>NC_137671.1:16749036-16876536 GCF_963422515.1 Blennius ocellaris | reverse complement strand
CAGTCAAAGTTACCATCTCTAAAAATAACACAAACCTGCTGACTTCAATGAAACTCGAATGAAAAGCATGTCAGATTCCTGATGGCTTTAGACGGGGAGCGTCAAACACGTTTCATTTTAGAGGCCGCAAACAGCCCAATGTCATCCAGAGTGGACCGGACAGGTCAAATAGAGCCATAATAATCTTTGCATTTAAAGTTTTTCTCTATCAGGGCGTTGAGTTTATATAATGAAAATGCTTATGTTTTCCCAAAATTAAACAATTATGGCCAAAAATTGACTCCAATGTCAACATAAAGCCAATTTTAATGAAACCTTTTGGTACAAATTCCAGTGAACCATCCAAAAGACTTTTCCTACAGCTGTTGCATTCTGAGTGTTTTTACAATTCTTTCTTGACAGCATGGCTTTGAGGCTGGTTTGATAGCGACAAGGTATCTTTCATGGCAGCATCATCAATATCTTGGCTCGGTTCTCAGTCTTGTGCTGTGTCTGTTACTCTTAAGAAGTGTGTTAAAACATCAATGTTTACAATTTGCTTGGCGGTTTGGCCGGATTGGAGCCTCTTGCGGTCCGGTTTTGACACACAAGCTTTATTTTTGACACCACAGGTGTCATCCAACACTTGAGCTGCTGTTTCATGATGATAAACTCTCAGCCATTAACAGTGTGTTTGATTTTTGTTGTGTGGCTGGTGTCAGATTCCAATGCATATTCACTGCTCTGTGCTCTGCAAGGCATTCATGAATTGTTAACCTTGTGATCTACATCGGATTCATATAAACAATGTACATGTGTCAGCCGCCCAAAACAGCCTGAAGGAAAGAGGTATTTCAGATTTAGAAACCTCGCCACAGCTGTTCTGCGTACAGTAATTGTGCAACAGAGCAATTCATCACAGCGCAGCACAATAGCACTAGTTTGCCCGTGGGGAAATTAAATTGGAAAGACCAAAACAGAAGAAACACTCATTATACACAGCAGGGGACAACACATTCAACACATTTACTCATTCGAAACAGTCACAGTCGAGGTTACAGGGAAATGTCTCGATAAAACACAGAGAGATGTTTAGGTCAAAATATTAATCTTCCATAATTCAATGGTATCATTGTCAGTGAGAGGTGGCTCATTGTTTCAACTTTTTCTTTCTTAGGCATGGTGATGTGGCTGAAAAGGTTACTTCCTAAATATTGCTAAGTAAATTGGTGAAAAACATCTGTGATCCTCATAGATGCTCACATAATCTCTACGGATCCCCAGGCTCTTCATGTGGTGCCACGTTAAACCTTCAATTATGGTTTTTAGTAAAACATCCATTTTCCACGTGGCTTCATCCAAACCGATGGTTACGTGAGGTTGGGTGTGATCCAGGTGAAGGCAGCTTACACCTTGCACAGGTACTGCAGAAATTCTGCATAAATGAATTCAAACAGGTACATTTCTTTCTTCATCGACCTCATGTAATCCACTGTGAGATTTTTTACCAATGATTTATAGACACAGTGCTCCTCTCAGTCTCTAAAGTGGTAGACGGGTACAATCAGTAAGGAATGAAAGCTTTCACCTGAATGTAGCGCCGTGCTCCTGTATGTCTTATACGTGCATCCAGTGTATCAGTCGGGTGAAATTCAGTGGAACATTTGGCTCGTACATTTTTAAGCAGATGATCAGAGCACCAATTGTTGATGAAACACAAGGCTCACTGACATCATTTTCCCTCCTCGCTCTCATCCTCAGCATGGAGGAACAGATAAACATGCATATTCATGAAACTCTTTCTGTGAGGAAGAGGAGGAGGAGGAGGAGGAGGAGGAGGAGGAGGAGGAGGAGGAGGAGTGATGTAGTAAGCTATATGCTGGTATGTATTATTCAAAAGACACAGCAGGTCAACAACAGATACATTTTTGTCGGATTGCTCTGCTCTATGGAGCTGCAGCTTGCTCCAGTTCATATATTTACTGCCATTATCTTTGTAAAGTTATTAACCCCTTGACGCCAGAATTTATTTCCTGAATTTATATATATTTATTGGAATGGAAGTGGTTTGATGCAAATTCACAACAATCGGCATCAAGGGGTTAAATCTTAAGTCCACAGTCGTTACAGAAAGTGTCATCAGAGTATGACTCACTCATGCCTTATGTATTGACATTTTTTTTTTTTTTTTACAAGAAATCATGATGGAAATAGTTCAAATCTAATATGTAATGGTGTGACTGGTACAAAAGTTACAGGCTTATCTATGAAGCCCTACCTAAAGAATGCATCAGTGCTACTGGTCCTGGTCATCATGGCCATGGTAAACAGCTGTTCTGCACATGCTCAGTAGATAGGCAATCAGAACAGTGTTTCCTCCTTCATGTCATGAGTCCCAGTCCATTTATCTCCTTATAGTTTTATAGTTGACAGTCATCGTAATAACAATCCAACTTGGTCGTCTGCCCACAAGAATGTCTGTGTTCGACCATCGTTAATGTTTGTAGTTTATTCTTCTCTGCTGCATGTGTGTGTGGTTCCATTAAAAAAAAACAACTAAAAGCACCAGCTTGTGGACTGACATAGTAAACTGCATAGTCGTCATCATTATTCCCTTTGCTGTGGTAACTGACATCATTTTCAAAATGTTGCTGTGTAAACACGAAACTTTTCTGAAAATGCATTTTCATTTGAAGTGTTGTCGTGTAAACGAGGTCCAAATAGCACGTCTCCGTTCACGTGTTTTGATTTTTCCTCTTTGCTGGTGGATCCCAGCAACTCCTACCAACCCAACTATTTATCTTGAATGCTTCAGTGGTCTTCGGTGTTATTGTAGGATCATGTCCAGCACCCTGTGACCCGGTAAGGTTTAAAGCACTATTGGATTCATTTGGCCTTCACATACTGTATGAGGCAGTTCAGGTCTTTCCCAGCAACCAGGATACAACACTAGTTCTCTCAACAAGCACGGTTTGGTTTGTGGGAATGAAGGTGGAGGACACTCGGGGAGTGACATGCAAACTGCACACCGAAAGGTTCAGCAAGTTCTCCTAGCTGTACCTGCTGTGATGTGACAGTTGTAACCAGCATACCACAGTGCTACTGACATTCACAACAGTTTGATAAAAAAAACCTTGATGACGTGCACAAAAAACACATACTAAAGACTCAAGAAATGCATGTGATGTTTCACAGTGTTCACTCCTACGTCTCATTCTGAAATGTGTGTTTCTGCAGGCAGTTTTCAGCCTGCAGCTGAACAATAATCCACAATAATCCACAACGCTCGAGTGTATATTGACAGTTTTCTATGTTGTCAGTTCATCCATCCATCCTCTATATCTCTTTATCCAATTTGGGGCTCTATGACACTGGAGCCAATCCCAGCGGGATAAACTCCTCCATCACAAGCAAAGAGACACCGACGGCTAATTCAGAGTCAACAAATAATTCCATGCATGAGGAGAGCATGCAAATGCCACAGAATAAGTACTCTATGCCTGGAATCCAATGCTTGCTCTGAGGTGAGAATGCTTCAGGCCGTAAGCCCAAAATGCAGCTTTTTGAAAACACTCAGGCTTCACTTCTATCTCGATGGTTGAAACGCTGCTCCTGAGCGTGCAACCCAACATGGCCATTGAATGTCCATCTACTCCCACTGTTCATGTTCAGAGCAGGTTGTTCTCTGCTGCATGTGTGTGTGTGGTCTCATCACGAAAACAAAACCACGGCACCAACCATTGGGCTAACATGAAAACTACGTCGTTTTCAGCGTTTCTGCCATTTCTGTGTAAATGTAAACTGCCCCCTACAGTTGTGGCTGCTCATAATAGCTCTGAACCAGGTAGATAAGCAGGTCCATGTAAATTAAGACTTTTTTTTTTTGAGGTTTTTGTAGACATAGAGAGGGAAATATTAATTTCTTTAAAAGCCTGGGTACGTGTAAACGAGGCCTCAGATGCCCTCCTTCAGCCAAAATCAACTGTGACCCTGAGTTCGACAATCGTATAGAAGGTGGTGACTGGATGAATTATAGCAAAATTCATAAAAGATCGTCTTAACAGGGCGCACGCCGTGCTGAAGGGAGTGTTGATCATCAGGACAGGGGTTTCCTCTCTCTTGCACTGACTCACTTTTTCTATAGAGAGATGCACTTTATGCATATCAATCATTTTCTGCTCAGAACAGACTGATTACGTCTCTTTTGGAAACTGTGGGATTTCTGTCTTCTCTCTCTCTCTCTCTCTCTCTCTCTCGCTCTCTCTCTCTCTTCTCCTGGCCTTTTCAGGAGTGTTTTAGCTTGCGAGAGTGTGTGTGTGTGTGTGCGTGTGAGGGGGGTATTTTGCCCATAATGCAGTGTGCTGAGGCATTAACGGGGATTGGTTGACAGGAGCCGCTCCTTATTAGTCGTCTGGCTGGCCGTAAGAGGCTTTTGCTGCCTGAAAATGGGGCAAACAAAAAAAAAAGAGGGCAAAAGGCTAAACAGATGAGAAAAGAGAAGTGGATGCTCCTGGTGCAACAGAGGAGAAGAGGAACCTGGGTGAAGAGAAACCTTGACGTGTTCGGAAGATTAGTCAACGACTTCCTTTCCCTCCTGGGCAAGTTCCCGATAGTGACAGGATGATTCTGCAAGACTTACCCGCACATATGCGGCATATTTTGGTCTTTTATTGTTGACAGATGACAGCCAGTGTTGATCAGCAGGGCCGTCCATCTGGCACTGAATGCCCTTTTGTGTCCTTTTGAGCTGTAGAATCGACCTCATAAGATAGTGTAATGCCCAAAAAGGCAACAGCTTCTGCTGTGACCCAAACGGGCGTCGTCTGAACACTAAATGTGCTTTAATGGAGCCAAGCTCATGTGATTTACACCACAGGACGGGACAACCACTGTATATACTGTTTACATTCCTTCAATGTAAAGGGACGAGGCACAACCTTAAAATAGGTTGTACATTTTAGCGAACACAAAGCAGTACACGTGTTTCTATTTTTACTAAAACGTTCATGTCAACCCTTCAATAAGCAACTAAAACCCTGCAAAGTGAAAAACCTCAGGATGAACAGCATTTGGCTGAACATGTGATGAATCTCAGAATGTTTGTGGGATTAATTGCAGTCAATCACAGTTTTTATTTCTATATATTTGTTACTCTTCCTTCTACTTGATACCCCCCATTATGGCTTTATTGATAAATTGCACTCTGATTAGTTAATACAGGAAGGATGTGCACCAGTTGAGTCTTTCAGAGAGGTATGAAAGGTTCCATTGGATTCTGTTTGCAGAATAACCTAAAATGGCCAGTTAGCATTGCTGACCTTCATTGTTGGAAGTGAGCGGGGCTCACTGACGATGTGTGAATGTGTCTGGCTGAATGATTGATTACACAGCTGATGGATTGACTAGGTGCTTGGACTGGGTTACAAGTTGTTAGTGATTGTTGTCACATGAAGAAGCCTGACTGACGCCGGATGGTTGGCAGACTCACTTTCTTCTCGTAAACTGTCTTAACGATCGGCTGGCTTGATGGATTGCTGTCCTCCTGATGGCTAAACTGCAGTAATTATGGGCTTCAATTACTTTTTATAGTTCTTATGGCTGATTGGGGAAGGAAGGAACTATGAAGAAAAAGGACTTTGGCCGTCTAATAATTGGCTTTACTTTATTTTTCATTGTGCGTCTAATGATTTATGCTTCACAGCGTTTATGATGCTGTTGTAGTGGCAGACATAAATACAAGTACTGTAGCGGTATGGTGTGTTCTTGACGAAATAAAGACGAGAAAAAGATCTGCTTTTAAACGACTTTGACAAAGTCTTAAAGCACAGCAGAGAGTCGTGTCAGCAACAGTCGTTCTCAGAAAGCAGCACCTCCTCGATTTCCTCCAATAAGTCCATCTGTCTCGACAATGAACCTGTGGAGTCGAGTGCTGAAGTGACGGCAACTCCATCAACGCAACTCACACTGTACCTCGCTTACTCTGCTGGTTGCTACTGTCTCTGCTTTGTCTCGTACCAGACACAGACATTTTGGTTGCAAATATCAGAATTTGCACAAAAAACAAAACTGGGTCGTGGATAAGTGAAGTCGAAGTCAACAGAAATACAACACTACATTTTATTACCAACAAGGAAATCCCAAATATCACCCCCATTTGGTATTTTGCGTATGTCGCACATATGTCGAAAACAATGAAGTCCAGCTCACCTGGAGATTCCAGATTAACTGGCACAGTGTCCTCTGGGAAATAATGACATCTTCTGTGTTTTTGACTGTCTCACAACAGACACACAGAATTATTGACCATATAAATCCATATTTGGAATAAAACGATGTCCAGAAACTAAGCTGAGAAGGGTTTGAGACACCCACAGTGACGAAGAGTATTTTGCAATCGAACTTTGTGCACGTTTTAGGAACTTGTTAAAGAGGAACTTGTTAAAGATTGAAATAAAATTTCTGCGAGGGAATCGTCTGAGATCTGTTGATGTCGATTCACTATTTGTTGCAGCTCAATTCAGAGATCAGAATAAACTGATGCACATTAATCCCAAAAAAATCCACAACAGAGGAAACATTCACTTACGATGTAACTTACAAAGATGATTGGACACTAGAAGGTGAGCAGAAATTGAGTAGAGAATGTTTCCCAGCATGTCTTTTTCCTTGAAATCTTTCAGAAGAACGATCAAGCAATTTGTTAAGAGAAGTATGTTAACAAGGACAAACTCCCTCGCTACTAAAATGACAGGACTCGTTTAGATTTTACCACTATAAAATTGTCAAAATATGTCAAATGAGAAAGTACTTCTGTCCGTATTTCCAAGACAAAATCCTGTTCGCATCATGTCAGTGTGAAAGTCTACAAGGTAGCCAGCACCCACTGATCCTCACCTGAAGAGGATTCTGCAAAGATTAAAAATAACTCATAAGACATTGCATGTATTTATTTCAATGATGATGACAATGCACTGCTCAGCTGCTCTCTTCTATATGGCTCACCACAGTAGAGACTTGGACAGTTTTTAAAGTGCGATTTGTTCCAGTGCCTCTGCGTTCAAATGAAACCCCTGCAACTTTTCAATAAAATCACTATTCCTAATTAACCTCCAGTGGATATCCTGTGACTCATGTTTTATCTCACATGCATTGAATATGAACATTTTAACGAATAAATTGCTGTGAATTTGAGGTTTTTATGCTGTTGTTTCACAGATTTGACACCTTTTATACGTTTCTTCATGTGACGCTTCCCTCTAGTGTCAACTCAGTGTGGTAGGTGGGGCAATTATAGTCAATAAATGGGGAATATTTAGCGGTTGGCGATGAGTTTACGTCCTTATTTCAGAAAATAGTTGAAACATCACCGTTTAGGGCGACGTTAACAATTTCAAGTGAAAACGCTGAACTTTTGTTCCGTTGTGTTTGTCTGTTTACACCACAATCACTTTCACTGTCTGGCTTCTCTTCTCGTAGCGTCTTCACGTGAGCTAATCATCCTTTAGATGTGGTTCCGAGGTTATTTTGATGGTTGAAACGTGTGAGTCTGTTTCCAGAAGGATGAGTTGATGGATTTTGGTCCAGCTGCTACGTCGGCTCTGCATCCGAACACGGACACACTCTGCGTCTTTCACCATCGCAATGGCACTCTCTGTATTCAAACAGCAAATGTGGACGACGCTGCAGTCTGTTTCACTTCTCTTTCTGCATCTGTACTGGTTGCATCTGCATCGCTCTATTTATAGGCTTCCTATTTATAAGTAGACTTACATGCTCCACTGTGATTGTAAACATGTATGAGGATTAAAAGGCCTTTTGGGAGGATCCCTCGTGTCTCTGAGTGTTTGTGTGCGTCTGTGCAGGTGGGATTACTGAGCACCGATCATCTCTCAGCACTCAGAAAGATGAATCCAACTCAAAGCTCTCACACATACACGCGCGCAAGCACACACACGTACGCATGGCATTATCTGTCTCTAAATTCAAATTATATTACAATTATTATGAGGTTTGCTTCTTTTTCACTGCAGTCCAATGTCATTCCTGATTCAGCGTGATACGCACACACACACACACACACACACACACACACACACACACACACACACGACCTCATAGACCTCAGCTGCAGAGACACGCTATAATTAGCGAGACAGCATCTTTATCTCTCTCTCGCTCTCTCTCTCTCTCTCTCTCTCTCTCTCTCTCTCTCTCTCTCTCTCTCTCTTTCTGCACTAATTGCTCAGGTTAGATGAGAGCCATTAGTAAATGATTAATTTTATTAGGCAGCTGTATCCGGGGGTAACACAGACTGTACACGTCAATGTTTTGAGGCTCTGACACTTTATTTTCACTGTCAAAGTTTTTGCATCCGTTATTTTTTTTTTTTTACTTTTCTGTCTGTTGTCATACATATCTTTTTTGTCTCATGTTGCTTCCCCCCCCCCCCCCCCCCCCCCACTTTTGCACCCCCTGCCCCTTGCTTCTGCCCCTTCCTGTCTCATCTCTAGAATTCTGGATTTGTTTGCCTTGTTCTTTGCCTTCTCCTTTGTGTGCTCCTATTCTAAGCCGTAAAGGTCAGATCCAGATGCACAGCGTGACTCTGATGCCTCCCCCACATTACATGCTCGCTCTCCTTCTCCTTCACACACACACCCTCGCACATACATGCAAGCCCTCTGACAGACTGTGTAATTATGTAGGTGTCGGAGGCAGATGTGAGTGAGCGGGCGGGACCTGGGCGAGGTGTGAGTAGTAACACTCCCATATTCTAGCTATGGTTCATGACATGTATCAATTGATTGTTGAGTCGTATATTCATACAGTATTATCATTGGTCAGCAGACTACTGCACAAAAGTGTGAACAGAAGTGTGTGTCTACAAGGAGACGCAGCACAAACATTTTCAAATAGTTGCGTTTTCCCTCATTTAATGGAGTTAGAGTCTTTCCAATTCCTCCTTGGAAGCCTTTTTCATCAGGTTGCATTTTCATTGGCCCCGAGCACCATTGTCATGGAAACAGCCAAAATGCTATAAAAGTTTAGCGTTTTCACGTTGTGGTGTCAATAGGCCTTAGATTTAATGAACGTAAGAGTGAATGATCTGAACTGATTACCTTCCATCATTAGCCATATTTTTAAAATGATGACTGGAATAATGGAATGCTGTCTGCTATGGTGGCAGGCAAAGAAATCAAGCCTCATTACTAATTAGCATATGTTGTTGTGTCCTTAGGAAAAAATACTGAAGTATCAAGTTGCTCCCATTAAGGGCCATCACCATTGTTGTGTAAGTGGATTCATGATGTGGGTAACAGTAAAGCAGAAAAGACACACTATATGAGTGAATTCCGGTTGGCATGTACCGACACTTAACAGGTCATGTGGTCTGTTTCTTAAATACCATCACACTGATCATCACTGGTGGTATTTTTGTCATAATTGTGTTGTAGTAAACATTCATTATCACTGAACGTAAATGCCAAGTGGATGATTTCCTCAATTACTTTTGTTGCTCTGATGGTATTTTTTTCATTAAATGGTAATAAAAAGTGCATGAAGTTATTTTTCTTTGAGTATTTGTGCCATTGGATTAGATGTGCCATGTTTATGAAGCTCACCAGTCTCGAATAGGAAATGTAGGTTTGGCTGAAGTGATTACACTTGTATAAAACATACTACCATCGTTGTGCCATAATGAAATAAAGTAACTGTGTGTGTGTGATGGCGTCTTACAAACAGTCACGGCCTCGTGGCAGCAAAACATAAAGGATTCATGACACCACATCAGTAGTCTGAGCTCACAGGTGTGTTGCACTAATGTGTCCCCGTCTGTCGTAGCTGAGCACAGCGAACCATTGACCTAATCGTGCTTGTCGTCCCGAGACAAACATCATTCGTATCTCACGCTCAACAAAGCATGATCGGCTGGAAACGTGTCACATGGGCTTTACTACAGACTCTGCGACTGACGAAGTGGTGAAATTGTTGTGTTTTCTACCAAATTGGAGAAGTCGACAATAGTGTGTGTGTTCTGTTGGTTGTGTTTCACTCATTGCAAAAGGTGAGCTTTCACGATGTGGTTTGAGGATGATATGTGTTGTAGCTGCTTTCACACACTGGAGCTCACTGGAACTCTGTTTTATGACGAGTAAACCTTTACTGTGCACCTAACTGGGAGGTGGTGACCATTCTACTTTGCCCCATTGGGCTGAGAGGACAGTGGAGAGCTTCTGAAGGTCACCGGTACCTACAGGCCGCCTCACTCATTTCAACTGCAGAGATGAAGTACTTTTGCAGACGAGTCGGTTAGCTTAACCCTGCTTCTTGTGAGAAAAAACTGAATTTTAATCATTTCAATGTTCTACGGGACATTTTGTCCTCACACCTCCGACATGTAGTCCTGTCCTCACCCGAGTCACCTGAGTCCACGTCTATGCCTCAGTCTCACTCTGTTACCATACATTTGCATCTATTTGTGTCTGTCAAATGACTTTGTTTGCATTTGTGCTTCCTGACCTTTGCATTGGTGTCGACCTGAACTCACCTTTATCTGTGGAACCTCAGAGGCTGTCACCTCTGCTTGTAAACTGTTGTCATGTAAACAGGCCTGAAATTAAAATTTTAGAGCTTCATGTGGTTTCAGAGCAGCAGGTGGCAGACCCTCTGAACTTTTTTAATGTGAAACAAAAAGTTTCAAACGGGAAAAGAATATATTCAAACCAAGTTTTCCTTGTTGTGCGTCATGTTGTAGTTTGATGGGAACCTTTTTCCTCTTGTTTTGGGCTGTTTGAAAGTCACTGGCTGATTTTTATGATCCGTCATCGTGTTCCTCAGCGGTTGGCAGTAAACAACATCACCTACATCAAACTACATCAAGATGTTTACATGTTGCTGTTGGCCGGTAATGGTGATTTTCAGGCGCTGGCATTGAAAAATCCTCTGCTGGAACATAACCTACCTATTACTATGCCTCTGTCCTTCTGTTGTGCAACAAATACTTATAAATAATCCTAAATTTCTTGTCTGGTTTAAGATAATTATTCAGTGATGTTTCCAATCACAGCAAAGACTTGGCGTGATCTCAACCTCCTGCCTTTTGAAAAATTGCATCATTTTCTTTTTAAATTTGTATTTCTTCTTTCCATAGCGTGTGTTCACCTTTTAGAAGCCCCCAGGTAGTCGGTCCTTTTTGAGGGTAAAACTCAAATCCTTTTGGCCCTATCGAGCTCTCACTGGGAACTCCACTGGGAACTCCACTGGGAACTCCACTGAAGCTCCACAACCTTCACGATGTTCAGTTCCTGGCTCTGACACTGGATCTGCCTCTGGGTGGCTCAGCAGTGTGTTGAGTTGACACTTTACCACTGTGACTGTTAGGATCAGTTCACAGACAATAAGCAGTTTCCACACTCTCTCTCTCGCTCTCTCTCTCTCTTTCTCTCTCTCTCTCCTTCCTACTTATATAAACAAGAGTGGGTTTTCTGAGTGGGAGGCATGGAAATGTTTCTGCTGCTGACTCTGCTGAACAAAACTAGAGAAGCACTGGTCCCGAATGTCTGTGCAGGTTTTACGTTTTTAGTTGAATATGAACATATTTGAGTTTTTTGTTGAAGGAGAATTTAAGTAATCCGATAAATCAGAGCAGTTAGAACTTAAGCAGTGGTTTTTACAAGCCATACCACCACCAGCCATATTATTATGACCACAGGCTGAATATGAAGTCTCCACTCTAGTGTAACAATTCATGATGCATTGCAGTGTTGGGATTTATGGTTGGTAATTAGCATTAATAATTACTGTAAGTAATGGATTACTGAAAGTAATTGATAACTGAAAGTAATTTGGGAAAAATTGGAATTACTGATGAAGTAAACGGTTAGTTACTCATCAGCAACTCCTAGAGTAATTGAGTAATTACTCAAAAGTTAATAAATTATCAAAAATAATTTCTTAATGAAAAATTATTAATTTGAATAAATTGATTATTTATCAAACAATAATTGAATCGGGGCACCACCAGCTAAGCTGGAAATAGCTAATACCAAGTTTCAGTCTCGTTTGTCAAAAGGTTATTTAAGTTAGTTAATATTTCTGTGTAAATATAACAATATTAAATAACAAGGAAGGTGTGAGATTCGAGCACAGACTGTTACAAACCAGTGAATTGTCAACAATAAATACACAATAGTTACCAAGAATCGATCAATTCAGTTAAAATGCGTTTATTAACAAAAATGTATTTATTCAAAAATAATTTGGAAATTATTTATTAAAACAACACAATTAAGTAATAAACATCAAACACGGAGATCTAATCTATTAAACAGCAAACACTATGTACAAAGAAAGAGGGTGTGTGTGTGTGTGTGTGTGTGTGTGTGTGTGTGTGTGTGTGTGTGTGTGTGTGTGTGTGTGTGTGTGTGTGTGTGTGTGTGTGTGTGTGAGAGTGAGTGTGCCTGAGTGGGGATGTAATGACCACGAACGTCCACCAGGTGGCGGCGGACCTTGGCGGGTCAGTGTGAGTGGGTGCAATGACCTCGAACGTCCACCAGGTGGCGGCAGGCGTCTGGTTCGAGGCAGTGACCGTAACGACCACTAGGGGCACGGCGGCGCACGAAGGGAGAATGCAATGACTCGACTTGTCCACCGAGTGGCGGTCTCTCAAGAGATTGCAATCACCCATGCGGCCACCAGAGGCGCTCGGCGCACTCTTTCTGGACGGCGTGACGTCACTGTGCTCGTGCACGGCTCGTGAGCCTGCTTGGAGCGCGCCTGGGGTCTCGTGACAGAGTTTTCCCAGGGACAGTGAACTACACACGGTCACACAAGCGCCTGGGGAACAGCTGTTGCTGAGCTGCGTTTGTTAGTGGGGGAGAGGAGAAGAGAAAGAGGAGGAGAAGAAGAAGCAGTGGACAGGGTTTGTCTAACTGCACAGTCCCGCCGTGTGTGTAACTGTGCAGTTTGTCCACAAGTCCAGATATGAGAATGTGCAGGATCTACACACCCGGAGCAGCTGAGAGAGAGAGAGAGAGAGAGAGAGAGAGAGTGGAGGTTCGCGTGGATGTAAATCCATCGCGCAGACACAGATTGGTTGAAAACACAGCATTGGCGTCCCTGACTTCAACACAATAATAAACACACAGCAATATTACAGTCACGTTATTCTCATTGTCTGCCCAGACTCTAAGCCTTACTCAGTGGGACGAGGGTGAACGTGCTTCGGCGGCCGGTGAAAGCCCGTTGATTTCCCGGCTGCGAGCTGGTTTCTCTGGCGTCCCAGGGAAACAAGCTGAACTGTCTGTGGACAGGAAAAGTCCACAGGCTGATCCCAGGAGCGCTTCTTGTGAGGAGGGGAAGAAGAAGCGGCTTCAGGTCTGCATGCGGGGAGTGTGCGCTGCCAGCTGCACACTCGGGATCCAGTGAAGGAGAAAAAAAAGGAAAAAGGAAAAGTAAATCCACGGTGGTTCTCGGCTCGTCCAGCGAGGTGAGGAACTCCAGGGCCCGGTCAGAGTGTTCACACATGTGGAACTTTTTCTCCGTGCGAAGAGGTGCGTCCGGCCCGGAGCACATTCGGCTTGGAAGAGGCAGAAGTTACCTTCGCTGGGGTTTTTATACCTCTTGTTTTGGTTCCGGGTTTCCGCTGGGGTCAGGGCCATGTGGACCAATCCTGAAGGAGGGCCCGCCCCGGACATTCCAGCTGGTGAGGGAGCTCTCGGGCTCCCCTGCTGTTGGCCTCCAGTGTTGCACCTTGGAGGGGGGGAGATCCGGGGGGTGATCACCTGACCAATGGCGAATTTTTCTTGGCCTGAGCATGTGATCTCTTTGTTCTCAAAACGTGCCACCCCCCCCCCCCCCCCCCCTTCCATGCGGTTGAGTGGCCCAACAGCAGTGAAGCTGCAGCACTTTGAGCTTCAGTAGTTTATCTATTGTCTCACAACCCGCAGGTCAACCTCACTCTAGACCAGTGGTGTCAAACACATTTTTGTTCAGGGGCCTCATACAGCTCAATTTCATCTTCAGTGGGCCAGATCCTTAAGTTGGGCAATAATAACTTTTTCAATTGAAGCTTTTCTTTGTTGTACAGGTTATATGTGATGAAAATGTCTTTGTTTTCACAAAACCAAGTCATTACTTCTGAAAGTGACACTAATCTCAACATGAAGCCAAATTTAATGAAACCTTCTGATGCAAAATACAGTGAACTGTCCGAAAAAACTGCATCACCGATATTTCAGCACTGGTCTAAGTATTGTGTCTGCTACTCTTACCAAGTTTGTCCGACAATTAGATGTTTTCTTTAAAATGTTTACCATTTGCTTAGTGCTTTTGAACCACGAGCAGACCAGTATTGGCCCAAGGGCTTTGTGTTTGACACACCTGCTCTTGGCCAATCTCAATGAGCCTTGGCTTGTTAAATAAGCTTTAGAATTAGCCTTGCTCGTCTCCACCAGAGGTCATGATGAATGGTTTGTTCACGTACAAGGCTCTGTCTTACCTGTGAAATGAGAACAAAATAGTCGACGGCTAAAAGTGCTGTCCATCGACTCAAGTATGTGGTTGTAAAGCTGCACAGAACAATGGCATTAGACGCTGGCGGTGCTCGCCACACTGAAAACGGCCTAAGAAGTCATGTGAATGACCTTGTAAGAGCTGCTTCCTCTTAACTGTGTTGAAGATGGAGGCCTCAGTTGATGGAATAACTGGAGCCTGAATACATTATGCTAACCTTGAGTACTGCGTGGCACAAAGTGCCTTGTATTTAAGAATGTATGATCTGATATGGTTGTTGATGAAAGGCTTTAAAGGTTTCCTTGTACACACAATATAATTCACTATAAGCATGATGAGTTGATAGAAATTACTTGTCAGGGCTGCATCCATTGGGAGTTGATTTGTTGTTGCTCAAAAATGCATTTTTCGGCCTTCTTCCTTTTGGAAGTGTTGGGATCTCACAGGACCACAGAAAGTGTGTTCATTTCTGGGGAAAGACAATATTCATTTGTCCTGATACGCAGTCATGACATATGAATTCTGACCCAGGAATGTGATTGTCTTTCACACCCAGTGGGGGGGGGGGGCCTTCTGCAGGACCTTCCTCCCCTCCTTTCTGCTCACAAGACTCTTCCCCCATGCACTCAGCCAGTCACTGATTGGTTGAAGCTCTCAGGCTTTGACACCTCCGAATCAACATTCGTGCAACAAAAGGCTTTCAGCCAGCCTCCACTCTCTCTTGCAACAAAGACTCCGAGGAGGTGAGTTGCTGAAGGCAGCTCATCCAGTGTTAGCATACAGCTAACACCAGAGGCCTGTAACCAGAGGCCTTCACTCCTCAACTCCTCTGCTGACCTGACCACAAGGTTCATACCTTCCCAGGACTGGAGACCAGCACCCAGAGTCTGATCTCCAAGGAAAACCAACCAGTTCCTCCAGGGAAACGACGCCTCACAGAACTTCTTTGTGTTTTCCTCAACCAGCAGGAAAACCATCACAGACCTGAGCGACCAGCTCCTCAGTCTGGACAAAAGGAACAACCAGGAGCTGCAAAGAAGGACTCCTGAAACATCAACTTCATCTTCTTCTCCTCAGCCTGCAGAACCAGCAACCACAGTTAGCAGGAGGTGCTAACTACAGGAGAAGACACCAGCTTCCCTCCAGCAGGACAACAACTGAACTCCTTCAAGGAAGTGGGAACAACTGGGCTTTACCTGAGATTAGTTAAACCTGATGCTATGATAGAACTGTTTAACTTTATGAAGATGTGTTGATTCTGTTACAGTGATTGAGTTCTATAGATTATGACATTAGGAGCAGTTATCAACCTGTAAACCAACGTTAGCTCTGCCACAGACACAGGGTCTGCATGCTAATCTTTGCTTTACTAACTAGTTAACTCACAATCCTACACATATCACATCAAAGACAACATCACACAGTAACTGAACACCATCTGACGACTCCTGACGTTTTACAAGACAAATCGCATTCACATAAACTCATTCTAGAAATGGTCCTTTAGCAGAGACACACAGGAAGCAGATGCTAAAGACTAGCTTCCATGTTCCATTGTTCTCCAGCACATGGTGGAGACCCAGGACAGACTTCCTGCTCTCTGATAACCTCCATTTGAATGTAGTTTCTTGTGATCCGCCATTTTGTTTTGTAGTTCCACCACACGTCACACACACACACTCCCTGCACTTCTCTCTCTCTTTTTCTCTCCACAGACACACACACACACACACACACACACACACACACACACACACACACACACACACACACACACACACACACACACACACACACACACACCTACACACACCCAGCTGTATATAGGTAGTTAGAATCTGTGTTTATTTGTTTTCATTGTTAATAAATATAATTTTTGGAATCATACTTGCTGTGTTATTAATGAGCACAAAGGTGAATGAAATGTCGACCTCTTCTGTGTCAAGAACTCCAAAATCCTTCAAGCTTTACTGTTAATTCTGGTAATTGTAATTAATTTAACTATTAATTCAAATTCCTGATTAACAGTTTAGTATATCTTATGAGACTGATAGAACTGAATTGGCTATCATTTCCTGTTAAGACAGGTGGAGCTCCGAGGTATCTAATACACATCAGATTAAATTGCAATAACATTATTAATAAGTATCTTTGATAATTATTAATCATTATCGATAGCCAACCATAACATAAATAGTGATCCTTATGAGGTAAATAAATCCCTACAGAAGTATTCATATTTGCTCTCACTACACATCTTGTGGTACCAAATAATGAGACCTGTGACTTTTTTCTTCTTGGACGGCTGCAGATTGTGCTAAAGACCTCGTTACCAAAATAACAAAAAGGACATCAAGATGTTGATGAAAGTTAGCTGCACTTTTGCTAGCAGACGTGCAGGCTAATGCTAGCCTGCTAGCAAAAGTGTAGCAAAACTATAAGTTAAGATTGTGAAAACGTGCACGTTAAAGGTGTGAGAACTGGTGTGACCTCGGCCCCAATTGCACAACGTTTCAAGTGAAAATGCAAACTCATCGTTTTTTGCGTTTTCGTTTCAGTGTCGTCTTGGGAGCCGTTTTCCAGGACTGCGAGCACCACTGTCGTGTAAACATGCACCTGAAACCACACAAGCGTTTTGCATTTTCATTTGGAAAAGATGTGGTGTAACTGGAGTCGGATTCTCTGCAGCTTCTTAACAAACAAACAAACTGAAAGGTGTTTTATCGAGTTCTGAAGATGTGAATTCGTGCAGCTGTTCAGGAGGTAAAAACATCTTGAAAAACTGTGTCGAAGGTTTTTACAACACCGCTGCTGTTTTTATTGGTTTGTCAGTCAACAAGGTTCAGCAAACCGTGATCCCCGTCAGAGCCGCTGCATCGTTTCAGCTGAACACATTTCAGTCTGATTCCAGTACGAAGAAAAAGTGAGAAATAAAAGGAGAAAAATAAACAGTGGGCGGATGAAGGGAGAGAGATGTGAGCTGATGATGAAGTTGAGAAGGGGAAGGAGAGAGAGAGTGAAAGTGTGAAGAGGAGATGATGATGAAGACGGTGGTGAGGAGGAGGAGGAGGAGGAGGAGGAGAGAAGCCAAGGCCTTTGGGCAAAGCCAATACCGCCCACAGTCGCTCTCTCCTTCAGTCCCTCTGTCTTTCTTCTCACATTTTCTCTCTCCTCTTCACTTTCTCCTCCCTTCTCTAATCTGACTGGCTCTCCTCTCACTCCCAATCCTTTGCCTTCACTCCCTCTTCCTCCTCCTCCTCCTCCACCTCTTCTTCTTCCTTCTCCACCCCCAGAGGATAAGTAATGTAGGTCAGTGCAGGAGTGAGATGAAGGGCATCCACGCTCCACCACTCACACATGCTCACATCTTCACCTTTTCCACTGAACGATTGGTCTCCATAACATCAAAAGTATTCCTTTTTCATTGTACAGTACATGGAAAGATTTCAAGACATGTATACAATAATGTGTCAAAAAAAGCTATTTCAACCCTGTCTCTGACCTTGACTTAACAAGATATTTCTAATGTTTTTATATTACAACAATTCATAAATATACCTACCTGAAGCTGCATCAAGGTCCCTCCATGCTAGCAATGTCCGCGAGTGTCCACGGAGAGCACATGATCGTGGCCACGCGCCACTCGAGCTTACTTCCATGCACGTTCCATAACGTAACGTAATGATCCCACAAATATCTCCACTTCTGCTGCCCGGCGTTCTCTACCTTTCCTAAAGTACTTTATCTTTCACTTATTTGTCTGTATTTGCTTTTAAATTGTGATTGTTCAGACGGGGAGATGGAGGATTGCCTATCACAACCTCTGGCGCATGTGCAGTCGGCGTGTACAGTAGGGCTGCAACGAACGACTATTTTAATAGTCGACTAGTCACCGACTATTGAAACGATTAGTCGACTAATCGGATAATTATACATTTTTTCTTAAATTTAGCATGAGGTTGCTTTAAATATGTGGCAAATGATAATCAACACAAGAAAGGTGGGTACTTCAATGAAAAATGCATCTTTTATTCAACTTTGCTGCTGATAGGCCATAAATCCAAAAATAAATAACCCTCTGTCCAAGGACAGGCAAATGTGTTTTATAAAAAAATAAATTAAAATCAAGTAAACATTTCTTTCCTGTAAACCAAGGGCACATTAGCAGCAGTAAAACATTAAATAAAAAAAATATAAAGTGCATTTTGTGAAGTGCATTCAGTTGTTAAATAACTTTAACAATTCTCAACAGTCTGAAATCTAACGGTTTTAACAACGGACATGTGTAGATTCACAGCTGAAGAAGCATTCAGAGTTGTCCACATTCATGTTGAAAACATGGACTGTGTGCTACAACCTGGACACAAACCTGTCCTGGTGGACAGACCAGGTTTAAAATCAACATGAGGCTCAGGCTGTAATCTTTTTGTTCGCCGTATCCAAGCTACAATGCTCCCAAACTTTTGAAGTTCTCGTGCTGCTGTGTTGGACGCCGCCATTATTTCTGTGTACGTCACCGCGCGTCAGAGACGCTATTGCGCATGTGCGACTCGGCAGAGATTGTAATGAAGTGAGATGCCTCACTCTGTTGGAAAAAACCCGTCTAGCGACGAATGTCGACAATGGAATTCATTGTCGACAATTTCTATTATCGATTTTTGTCGACAACGTCGACGAATCGTTGCAGTCGGCGTGTACAGTCGTGCACAGGACGCACGGTCACACAATTTGTGGCTGCGCGCGGACCACCGCCACTGGGTCGTAGCGGACTCTCGTGCACGGGGGCGGATGAGAATTTTGACGTCGCAAGTGCCGCGTGTACTCGCGGACGCACCCGAACATTGGTAGCATGACAGGGCCTTCACGTGTCGCTGCCATAGTACAACTCAATGCCCATGAATGTCAGATATTATTCGGCACGAGGCAGCATTTATCAATAAAAAGAAATGTGTGTGATATACATATATGTCAATAAAGGGAAGCTATTGAGAAAAATGACAGTAATTTTCAATAAATTTGTAATTTTTCATAAAAACTATTAAATGCTAAATTAAAGAGGTGTGTCTGAACAAGCATGACTAATGACACAATCCAACACTGATTTCGAGTCAATAGGTCACATGACCAAGATTCAATTGAGAAACATTGCACACAATCCAACACTAATTTAGAGTCTAATATTCCAATATTTATGAAAATTACTGTAATTGTGCTCAATAGCTTGTTGGTCATGTGACCTATTGACTCAAAATCAGTGTTGTATTGTGTCATTAGTCATGCTTGTTCAGACACACCTCTTTTATTTAGCATTTAATGCTCTTTATGAAAAATATTCCAATATTTATGAAAAATACTGTAATTTTTCTCAAGCGCTTCCAGGTCATGTGACCTATTGACTCCAAATCAGTGTTGGATCATATAACTACTTATGATTGATGAGACACACATTGTTTAATAAGCGTTTAATGGGTTTTATGAAAAATATTACAATTTATATACAAATTACTGTAATTTTGCTCAATATCTACCAAGTCATGTGGCCTACTGGCTCCAAGTCTGTATTGGGTCCCATAAGTATATACGCTGATGAAGGTAAATCTCTTTCTCTGGACTATAATTGGTCGTTTTTGATAATATTCACATATTTAAAAAAAACAAACAATACCGTAAACTCCGGACTACACAGCGCACCTGATTAAAAGCCGCATGCTCTAATTTTAGAAAGAAAATACATTTTGTTCTTGTACAAGCCGCACCGGATTTTAAGCCGCATGTGTCCCACGTTGTCATATGAGATATTAGCTCAAAAAAGTTAATCATGTCTTCTTACTATTGTAAACGTGTTTTTGGTCTCTCTATTAAGACATCAAAGTGAAAAGAGTAGAGCGGGTGAGTGACAGCCGGCGCCTGCAACACGTCCAGGTGGCTGTCACGTCACCCGTCAAGCAGAAAGCCAAAGCACAACATCTATTCTTTTCACTTTTATGTCTCAACAGAGAACCAAAAACACGTTTGTAATATGAGATATTTACACAGAAAGATATTACACCAGAGGATTTTTTAACTTTTACATTAATCAGCATGGTAACGTAAACAAATACCGTACATATTGCAGATTTTTTCAAACAGTGCCTGTAAATATACGTAGGTATCGGTAACACACAAATTACGTTGCTTATGCCTTTTTACTTAACAGTGCATGAACAACATTCTACTAGGAGATATCTCCATAACGACTGGTAACAACATATAGCGTCTACTGCAGCCTACCAGGAAAAGTCAATGATGGTCTTCATCTTCCTCCTGCACTGAAACCATCAAAGTCCTTTAATTCAGTGTCTGAATTAAACAGCCTCAGGGTCTCGTCGCTCACTTCAGCCTCTTCGTTGTCGCTGTCACCTGAACGCACGTCCTCTTCATCACGCAGCAGTCCATCCTCTTCATCACCAGCAGTCCATCCTCTTCATCACCAGCAGTCCAGCCTTTCCAAACCCGTTGGTGATGGTGGATGTTTTGACAGATTACGTGCTGCAGCTCGATTTCCTTCTTCAACCACCAGATTGATCACCTTTAACTTAAAAGCCATATCATATGCTTTTCTTCCATTATTTTCCATGTTGATGAGGGGGAGTACAAATGACTGATTTGCAATAATAAAGTGCCCTTGATTGATCAAACAATTTCATTGGACCTCTGTGAACTACTCATTCATTTGATTGGTCTACGGTTACTAGGCAAAATCTTTTTTGCCACGAAAAAAAAACAAAACATGTGTGAGCGCACCGTAGTAAAAGCCGCAGTGTTCAAAGTGTGGGGAAAAAGTAGCGGCTTATAGTCCGGAATTTACGGTAACTTTATTTAAGCTCAATAGCTTGCAGGTAACAGATTCCAAATCTGTGTTGGATTACATGTCTCCTAAATATCTACACAGGCTGGTTAAGACATAGTTTCTAATCAATCCATATCGGATAAACAACGTGAAAACCATATCATTTCAATATGTCCTTTATTTTGATAACCGAGAGCTTGACTGCTCCAACACCTTACTGTAGGAATCACAAGACGAGCGACCATAAAAACCTCGGAGCGGCTCACTTCGCCAAACAGAAACGAGGGACAGCTGGCTTGACCACAGTGCTCCGTGCTACCGGGACGTCAACATTACACTGACGTAGCCATTAAGTTCTTTTTTTTCTTTGACTTTATTTGATTTAGGCAGTGTTGAGATATAATGCCTTTTATTTCTTCGATTTTTTTGCACTGTTTAGCCTGTTGAGAGCCTTAAGCTTTCAATCTGTTAAAGATTGCATTACTGATCGCAGGTTCTTTACAAGGTTTATGTATTTGTTCTCTTGAAAAAGTAAAAGCATCATTTTGTCTAAATTAAGGTGATTTTATTGTTCCTTTTTTCCACGTGTGACTTGGGTTTTGGGGGACTTGTGTGTTGGTTTTTGTGTGGCGCATCCAATTTGAGTTTTTATTTGAAAGAAATTGAAATGTACATGAGCTCAAAATATTGAATTATTTTCGAGAATCAGACATTTTTCCCTCATTTTCTAACCATAGAGTCCATACTTTTATCAATTGAACTCAAAGAAGAAAATAGCACAAGACTTTTTACTTGATATGTTTCAATGATTAAATTCTGGAAGATAGCCACACCTGAGAATACGTTCTATCAAGAAATGTGTCATAAAGAGGACAAACACATTTTGAGGAATCATGTCCATATGTAACCGTGATGTTGATAATCCAGATCTGGCAGCTTCTGTTCCAGAACATTCAGTGAATTTTTCTCCTTAGCTTTTAGCCTTGATTAGCCTTATTTCCTTTTTCCTTATGCTGAAAGCTTTTCTGCTCCATTTTATCTCAGGTTTCTCACACACTCTGGACATGTTTTGCTCCCTTTCTGTTTTATGATGCACATTTTATCATTTCAACTTTCAAATCTGCTCTGCAGCTTTTTCTTTTTGATGACATTGTGCTCACATTTTCTTAAATTCAGTAGTAATGGAGGTTTTTCTGTGGTACTGCAGCAGCTTTCTGTTGTCATTTCAAATAGTTGGAGGGGCACCTATACATATATCTGTGTGTATATACATCTATTTATCAAAATTTGCCGAAGGGTCATTTTTGGGTCAGAATAGCAAATTCTTCGTGCATCAGCCAATCAGAGGGGATATACATCCAATATATGAGCAATAGCTAATAAGTGTTTCTTAACCAGCATGACAACTGAATATTTTTCTCAACCAGCAATTTACTGAGTTACCATGTGGGGATATACATGAAGCAGAGCTTATTGTTCTGGTCCTGGAAGCTTCTCATACTACATACAGATATTTACAGATAATTCTGAATAAGCAAACTGATGGAGGCCCGTACAACCTAAGGTATGATGCAGAGTACAACGAATGGTCCAGTCTGTTAGTGGCTCCAGAGTCCTGACAGTTTACTGTCAAATATGTAGCCATGAAGATGGAATCCATGGAGTGACTGCAGGCTAAGCTGAGAGGGGAGAATTGACATGTTGTTGAGGGAGAGAGACACAGTGCTTATAAATAGAGGGAGGAAGGTCAGAGGGAAAGAGTCAGGCTTCCTGTATCCAACCTCATAACCGGATATACACTCGCAGGCCCGCAAAGACAAAACACACAACAAATATTTGACGTCAATGGTTTGTATGAGTCTCGTTGTAAAAGTTTGATTTTATTAGGATGTGATGGATTTATTCAAATAGAACAAATCCATCACATCGCTTTGCCAGTTGACTTTTCGCTTCCCCCTTTCAGCTTCAAGTTTTCTTTAATTTTATTTTTTTTTTTAATTATTTTTTTTTTTTTTTTTACCAATTATCGCATTAATAAGCCAATTTTGTCCTTCAAAGCCAGAAAATGTGGACAAAACATCAAATCCTGGGGATGCTGATGTTGTTTCAGCTGATGGTTTAAGGGCCTGTTTCCCTAGCAACAAGTTCAAGCATAACCCTAACCCTAAAGGCAGCCTCTGATTGGTTCTGACTTATTGTAATGCATTCCAATGCTGGGGCACAGGGGAGGAATTTGGACACGTTTCTTTCCAAAATGGTGAGAAATTCTATCTTACAGAATCCACACAGGCAGGACTAATTCTATAGAACTATGATCCATCACATTTTTCATTTACAAAATGTTGACACATGTTTCGCTAGCTGCACATCCTTCATACTTTTCATTGAAGAATAAAATGTGCTGTGAAAATGCTGATTTTAATATAAGTATTGGCAATCATGCCTGTTCCATCACCACATTGTGTGTGACTGTGACATTGTGAGGTCTTGGGACCGAGCTAAAGGAGGCCTGCAGAGAACACGAAGCAACTAATATCCAATTAAAAACTAATAAGAGGATAATAGATACTATTTCAAAGTTCAGTCTCCAGGTGCTCAGTTTAGGGTGCAGATAGAAGCAATGTGTCAACTACAGGGGCATAAAACCGTCACCAATGAAAAGAAGCTATTACCTTAAAAGGAAAAAAAGTTTTTTAGCAAAGCAAGAAAGTATATTTGCATCAGAGAAAAGGAAATATGTATATTACTGTTCAGAAGCAAAATCTACACGTCACAATGTAGTATTTAGTCGTCCACAATGTGCATTAGAATGCACCATTTATGGTCTATTTTTTCTTGAAAATAGTGACCCCCCCCCCGATAGCTGATCTGAAAAAATGTGGACACCCAGATTTTTGGACTGGACACCCAAAACACAGATTTCTGCCTAAAACCATGCTGGGCAATCAAAACAATGTTTTCCCCGTGGTGTCATGACTCCTGGTCCGTATTCTCCTGGGTGTTTTTATTTTGACAAAGATGATTGTAAGTCACTTTACTCTCTCCATAAAGCGTCGTGTGTTTTAAAAGTGTGCACGCGCACGTGTGTGTGAAGGCAGTGATCTAATAAGATTTGATAGTGTGCCCAACTGCAGCTGCTCTCACACACCCACTCCCTGTCAGAGACACACTGCGAAGAGGAGAGTAGGCTGTAATTAAATATATTATACTTATTAAAGCAGAGGAGAAACCCAGCTCAGTCAAACTCACAGCGCATGTATAGAAGTATGACCACATATTGACGGCTGACAGCCGGGGACCGCTAATTATTCCATCAATTAAACGTGCATCGCACGATATGTAAAAGTGGTTAACCTCGATGATTGTTGGTCTGTGGATTTGCTGCATTTTAACATACTTGCACAATTATACCTCATGAATCCTTCCTCATATAAAAAAATACAGATCATAATGAAAAAAAATAATGAAAAAAAATTGAGAAGTGAGATATTTAATGGATGTTTGACCCAAATAGGGGACCAGAACCAGATTATCCTGACACAATAAGAACTGAGTTACTCACTTGTTATGACCCTCCCACACACACACACACACACACACACACACACACACACACACACCTTATTTCCAGCTACAGTGAAAGATATAACCATGATTTCCTGTTTTCCTCAGCAATCTTCTCCCTAAATAGCTAGAATCTCTCCTACACAAACGACCAAAGCGTCTAAATATAGTTTGAGTTCTTTTTTCAACCACAGATAAATGCAGGGAAAACATTTTTACTTTGCTGACATGTTTTGGCTGCAACTACAGCCTTCCTCAGAGCCTCGTCTGACGTGTGACGACATGTCAGTCGTTATCACGTGGCCGACCTGACAGATCTGTCAGATTTTGTCAGGCCTTCTGCAGGGGTCCGTGATGGCTGATTTCACATCTTCTTGTTCTACTGTGCCTATTTTTGATCCAGTGAGTCGTCCCGGTGTTTCTTTTGTTGTAGTTTTTTTCTGTTTGATGCTCTTTCTTTCTTATATTAAAGCGCTTTGGGACTGCTGAAGGATTTTAAAAGCTCTACATAAGAGAAATCCATTTACTGTTTCCCTCACAATATAAATGAAGTCATTATGGGTGTTCATACAAGCAAAACATGAGTACATCGCAGTTGATCTTTGCCTCTTCGAGGGTAAATTCAGTGTTCGACTGCATGTTTCTTTTTTTTGGGGATTAACGCACGATCACACCGATTTTCTGACGCGGTCGTCATCTGGAAAGATATCAATGTTCTGAAATAGCAGCGTTGGTTTGTGGTCCACAGGTGTGGATCAGCAGGGTGAAATCAGACCGGCAGGCTGGAGCTGCTCACAGAGGAACCACACAGACAGACAGACACAGAGTGTGTGTTGCTGCACGCTCACACAAAACTGGGAAGGAAGTCTGGGTAGCGTTTCCATGACAACCACACTCTTCACACCCTGCCCCGACTCAGATAAACAAGCACACACACGGACACACGGACACGTGTGTGTTTTATTTGTGCGTGTTGTACAGTGTGTCCTGGTAAGAAATAGTTTGGTTTAGGATTGATGACTAGACACATTATCAGCAGCTCTTTAGTGATTCTCAGTGTGTGTATATTTCTTCCTGCTATTGTCAGCGCTCGTGTGTGTGTGTGTGTGTGTAAGGTCAGGCTGATGCTGATGGAGAAGCAGCACAGTGTTGTGCGATGCAGCATGATGTACGGTGGATCTGATGGCGATTCCTTCTGATTTCCAAGCTTTTCCTGTTAACTTCCTCCAGACAACATTGTGCTGTTTTCAAAGGTGCCATTGCAAACTACATCTTTGGAGCTGTCAGAGGTTCCTACTGAGAGGTGTAATCTAGTGCAAGTATGAGTGATAGGTAGTGCAGTGAAAAGCTGCATTTCTATCAAAAGTACCTGTAACTTTCTGGCACTCTTTACACAACGCATCATTTTTGCATTTCATTTCTAGAAAGCTCTGGCATTTACATGGCAACACTTTTATAAGACGAATAATGCCGACGTCCTGGTGAGATCAATGCTGGGTGTCACAGCCATTATGGGACAAATCACCCTAACCCTGCAGGTTGTTGGGGGGGGGGGGGGGGGGGGGGGGGTTGGTAGTTTTCTGGGGCAGTTTGACCACATTACATTTCACACACACACACACACACACACACACACACACACACACACACACACACACACACACACACACACACACACACACACACACACACACACACACACACACACACACACACACACACACACTCATACACATTCCATCATCAGTGTTCCTTTTAGACATGATATGATGTTTTTTATTTTTGGATTTCCCTGAGGGTTACCGCGTGGCCTGAGGTTATGTTAATCTTAATCCTAATTAGAATAAGAGACATTCCCAAGGGGTTCCCTCACTGATTTGATTACTGAATAAGGCATAACCTGGCTGTTTCAACTCAATCCTGTTGTGGGGGTTTAAAGGAAATGTTGTCACTGTCCAATTATTCATAAATCTCTATTTATATATTTGACTCTGCATGTCAACAGATTATTCAGTCATAACTTTGACCTTTTTACATTCAAATATCCGATAAATGCCTAAAATAAATGAAGATGAGAAGGACACCTCTCTGATGAGGTTGAATTAACTAGTAAAGACCTGCACAGACTGAAGACTCAACAGTTCAGGGTCGCAGTGAGTTCAGATGGAGGCCTGTGAAGTGTTCACTCTTCATGTTTTAATAAAACGTGTCACGTCACCGTCCCAACTCTCATCTCATGACGTCACCTTGAGTTCCGAAGTGCGTTTCTTCAATGTGTGTGTCGTAAAAACCTTTATCTGTCACAACCCATTACCTGAGGCCTACACACACACACACACACACACACACACACACACACTGAGCATGCTGTGTCACCAACGGCTATGAACAAGCTTTTCGCTCTGACCTACATAGAGGCGAAGAGCGAGTGAGAGAATAAACGAAGAACTGGGATGAGCTTGAAAGCAAAGAGATAAAAAGTTGTGCAGCAGCAGAATTGATCAGACATTTACACGACGGTACTGAAGGAAGACATGCTGACGGAAACTGAAGTGTCCTCAGCTGTCGGCACCTGTGAAGCTTTCTATCCACGTGTGTCTGGGAGTTTGCATGATCTCATGGGTTTTCTTCGGTTACCTTTTTTTGCGCACTATAAGGCACCTAAATACCTCAAATTTTCTCAAAAGCTGCCAGTACACCTTATAACCCAGTGCGCCTTATATATGGAAGAATTGCTCTACTGAGACTGCTATTTGACAGCTGAACAACCAGAAGCTTTTATTTTGACAACTCTGACTTCACAACTGGATCTTCAGAGGACGACACTCCACACAACATCTTCATCACTCATGGTTGCACACCAACATTCTAACAAACCAAAATAAACTAGATGAAATAATTACTCCCTAAACTGGGGAACAAAAACACATAAACACAATCAACACAACACCAAGCCCAACAACGACCCACAATAACCTCCAACAACACAAAACATGAATTCCCATCATGCCTTGCATCCTGAGCTCCTAAGTGCAGCCGATAGCTGCAATGAATTATGGGAGTTTCTGTTTGTGGTGTTTTAAATGCAATTATTGGGGGTTCTATTTGGTTTGTGGTGTCGGTAATAATTGTGTTGTGTTGTGTTTTTGTTGCTTAGTTCATGTAGTTTAGTTTATTACCGCTAGTTGTAAGTTGTCAACCAGCAGTGAAGAAGGTTTTGTGTGTAGTGTCCTCCTGGCATAGGCTGCAGGTAGGACTATCAAAATAAAGTGTGTGCACCTCTCTGGGTGTTAGAATCAGTGGAAAATGTAACCTAATGGCTTTGAGCTATAAAGGTTGCTGACCACTGGTCTATTGCATGTGCCTTACAATGCGGTGAGCCTTATATATGAACAAAGTTGTAAATTATGTCAATCAATGGAGGTGCACCTTATAATCCAGTGCGCCTTATAGTGTGGAAAATACGGTACTTCAAAAAATGTGTTTACTGTTTGATTGAGTTAATTTCTTGTGTTTGACCATTTTATGTTTAGCTTTCCAAAGAAAACATTTGAATTCCCTTTGAGCCGTTTTCCTTGCGGTGAAGAGTTCAAACTTGCCGTGAAAAGCCTAAAACACACGTTAGTCTTGTCGGCCTTGCTTGCATAAGCTCATGCACTCGTATGTCTACTGCTCCCTCTCAGGTTGCCCTTGCCAGGTTATCTCTTACGTAATGTCCCAAAAATAGAGCAGATTCACCTGTGAGGTAATGACGAGGGAAAGGAGGCAGGAGAGAAAGAGGGGAGATGAAAAGAATTGAAGGAGAAAAAAATCAAACCACATTTTTTAGACAATGTTTTTTTTTCGTTAATTGAAAAAGCCAGGCACCAGAGTTCTTATTCATAGTAGTTAATTGGGTTGTTATCGTCTAACTAGATCTCTGGTTTCTCTGGATAAACTCTCAGATCTACTTAGCTCTGCTAAATTAAATGTAAATTAATTGTAACTTTTGCTTTCTGATGAAAAGACAAGATCTTATGGGCTTTAGTGTACTTGTAAAGACTGTTATACACAATGAGCCATTGTTCTTATCTTATCTACTGACTCTCTAATGTGCAGGACAACAATTGAGTTCGGCAGTGGGGCGCATGTGCAGCAGCCTGGCTCAGTCTCCTCTGAACGGCTTCACACAGAGCAGATCACTTGCCATTGCAACATTTCTTTATCTTCTCTATTCCTAATATAAAACTGGATTTCCAATGAACACCACCCACATGATGGAGCCCATGAGCAAAGCTGCAAGCAAAATAGCACTAGCATGGAATTCTGTGTGTTTGCGACAACAAGCATATTGAAGACCGATATGAACCGTGCCGCCACAGAATTGACTGAAGCCAACGTTTGTCTGGAGAGAAACACTGTGGCAAAGAAGGTTTCAGGTGTTCTTTAGGGACTTCAGGTGGTTCATAACTATGTTGTTCAAGACATTTAATTAAAGAGGACGTTTATACGGTGCAATGATTCGCTACAGATACTAAGGAAGCAAGTTGCAGAGCTGTCACCACACTGAAGACATCACGAAAAACTGATATGCTACTTTCGTGAATCTACAGCAAACATAGGAAACTGGTCATTGCTCTTATTCCAAAGGTTGTCATCTCAGACACTAAATCACAGTCTTTCTTAGCGCTGAACTGGTTTAGGGATTCCAGAGAAACGAGGTAGAGTACCACTGATTAAGAGGTTATTTTTTCTAATTTGGCTGTATAGTCGGTCCGAGTAAAGCCAGCATGGATACACTGACACAGATAAGACACGGGAAGCACAGTACTACTTGATAATGGGAGTTCATGATGCTGTGACTGTTGCATACTCAAGGAAGCAAATATCAATACCTTCAAACACACCCAGGGGGCTTTTCCACCAGAAAGAACCAGGATCTAGTGCAGAGCCAGGGCTGGAGTTAGCACAAGTTCTTTGTATTTCCACTGCCAAAGCCAGTGCTAAACAGGAGCTAGCCCGGTGCTACGCTGGCTGCACTTATTTGTTGGGCCAGAGAGGGGCCAGGCTGGGACCAGACGCGTCATCAGGTGGGGGCGGAGTTATCTCTGTAGTTATCACTGGAGTTATCTCTGGAGTTATTACTGGAGTTATCTCTGTAGTTATCACTGGAGTTATCTCTGGAGTTATTACTGGAGTTATCTCTGGAGTTATTACTGGAGTTATCTCTGTAGTTATCACTGGAGTTATCTCTGGAGTTATTACTGGAGTTATCTCTGTAGTTATCACTGGAGTTATCTCTGGAGTTATTACTGGAGTTATCTCTGTAGTTATCACTGGAGTTATCTCTGGAGTTATTACTGGAGTTATCTCTGTAGTTATCACTGGAGTTATCTCTGGAGTTATTACTGGAGTTATCTCTGTAGTTATCACTGGAGTTATTACTGGAGTTATTACTGGAGTTATCACTGGAGTTATTACTGGAGTTATCTCTGGAGTTATCACTGGAGTTATCACTGGAGTTATCTCTGGAGTTATCTCTGGAGTTATTACTGGAGTTATCACTGGAGTTATCTCTGGAGTTATCTCTGGAGTTATCTCTGGAGTTATCACTGGAGTTATCACTGGAGTTATCACTGGAGTTATCTCTGGAGTTATCACTGGAGTTATTACTGGAGTTATCACTGAAGTTATCTCTGGAGTTATTACTGGAGTTATTACTGGAGTTATCACTGGAGTTATTACTGGAGTTATTACTGGAGTTATCACTGGAGTTATTTCTGTAGTTATCTCTGTAGTTATCACTGGAGTTATTACTGGAGTTATCTCTGGAGTTATCTCTGGAGTTATCTCTGTAGTTATCGCTGGAGTTATCACTGGAGTTATCTCTGGAGTTATCACTGGAGTTATCGCTGGAGTTATCGCTGGAGTTATCACTGGAGTTATCTCTGGAGTTATCACTGGAGTTATCGCTGGAGTTATCACTGGAGTTATCGCTGGAGTTATCACTGGAGTTATCATTGGAGTTATCTCTGGAGTTATCTCTGGAGTTATCACTGGAGTTATCACTGGAGTTATCGCTGGAGTTATCACTGGAGTTATCACTGGAGTTATCACTGGAGTTATCTCTGGAGTTATCACTGGAGTTATCTCTGGAGTTATCGCTGGAGTTATCGCTGGAGTTATCTCTGGAGTTATCTCTGGAGTTATCTCTGGAGTCATCTCTGGAATTATTGCTACTCACAAGGTGGAAGAGTGGTTGAACCGGTTTTCTGAAAACCCCAGCGAACACGGAGCCCCGGAGTCGTTATGAAGAATTAAAAAAAAAAAAAACGCATGGGAACGATATAATAAGTCGTTCCCTGAAGTTAATAGGAGGGAATCAGGTGATTTAATCGGTGATAACAGTGCCGCTGCTCTCGGGAGCGCAGCGAGCTGCAGCGCTGCGCTGTCAACTGCGTGAGATATATCATTTAGAAGCAGTTCTCCATTGTTTTCATACTTTTCATCATAACATCATTAACTAACTTCACTTTCATGTCTTGTTTCTCGTTATGATCGCAGGCTGAGGTGCTGCAGCTGCTGAGCAATGCAGTGTGAGGCTGCATTGCGCTCCGCTACGAGATGCTCCAATATTATTTTCTATCAGAATTTTATAGTGAAGTTTTGAACTTTTGGTTCATCAGCAACTAAAAAACAAACTACATACTACTGTAAATGAAAGCTGGATTTCTTAACCATAAAATGAGCCTTTTAATGGCTTCATGTGAAAGAGAACTTTAATCAGTGTGTGTTTACGTAGGTTTCCATTATAAATGGCTGTAGAGCTGCGGTCTATCATTCTACACCTCCATTCCTCCTGATGTTGAAGCATTTGATTCAGACACGTCTAGAAATAAAGTGAAAGGAGCAGAAATTCACTATGTCATGCCCAAATGTTGAGATTCACCTTACTATTATTTTCTCTCTGGCCACTCCGCGGCTCCAGACTAAAACAAGACGGACGTGAAAATATGCCAATATAGAGCGACGAGGAGACTCAATGTTTTCTGTCTCTTTGGTCTGAATCCAAGGTTCGGGCCAGACTAGATGGAGCGACCCGGACCAAACCACTGTTACAGTCCATGTCCTCCTTCCTGTATGAGTGCTGTCAGCGCCACATTTGTGAGATCAGTGACGTATCACATTTTGTAGTGAGTCAATGAGGTGGTTCTCACTTGGCTCAGTTAACGGTGGAAAAAGAACTGGTTCTTTGGCAGTGCTCATTAAAGAACTGGCCCTGAACTAGAGCCTGGTTCTTTCTGGTGGAAAAGCCCTATTAGAGACTTTTTGATGACAACAGTCCATTTTTTTTTTTTACAGAAATACTATGTTACAATGACACCATGTGTCTCTGACATTATCCTGAGGGGCCCCGTCCATACCGTCCTCTTAGTCAACTCCAAATCCCCAAGATGGCCTTCAGGAACCTGAAGCGCACTATAAATTCTCATACTGTGGATGTCCTGAACCTCCCAGTGAGCAAGTCAGAAGATTCTTTTCTTGAGTCTTTAGCTTTTAAATATTGAAGTACCTTGAGATGCTTCTGCCTCAAAGACATGATTGTTTCACTAAAGTTAGTTTGGCATCCTTAATTGACATGGTGTTCTTTGCTTTGAGCTCAAGCTTCTTCTATAGAAGATGGAAGGATGAACAGATACCCAGTCCAGAGATGGGAAGCTTGGACTCAAGACTTGGACTTGATTTGGACTCAAGTCTCGATTTTCGTGACTTTTTTACTCGACTTGATAAAATCAAAATAAGACTTGGACTTGCTTTGACCGGACTCCCATGATGCACTGCAGCGACCAGCTCTGTGATCGTTACACACTATTAATTGGCTGTTAAACACATGTGATGTGACACACCCCCTTCAGCATTGTACACTCAAAACGTTGAATACAAGGATAATTTAGGTTTTTGTCACATTATTTGAAAGTGATTCAGGAAATCCAGAATTAATAGAAATGACAGGGTTTTATTTTGCTCACCAGGGGGAGCAGATCTGATTCCCTTCCATTCAAGCAATTCATTCTGGATTTCTTGAAGGAATGTGACTAAAATCTAAATTATGCTTCTATTCAACTCATTTTGGGGAGTGTCACTGATAGAACAAGTCATTTTAAAAGGTGATGTGGTTCTTCAAAAATGTAAATTTTTCATTTACAAACAAAGCATTACATAGGAGTCATTTTAGGCAAGCTTATATATATATATATATATGAATGAGAAAGTTGTGTGTTGGGGTTTATTTTTGTTAACATTCAGTGGTTCCTTTTGGTTGTAAAACACATAGAAAGAAATAAAGACATTGAAATTATCTCCAGATATCACTATTTTAAATTCTTTTTTCAAGTTCAATGTTAAATATTTCTATTATCTTTTGAAGAATATGATAGCAGTAGAGGGTTTCTGGATCATTCCATCCATCCATCCATTTTATACATTGCTTATCCTTTCCAGGGTCACGGAGTGCTCGAGGCAATCCCAGCATACTATGGGTGAAGGTAGGATACACCCTGCATAGGTGGCCAGTCTGCCACAGGGTTTCTGGATGCTTTTATTCCATTTGTTACACTTCAGCAGTTAATTCATTTAATGACTTGTTTAGGACTTGAGGAAAAATGTTTAGGACTTGGACTCGACTTTGGACTTGACTGTTTTCACTTGGGACTCGACTCGGGACTTGAGCACAAAGACTTGGGACTCGACTCGGGACTTGAGCACAAAGACTTGGGACTCGTTTTTGGGACTCGACTAGGGACTTGAGCATAAAGACTTGGGACTCGACTTGGGACTCGACTAGGGACTTGAGCATAAAGACTTGGGACTCGACTTGGGACTCGACTAGGGACTTGAGCACAAAGACTTGGGACTCGACTTGGGACTCGACTAGGGACTTGAGCATAAAGATTTGGGACTCGACTCGGGTTGAGCACAAAGATTTGGGACTCGACTTGGGACTCGACTAGGGACTTGAGCATAAAGACTTGGGACTCGACTTGGGACTCGACTAGGGACTTGAGCATAAATACTTGGGACTCGACTTGGGACTCGACTAGGGACTTGAGCACAAAGACTTGGGACTCGACTTGGGACTCGACTAGGGACTTGAGCATAAAGACTTGGGACTCAACTCGGGACTTGAGCACAAAGAATTGGGACTCGACTTGGGACTCGACTAGGGACTTGAGCATAAAGACTTGGGACTCGACTCGGGACTTGAGCACAAAGAATTGGGACTCGACTAGGGACTCGACTAGGGACTTGAGCATAAAGACTTGGGACTCGACTTGGGACTCGACTAGGGACTTGAGCATAAAGACTTGGGACTCGACTTGGGACTCGACTAGGGACTTGAGCATAAAGACTTGGGACTCGACTTGGGACTCGACTAGGGACTTGAGCACAAAGACTTGGGACTCGACTTGGGACTCGACTAGGGACTTGAGCATAAAGACTTGGGACTCGACTCGGGACTTGAGCACAAAGAATTGGGACTCGACTAGGGACTTGAGCATAAAGACTTGGGACTCGACTAGGGACTTGAGCACAAAGACTTGGGACTCGACTAGGGACTTGAGCATAAAGACTTGGGACTCGACTCGGGACTTGAGCACAAAGACTTGGGACTCGACTAGGGACTTGAGCATAAAGACTTGGGACTCGACTCGGGACTTGAGCACAAAGACTTGGGACTCGACTAGGGACTTGAGCATAAAGACTTGGGACTCGACTTGGGACTCGACTAGGGACTTGAGCACAAAGACTTGGGACTCGACTAGGGACTTGAGCACAAAGACTTGGGACTCGACTTGGGACTCGACTCGGGACTTGAGCACAAAGACTTAGGACTCGACTTGGGACTCGACTCGGGACTTGAGCACAAAGACTTGGGACTCGACTTGGGACTCGACTCGGGACTTGAGCATAATGACTTGTAACTCAATTTTGACTTGCAAAACAAGGACTTGGTCCCACCTCAGCCTCAGTCTATAACATTAGCATGTCAGTACTTTATTTAATCAAATTAATTCTAATCCTGTTTTGAGCTGTGTTATGTGTGGTTTTGATTCTCAGTTTATTTGTTGAAGCTGTCTGTGCTCATAGTCTTTAAGGTTCAGACAGAAAGAGACAGGAGGAGCATCCAGGATAGACATGTTGGTTGTGGATCCAGTGTCATAGTTCATCGGACACCACTGCCCGCACTCACTATCATTTTTAATTTAAATAAAAGACTCCAGTTTGTCTATCATTCTTAACCACCATCTCATCCATTGTGGCTTTTTATAAGATTCGATCTAGCACCAGTTCTCACAATAAGATGAGACATAACTGTATTGAAGTGGATCAAAAAGACACACGTCGACGGACGCACGTCGTTACACAGCACGCAGCTCAGATGTCTGGTGTCAGGTCTCCCCCGTGCCGTTGATTGGCACAATTACCTGAGCTGTGCTGCGAGTGCGTAAGGAAATAAGGGCCGTTGACTCAGTCTCTCCCCACACAGGAGACAGAATCAGTGAGAAAACCTCTCGGGACGATCATAATCAATATGGGAGTTGGTGGGCAGGCAGGGAGGAGGAGGAGGAGGGTGAAGAAGGTGCGCTGGTTTCACCGGCTTCTCGGCTACAGGTGGGTGAACATGCACAAAGATTTTTACTCCAAAAACTGAATGATAAAATATTAAAGGGAGAACAATGTGTTTTGGTACAACTTGACTCTGGTTCCGTCTGCTGTGCTGCTGTCTAATTACAGCCTGAAGGTCAATCATTATTGCTTTTATTGGTATTGAGTATATGTTTGATACTCACAATTATTCATGTAGTTGATGAACAAAGTACTATTTATACCATCGTAGTGTGATTACCCTCTTAGACATTATTATGACTTAAAACTTTCAAGCATCTGCTCCATTTTTCCAGGATAACATCAACTTTCAATGACTAGTAGTTCTTCAGCGTTCCTGTGTGCTTTCTGTCGCTGACCAACTGATGAGGGACGCGCCGCTGAATCTCATCCGTGATTGGACGTGCCTCCTGAGGCTTTGTTGACATGACGTTTTCAAGTGAAAATGTAAAATGTTCATGGTGTTTTGGGTGTCCGTTCACACAACAATGGTGCTCAGAGCCTCTAAAAATGCAACTTTTTAGAAACGACTCCTAACTCCTAAGGCTATGTCTCCGAGCAACAATTCAACTTCCTGGAGCTATTCGAGCTTCGTCTCTCTTTAGACAGCGAAACTCTGGTCCTGGTCCTGGTCACCACGGCCGTAGTAACTAGTAGTTCTGCTTCCAGCTCTCAACAATTAGAACAATGTTTCCTCCATGGTGTCATGACTTCCAGTCCAGATTCTCTTGGGACTTGGTAGTTTTATAGTTGACAGTCACTGTCATAACAATCCAACTGGGTCGTCCGCCTGCACAAAGGTTAGGGTAAGGGTTATGTCTGAATTATGTCCGTGTACTCCAATGTTCACGTTTATAGTGTATTGTTCTCTGTCGCATGTGTGTGTGGTTTCATTTAGATTGTTTTCAGTGTTTCTGTCTTTTCTGTGTAAACTGTCATTGTTTTCAAAATGTTGTATAAATGTGAACCCCTTTCTGAAATGCGAACATAAAAACAATGCCTTTCCACTTGAAAAGTTGTAATCTCATCGGGGCCTTCGACTCTCAGAACTGAGCCTTCTTTGGATCTTGCTGGAAAATGATGTACCTTTAAATTTTCATTGTGCTGAGGTTTTTATTTTCTTTTTAGATTTGATCATTGTATCTTTAAATGATGAGCTTGTATTTGATGCCGTTTGTGGCAACAGCGTTCTGTGGGACTCCCCGCTGGGGAATCTTATTCATTCAAAAGTCTAACATTGACTGATGTTTATGTTGCTTCAGGTATTGTCAGAAGTCGTCTAAGATGTCAACATTGTTGCTTTGCACCAAGAAATTGACTCAAGAGCAAAACCCACTCTGGTGCAGTCGTGTCTTTTGTCAAGCGGCTTCTCCCACGTAATCACAACATCTTCCAGAGTCAGAAGATGGTAAACCCGATTCCTCCCACTTGCAGCTGCCTTTTATTTCCGTGGCTATTACTTTTTGTTCTCGCTTTGATTCTAAAGAGCGTCGCACAGCCTTGGCGAGGTTCAGCAAACACTGCAGGGATTTTCAGAAACTGTTTAAGTGACTGCAGAGAAGGAGAAAGGAATTAGACCAGTGTGGGCTTGTTTATTGTGATTCCGCCCTCTGGATTCCTGCTTCTTCCCACCTGAAAACTACACGACCTGTTTCCCACTGTTGTAACTTTCCATTGACACAGAGGACCCGTGCTTAGACAAATAGGTGAAGAATTGCAGATGATTGTGTTCTTTAGGACGTGGGCAGTGAAATAAATATAGTCACTCACTGTGTGGCCACGTACATGCAGTGTTCTCTAAGTTTCTCCATTTACTGTCAGATTACTGAAACGTTCAAGCGCACGCACACATAGCCAAGCATATTCCCCACCAATATAATTACTGGATGAGCTGCCGATGCTCCCGCTGTGCTGTCGTCATGGCAACCCCGGCAATCCACCTCTGCAGGAAGAGGAGGAGGAGGGTGATGAAAATATGAAGAGGAGACAAGGGGGAGGATGAGAAAGAAGAGCAGAGGGATGACAGGAGTGTGAGGAGGAGGAAAACTGAAGGTGAAGGCAAAAAGAAGTGTGGTGCCGTCCAGAAAAAAAGAGAGACGGCGAAGGGTAAATGGACAGAAAGAGAAGAGCGAGAGTAGGTGGTGTGAGAATTGGGAGTAGAGAGCAGCTGTATTCCACTCCAATTTAATCTCCCGTCTGGAAGGCTTTCATACACACTCTGCTCACAACACTCACCTGTCGGCTTCAGTCCATCAGGAGCCGGGAGACGCTGCTTCTCTAGTCGAGAAATAAGTTCCACACAGTGTCGAGTCGTGATTCCCCAGTGGACTCCTTAACGTGATGATGCTCCCACCAAGTGAAAACACAACACAGCCGTGCTCAGAGTAACTGAAAACACAACTTTTTTTTAAAATGGCTTCCAAGGTGAAACGTTTTGAAGACATGACTTTCTGTAAATGCTCAGGCTCCATCTCCTTGTCCACCTGGAAATGCTGCTACTGGTTCTGGTCACCACGGCCGAAGTACCTAGGAGTTCTGCACATGATCAGTAGATGGACAATAAGAACAACTCCGTGGTGTCATGACTCCCAGTCCATATTCTCCTGGGACTCTGTACTTTTATTTTCACAGTCACCGTAATAACTATCCTACTTGGTTGTCTGTCCACCAGAATGTCCGTGTTGTCAGGGTTTAGAGTGGATTGTTCTACATGCCAACTACATCGTTTTCAGCGTTTCTGCCATTTCTGTGTAAATGGACCTCATTTTCAAAAGGTTGCTGTGCAAACACACATTTTTTTTTTAAGATTCATTGATTCCTCTTTTTATTTCAAACATAGGTAAAAACAAAATACATTGATGTTGAAAATCGAGACGAAAAGGAAGAGGAAGTAAAAGTTTATTAAATCCTCCTTTGCACCACTTTTTAAAAATAATTTGAAAACCAATCACATACTCTCCAACAAAGTCAAAGAAAGCAAGTGAGTAAGTGACACAAAAATTAACGTGTTGTCACAGTGTACGTGAAAAGCCAAAAATGTCAAATTTTCACTTGAGACTTTGTCATTTAAACCGGACTATATGCCGCTTAGCTCCTCCCTGTTTCAGTGACACGTTTGAGGTTATTCTCTTTTAACGTGCAGATTTCAGAAAATAAAACAAATATGACAATTGCATTGCTATCTATGCATGCCCTTGAGCCGAGAAAAGATGCCCTTCATTTGCCTTCTGTTACCTGAAAGTGTAAAACTGGTGGGATGACTGGTAGAAATACACTATTTGATTTTGAGTCATTGTGTGAAAAAGCTCCAGTGAGAAGTTTCCAGGGGATTTCTGCTTGTTGGTTTTGTTGCTGATGTGTTTTAACTTTCTGTTCTTTTTTTGTATGAATCCGCCTTGAAACAAGTCAAACACAGGCGTGGTTGTTCGTTCAATGTGTAAGCATGTTTACTGTGGGCTCAGTGCCAGGAAAGCTTCTCGCTGCATGTTTTTTTATTTTGTTTATATTTTAAGAGTGAGTTTTAATTCCTGTGATCCTGTCTGCTTTTAGTAGATTAGGAGTCACTCCAATGTAATGGTAGACCATGACCTTTGTGTGTGTGTGTGTGTGTGCGTGTGTGTGTGCGTGCGTGCGTGTGTGTTTTGAAAATCTCTGTAATTTTTGAATCATTTCAATCATGAAAAAGGAACAAGAAAGAATGAAAATGCTGTTTCTGTGTTCTTATATTTATCCGTTTGCAATTTAATTTCTTCAAACTCATAGAAATCTAAATTCATTCTTCTACAAAATTTTCTCCCTGCTTTGATGGATTTAATTTTCCATTTTTCACCTCAATGACATGTCTGCAAAAAAATGAATAAATGTGGATGTGCAAAATAATGTAGAAATCATTACGATAAATGCATAGTTAACTAAATATATGAAATATAAATAAATTGGGAAAAATATTAATACAAATTTGCTTGAATAAATAAAATGTACTGTTAAATGGATTGAATGAATAAGTTTCAAATTAAATATAGAAATGATGAATGCAACTAGGAATAATAACTGCTTAAATAAATCAGTGGATGTGGAAATGATTGAGGGGGAAAATAAATAAATATTAAATGGTTAAATAATTTCATTAATAGAATTAAAGGAATAAACCCTCAAATAAATAATGTTGAAATGATTACATGAATCAAATTCAAATTGAACAAACACAGAAACAAATGGGAATGGAGGAATTCAACAGACAAAATACAAATTAAATGTTCGCAGTGTCATTTCTTTCTGTGAAATTCAGTCCAGTCGTGAACAAAAAACCTCCAAACATCTTTCACTTTTTCACTCTTTCAACTTTCGGCCTTTGTGTTTCACTTCCAAACAAGTGGTTTCGATAAAACTCCCAGCCAACCGGCCGCTCAAGTTACTTCCCCCGACGAGGCTGGTTTCTAGAGTGAGGAGCTCGAGAGCAAAGGTGACGGAGAAAACATGAACAAGCTCATCATGAGGAAGGTGAAATAAAACATGGAGGATTCTTATTGAAACTTCCCTCATTTATACGTACCAAATACACTGTGTGTGTGTGTGTGTGTGTGTGTGTGTGTGTGTGTGTGTGTGTGTGTGTGTGTGTGTGTGTGTGTGTGTGTGTGTGTGTGTGTGTGTGTGTGTGTGTGTGTGTGTGTGTGTGTGTGTGTGTGTGTGTGTGTGTGTGTCCTGGTTCAATGTAGCGTATGTCCAGTCACCATACATCCTTGCATTTGTGCACTTTCTGCTGCTGTCTCCCACGCATTACTATTTTTATCCCAACAGTCGTGAGTGCCCTCACACACTTGACTGTGTCTGTGTGTGTGTGTGTGTGTGTGTGTGTGTGTGTGTGTGTGTGTGTGTGTGTGTGTGTGTGTGTGTGTGAGAGAGGGTGTGTCCTCAGGTTACAGGGTGTGTAAGTAGACTCCTCTTTGTCCTGCTCGATAATTTTAGACAGACGGCCACTGAAACTTTCAACAGGGGGTTCAAATACTCTGTGTGCAACCTTTTCCACTGACACACCAAAATTCAACCCCGTATTTCCTCCGTTATGTTTTTTTAACACACTCAATTTCACCCAATAACAACAGCTTTATGAGATGAGACCTGTATGGCGTGAGAGTTGTGGTTTGACATGTGTGGTGTCGTCGTCGCCTCACAGTAAGGATTTCACCAGTTTGATTCCAGATTGGGCTTTTGTGGGTGTGACCCCGGTTTCCTCCCACAGTCCAAAACACATGGCCCCTTTTACTCAACGATTCTAGTGAAAACGCACCATTTTTGTTTTCCTTTCAGAAATGCTTCACATTCACACAACAGTGTTCTGAAAATAATGTCCGGCAGAAACTTTGGAAACTTTGTAGTTAGCATTCATAGCCACGAGTTGGTGCTGTTGTTTGTATTGGTAGCGAAACCACAAACGGCAAACTCTAAACATCAACAATGGGAGAATTTCTATTCTAGTGGACAGAAGGCCAAGTTGGATTGTTATTACATAGATTGTCAACTATCAAACTACCGTATTTTCCGCACTATAAGGCACCTAAATACCTAAAATTTTCTCAAAAGCTGCCAGTGCGCCTTATAACCCAGTGCACCTTATATATGGAAGAATTGCTCTACTGAGACTGCTATTTGACAGCTGAACAACCAGAAGCTTTTATTTTGACAACTCTAACTTCTCAACCGGATCTTCAGAGCGGACGACACTCCACACAACACCTTCATCACTCATGGTTGCACACCAACATTCTAACAAACCAAAATAAACTAGATGAAATAATGACTCCATAAACTGGGGAACAAAAACACATAAACACAATCAACACAACACCAAGCCCAACAACGACCCACAATAACCTCCAACAACACAAAACATGAATTCCCATCATGCCTTGCATCCTGAGCTCCTCAGTGCAGCCGATAGCTGCAATGAATTATGGGAGTTTCTGTTTGTGGTGTTTTAAATGCAATTATTGGGGGTTATGTTTGGTTTGTGGTGTCGGTAATAATTGTGTTGTGTTGTGTTTTTGTTGCTTAGTTCATGTAGTTTAGTTTATTACCGGTAGTTGTAAGTTGTCAACCAGCAGTGAAGAAGGTTTTGTGTGTAGTGTCCTCCTGGCATAGGCTGCAGGTAGGACTATCAAAATAAAGTGTGTGCACCTCTCTGGGTGTTAGAATCAGTGGAAAATGTAACCTAATGGCTTTGAGCTATAAATGTTGCTGACCACTGCTCTATTCCATGTGCCTTGTAGGGCGGTGCGCCTTATATATGAACAAAGTTGTAAATTATGTTAATCAATGTAGGTGCGCCTTATAATCCGGTGTGCCTTATAGTGCGGAAAATACGGTACCAAGTCCAGGAGAATATAGACTGGGAGTCATGACACGACGGAGGAAACATTGTTGTGATTGTACATCAACTGAGCATGTGCAGAACACCTAGTTTCTATGGCTGTAGTGACCAGAACATTTGCATATCTACAGTCTACATGGAGGCGGAGTTCGTGTATTTTCAAAAAGTTGTGTTTTCAGTGATCCCAACCACCATTGTCGTGTAAATAGATGAACAAAATGCAACAAAAGTTTTGTTTTCACTTGCAAAAGCTGTTGTTTCAACTGAGCCTGAGGTTTCTGGTACCTCTAAATATCCATTGTAAAGTCCGACTGCACAATATGTTCCGAGGCAGGCCAGGACGGTACGGTCAGGCATAGCACATCCAGACCTAACTCTGTGGCGTGGTCCCACCACAGAGCGTATGGTTAAAATGGAGGCTGAGTTGGCGTAGGTGACGTCATATATGCAAACAGGAGCTGCGAAAATGGCCGCAGCTCAGGCAAGAAAAGCCCTGCGCCTCCGTTCTCTGTGATACAGAGGAAAACTGTTCTCATTGTGAAACAGCAGCATCCAGAATCTCCTCCTCTCCTGTTCCTGAGAGGAGTGTCTGCACTCCGGAGGAAGACCGCAGTGCTGTCAAGCACGTCGACGTTTCAAAAAACCAAGTTAACAAAGCAACCAGTGAGCACAAAGCAGCCTATGTAAACAACAACGGGAGGGTTTACGGCCATTCCGTAGTGCCAGGTACCTCAAGAGAGAGGTGGCCAAAACTCAGAACCGGTGGCTACAGTTTTTTTGGTGCCATCCACAACTTTTGTCAACAGAAATGCACAAAAACCTGTCCCGCCTCAGTGCAAGCAGCATGGTGGGACCACGGCTTAAGATTGTCAATGGAATATTCTGCTGCAGAATTTGAACCCTGGGCCCAATTTCTAAGGGGGTCCATACTGAACCCTACTCCGGTACGTGCGTCTCACTGTGCAGACTGTAACCTGCAGTCACGGAGATGTTTGATGGATTGAACTGCTTGAATTGTCTCTTTCATACCGATGCTGTGTTTGTGATATTGATGGTGAGATGGCGTTCTCCACTTGATATAGTTCAAGTTACAAGGGCCGACTGAGACCAACATCAGTAACATTTAAGATATAAAAAGGGACGAGGGCGAGCGACCGCGGCTGAAACATGGTGCGACTGACTGCTGACTCATCTCCTGACAGAACAGATCTGTGTCCGTCCGACTCTCATCACCCCAAAGTGCTGCTGGCAGATTCTCCTCCAAGCTGTTCCCACTCTTCCTTGACCAAATATCTCCAGCTGAGCATGCTGAAATGTGCTCTCGTCACATGAATAATTGATTTGCACACTAAATTATGCTGAAATCCTCTTGGTGAGGGAGCAGTGCCACGGCTAAACATGACACTGCTGATTTCTGTGTCAGCGCCAGTGAAGACTGTGACTTTGGAATAATGATCAGACTATCAGTGGTGATGGCAACGATCTGGGACCTTCTCTTGGATGATGACCAGGAGGTTTAACGAGATCTTTTTTCGTCTCTTTCAGGAAAGCGATCTCCCGTTCAGGCCTCCATTACCTCGGTCCTCCACAGCCGTCACTTCCTCCGGCCTCCAATGGACCCAACAAAGACCTCCGAACCTGCGTGGACTGGACGGTCAGACATCTCACTAAAATAACCACATCTCACACTGTTAATGAAGCAACTTCCCTGTTACTTTTTATACTTTTTATTTGTTTAGTTAGTAGTTTTTCTAATTATCCCCTTTTCTTCACTTTTCTTTGCATTTACCTGAAAAGAATTAAGCATAAAAACATCTGGCAAGCCTATACAATGAATGTAGAAATGCCAACCCATTTGTAGTTACGATAAGATTCATTTGTGGGATGAGCAGCAAGGCTCAGTACTGTATGTGAGTCTCGGTGCCCTCAAATTGACTGTGAAGCCGTATATTGTTCTATTGCTGGTGTTGTTTCCAAAATGAGCGAGCTCCGGGTCAGGATTTACAGTGACAGGCTATATATGGGATGTGGCCTCGAGAGGTTGCGTCCAAAAGCTGCTTTGACCAAAACATATAGCCTAGTGTCCCTGGACTGGATCGCAGCTCTATCTTGAGCATTTCGGACTGATGTCGGGATTCATTCTGACCAGTTTCGCCTCTGACCAATTTGTCCAATGTACAACTTTGGATTGAGTCAGACCATGTCTTCTGCTTTATTTGCACTGTGTATCTGAAAGAGAAACAGCCTCAGGTCACCTCTCTGCTCGGGTAATCTGACCCAGAGAAGTATCACATATTGTTGTTGAAACCTCAAATCAGCTCTCAGCTAACAGGGGGAGTGTGAAGAAACACCCAGAATGTGACAGCGATGGGAGTTTTCTGGACATTTTACTGGATTTTGCACCAGAAAGTTGAATTAAAATTGGCTTTATGGTGAGTCTGTCGTAATTTTTAATTATGGTTGTTTGGTTTTGTGAAAATATCTATATTTTCATCACTTATACTCTTCACCACAACAAAGGAAACCTTTAAAGTTAAAATTTAAAGATTTGATGGCCCTATTATACCAGTCCGGCCCACTCGAGATGAAATCATCCTGTATCTGGCCCCTGAACTGAAATGTGAGTGACACCTCTGGGACAGATGTTTAAAGGTGTCCTCGACCCTCTGATTGTCAAAACGCGGCCCTGGTATTGTGCACGATGCATCAGCAGAACGTAAGAAGACATTTGTCCAAGTCTGCATCATCCCTGGTCTCTCTGGCTGAGTCAGTCGGTGACAATTGGAGTCTCATGCGAGCAGATTTGTTACAAGACTGCTTTCAGCCGGCGTATGTTCATGTGGACAATCAAAAGCAGCACTTTTCTTTCTATTCTTTCTGATCATTATCAGAAAATGTCTCTGAAGCTCAACGCAAGAAACAAGATTTTATTGTGTCATGACCTCAAGAGATGTGACTTTGTCTCATTGAAAAAACAGAAGAGGTTTTAAACAATAATTCAGATTCAGTCCTGCTGCATCAAGAAATGCCAAGACGACTGCAAATTACTCAACCAGGGATAAAAAGTGCAAGCAAACTCTGCTGGCATTTTAATTTCCACTTAAACCCTTGTTGGGATCTCACAGGACCACAGAAAGTTTGTTCATTTCTGGGGAAAGACAATATTCATTTGTCATGATACGCAGTCATGACATGACAGAAGGGGGGGGGGGCTTCTGCAGGACCCCCCCCCCCCTTTCTGCTCACAAGACTCTTCCCCCATGCAATCAGCCAGTCACTGATTGGCTGAAGCTCTCAGGTTTTGACACCTCTGAATCAACACACGTGGAACAAAAGGCTTTCAGCCAGCCTCCACTCTCTCTCTTGCACGACAACACTCCGAGGAGGTGAGTTGCTGGAGTGCAGCTCATCCAGTGTTAGCACACAGCTAACACCAGAGGCCTGCAACCAGGGGCCTCCACTCCTCTCTTGCAACGAAGACTCCGAGGAGACCTTCCCAGGACCGGAGACCAGCGCCCAGAGTCTGCTCTCCAGGGAACCAACCAGTTCCTCCAGGACGGGACCAGGGAAACGACGCCTCACAGAACTTCTTTGTGTTTTCCTCAACCAGCAGGAAAACCATCACAGACCTGAGCGACCAGCTCCTCAGTCTGGACAAAAGGAACAACCAGGAGCTGCAAAGAAGGACTCCTGAAACATCAACTTCATCTTCTTCTCCTCAGCCTGCAGAACCAGCAACCACAGTTAGCAGGAGGTGCTAACTACAGGAGAAGACACCAGCTTCCCTCTAGCAGGACAACAACTGAACTCGTTCAAGGAAGTGGGAACAACAACTGGGCTTATCTGAGATTAGTTAAACCTGATGCTATGATAGAACTGTTTAACTTTATGAAGATGTGTTGGTTCTGTTACAGTGATTGAGTTCTATAGATAATGATATTAGGAGCCGTTATCAACCTGTAAACCAACGTTAGCTCTGCCACAGACACAGGGTCTGCATGCTAATCTTTGCTTTACTAACTAGTTAACTCACAATCCTACACATATCACATCAAAGACATCATACAGTAACTGAACACCATCTGACGACTCCTGATGTTTTACAAAACAAGTCTCATTCACATCAAGTCATTCTAGAAATGGTCCTTTAGCAGAGACACACAAGAAGCAGATGCTAAAGACTAGCTTCCATGTTCCATTGTTCTCCAGCACATGGTGGAGACCCAGGACAGACTTCCTGCTCTCTGATAACCTCCATTTGAATGTAGTTTCTTGTGATCCGCCATCTTGTTTTGTAGTTCCATCACACGTCACACACACACACTTCTTCCACCTCTCTCTCTCTTTCTCTCTCTCTCTTTCTCTCTCTCTCTCCACACACACACACACACACACACACACACACACAGCTGTATATAGGTAGTTAGAATCTGTGTTTATTTGTTTTCATTGTGAATAAATATAATGTTTGGAATCATACTTGCTGTTTTATTAATGAGCACAAAGGTGAATGAAATGTCGACTCTTCTGTGTCAAGAACTCCAAAATCCTTCAACCTTTACTGTAAATTCTGGTAATTGTAATTAATTTGACTATTGATTCAAATTCCTGATGAACTGTTTAGTATATCTTATGAGACTGATAGAACTGAATTGGCTATCATTTCCTGTTTAGACAGGTGGAGCTCCGAGGTATCTGATACAGATCAGATTAAATTTCAATAACATTATTAATAACTATCTTTGATAATTATTAATCATTATCGATAGCCAACCACAACATAAATAGTGATCCTTATGAGGTAATAAATCCCTACAAAACGTGCTCTGTGATCTCGTGTGGGCAGGTATTCCTCAAAATGAGTCTACAGATGTGAAAAATGCTCAGATTCAGAGAAAAGTGAGTTTTAGTGGGTTTCAGGGGACAGATACTTGTGGATGTCTTTTCTAACTGTGCTGCTTCTGTGAACCTATGTGGATGGAAGAATACAGGAAACAAAAACAACCTGGATTTGATGGAAGATTTTGATAGAATTTTATCATTTTGAAACATAGCAGTAGCACCCACACAAGCCTCTTTGGCAATTTGATTTTATACAAATACTTAAAACCAAAAAGACAAATAAGGACAATAGAAATGGTGCAATGCATGTTGTGTCATGAAAGTGTAAAACACTTGTGCATTAATCTGTGACAGTGAATAAATTATTCATGAATCACTAATGAATAGTAAGTAAAATTTGGTTTATTATTAATGTGATGGGACGAGCAGGCAGACTGATGTTGAGATTCCCCCCGAGATCAGTCTGCAGGGACACTTCCAGCTCGTCACGGCTGCCCTTTCTATGACACACACACACACACACACACACACACACACACACACACACACACACACACACACACACACACACACACACACACACACACACACACACACACACACACACACACACACACACACACAGACAGTTGAACTTAATCACTCATTAATCGACGCTGCAGGGTTGATTTACTGGATCTTAATGATCTTTCAGGTTCTACTAAGTCACTCTGGGTTTGTCCACTTTAGCCCCGTTTCCACCGCACAAAAAGTACCGGCCTAGACCGGTCTAAACCGCTCCAGACCGCTCCAAAGGCGAGCGCTTTTCCGCTCCCCTTCCATTGGGGTACCAGGACCACGGAACGGGTCTGAGCTTGAGCTGCTGTCTGCTGATTGGTCAGTGATTTACTACACGCCCTCAATATGTTAATGTGCTGGCTGAATCCTCTGCTGTCAGTGTGGTCAGCTGTGCTCTGGTTGTTTTTATTTTCATTTTCTTTACTTTGCTGCTCAACTTCAGTGTTTGTTGTGAAAGAGCGGACTTGAGGCAGGGGGAGACCGGGGGGAGGGACTTTGCATCACGTTGGAGTTTTCTGTTTGCAGCATAGCGCTCGCCGTGGCGTGGATGCGCGTCTGGGACACGGGAGTCTGGAGCTTTCGGCTCCGGCGCTGACCGCGCTCCGGCAGCTCCGCTTCCCAGAAGCGGTCAGTGTTCAGTTCAACTGCGATCAGTGGCGCTTTATCGCGGGGACGGACCGCGGAAGCCATGAAAAGGAGCTCGGAGCTCGGCGCCTCCGTGTTCCAACGCTGAGCTGCCGCGATCAGCGCCGGAGTGGAGAACCTCCTGCGTTTGAGCAGAAAGCTCAGACTCCCGTGTCTGTGCCTCAGCCAACCGGGGGGAACGCTCCGGCCACTTGCCCCGCACCCGAGCGCTCGAGTGCGGGGCACGATTTCTTGAATTTCACAGTTAAGACCAGCCTCTGTGCTCGTCTTAATGAGCACAAAGGCTCAACTCAGGCTTTTATTGATGTAATTTCTTTGATCATGGTTGAATATTCTAATAAAATTGTTAAATGTATTCCTATATTATTTATGTATTTATTTACTATGCATACTCTCAACTGTGTTATTGGAAATTAATTAATTTTGTTACATATACAGTTTTTTATTTGCAGTATAAATTCTTTTATATGTTTGCAAATTTTTGATTTTCTATATTATTTTCTATGTCAAGATCTAAAAATTGTTTTTTTTATTTGTTACGTTAGTTGATTAGTTAGTTTGAAAGGATGAATATTCTGCTTTTATGGTATTACTGTATAAGTCCTACTTAGTGAGCTAGATTATAATGTTTGTGTCATCTGTTGTCATAAATGTAATCAGTTTGTTACTTAATCATGATGCACTATTTCCTTGATAGTTCATTGTAAATCCCTTCACCAACGAAAGTTACGTTTTTGGCCATATACTTATTGATTGATTGATTGATTGATTGATTGGTTTGTATGTATGTATTTTACCAACTTTTCACAAAAACTATTGATCTAAATTGTAAGACTTTTTTCAGAACCGAGAGCCATTGGGTCACAGGTCAAGGTCACAACGGTCAAAAATTATTTTTCCCTTGTTATGCCTTGGTTTCCAGGGTGTTGATGAAGGTATGCGAGTGTCCGTTGTAGTGTATTTATGTATTAAGTTAGTCTCTATCATAGTTTTTATAACTTTAGCCAAAAAGATCATTCATGAATGAACATGAATGATCTTTTTGTCGCCTCCGTTTCTCTTTTCTCATGTAAACTCTGAGGATTAAATCAGTCAGCAATTAAATTAGCCGCCTTTGCTCATTGGAAATACTTCTTAATTAATACATATTGGTAGCAACTCCAGTTAGACTTCATTATCTCACTGATCTTCTCTTCTAAACAGTTGCAGCTTCATACTCCTTGTGTCTATATGTATTCAGATGTGTGTTTTTCATGAATGCTGTTGTGATTAGCACCTTCTATTAGCATGCACTGTGAAATTACACACCTCTTCAGCAGCGGCAATTATGTGCTTGACACACTTGTTGACCGGCCTTGTGCATATGGTTCCACTTTCATGTGAGTGAGGATGAGCACATGCGTTGTGGCCAAGGATGTTATGATGTGAATATCTGGCCTCTGGTCTCTACAGGAGAACGCTGTTAATGGAGATCATCTGTGGATGGAGACGAGCTGCTCAGGAGAGCTCTGTTATCTCGGAGAGGACGCCTGCATGCTCAAGACTGCAGTGAGTGCTGACCTGTCTCTCTCTCTCTGTGTGTGTGTGTGTGTGTGTGTGTGTGTGTGTGTGTGTGTGTGTGTGTGTGTGTGTGTGTGTGTGTGTGTGTGTGTGTGTGTGTGTGTGTGTGTGTGTGTGTGTGTGTGTGTGTGTGTGTGTGTGTGTGTGTGTGTGTGTGCAGGAAGGTTAATAACTGACCCGATGAAGGAAGAGACAATGAAAAGAAAGCTTAAACAACACTTAATGTGAAAACATGCTTGTTGCCTTGCCTTGCCTTGCCTTGCCTTGCATTCCCTTGCCTTGCTTAGCTTTGCGTTGCGTTGCATTGTGTTGCATTGCATTGTGTTGCATTGCATTTCGTTGCCTTGCATTGTGTTGCAATTTGTTGCATTGCATTGCAATTTGTTGCATCGCGATCCGTTGCATCGCGATCCGTTGCTTCGCGATCCGTTGCTTCGCGATCCGTTGCTTCGCGATCCGTTGCTTCGCGATCCGTTGCTTCGCGATCCGTTGCATCGCGATCCGTTGCTTCGCGATCCGTTGCTTCGCGATCCGTTGCTTCGCGATCCGTTGCATCGCGATCCGTTGCTTCGCGATCCGTTGCTTCGCGATCCGTTGCTTCGCGATCCGTTGCTTCGCGATCCGTTGCATCGCGATCCGTTGCTTCGCGATCCGTTGCTTCGCGATCCATTGCTTCGTGATTTGTTGCTCAGCGAGTCATTTCTTCGCTATTCGTTGCATCGCACTGCATTGTGCTGCGCCATGTTTTGTTGTGTTGCGTCCAGATGAACAGTAATAGAACAGCAGAGACAATCCTCAGAAAACTGAAAGAGTGCTCTTAAGAGTCATCAACCAGCAGTGTAGAAAGTGTTTAAATGACAGACCTTCAGTCTGCTCACACACCTCTTTAAAAAGAAAAAAACAGCAGCTGAGAAAACAGCCTTTAATCCTGGAATTATTATAATGACGCATTGTACATTTCCACGGATGGCAGGTAATGATGCAGAGAAGGGTTCGCACCACTCAGTTGCTGCCAGTCGGATCTCGCTGTGATTACATTCCACATTTGACCTGAGAGGAAGCTTCTGGAAACACTGACGTCAATGAGCATTTGTCTCGCTGCCTATTTTTATATTTATTCATTATCTCAATAATGTTATTTGAAATTCATTTAGTTAGCTATATATGATTTAATTTTTTGTTTAAATTCTGTATTATTTAATTGCAGAAATAATTGGCAATGACCTGTAGGATGTTTAGTTAGCCAGTCTCTGCTCCATGTATTTGATTAATTTCTGTCAGTGACTCAGCGCACCACCTGGTGGTCCACACCAGTACCTGTATGAATTTACCAGCAGCTCATCACAACGGTCATTTTCTCTCATCCTGCTGATTATTTGAAGTTCTATGGACTCCCCATAAACAAAAGCACCACATTTAAGCTGAGAGGATTCAGAAATGAAACTGTCTCTTACCTCTGCAGCTCAGTGAAACATCCCTCGCAGCAAATATAAAATGCAGCAAACCTCTTCATCAACTTGACATGTTCCATTCATTTTTTAACACAAGTCATTATCTCCATATTCAATGTCAAAAACAGCAGTCATGAGAGAAACAACCTCAAATTGATCAAACCTCAATAACAACCTTCTCTGGAATATGTATGCGTCTTTTTATTGTTTGTGTCAAAACAGTTCAAAACTGCACATGCTTTATGATAATTGGTGTTTTATTGTTGTTTTACCATGCCATCCTGGAGGACTTGAGCTTTATTTAATTGAGCTTAATGAACAGCGACAATGAAATCCGTCTGATAGATTTGGCCTGATTTTCCAACAGGTTAAATCTAAAACAGACACTTTTCTTATTGTTTGTGAGTGATTCGTTTCACGGTAAAGATATCCGGGTCATTCAGAGCATCAACCAAATGAGACACAAGTGTGATAGTGCAGGTTTGTTTTCACGAGAGAGCAGCGCTGAGCCATTACGCGTTTCTCCCGGTGACAGTGTAGAGTGAACCCGTTGACTGGAGGTGAGTCCAGTCCATTAGAAGCTGTCACATTATTACTCATGATGGGTAGTTGGTCTCCTGTATGGGAAAAGGCCAAGAGAGCAATGAGATTTATTGAAGCCAAACAGCACCTTGGCAGCTTGAGTGCTTTTTTTTCACACTACGAGAATGCGTATTAGTATTTATTCATTTAGAAGGTTACACACTGTGTTGTAGAGTGTCTTTAGTAGCTCTGCTGCAGGGCAGGAAGTTGGTCTTTGAGCTCATTAAAGCTTCTCTGGTAGTTTGTGTAGTTGTAATTCTTTGCAGTGAAAAGTATGAAAGTTTCAACGGTGCGTTGGCCTCCCGAACTGGAGCAGGGAGCTGTTTTCATATGAGAAGAGCCCGATAGCTGAAAGCTTCTACTTTTAGAAACTATCACCCTGCAATGAGTAGCACTCTGAGAATGAAGTGTCGGTACTCGACGGCTCTTCAAGATACGAAGAGGCTCGTTCGTTAACGCTCCGTGCGAGTGAAGTACAAATGACCAACGCTCAGCGCCGTCTTTGAATGCCTCTCCAGTACACAGAGGCTTTAAATATACATAAACAGGGATGCTTTTAAGAATACGAAGGATGCTCGTCTCTTCATTTCCCTGCTTGGTGAAGAACTTTAAGCGGAAGTGTTAAATGTCAAGGTGTTTTTTCTTTCTGTTTTCAAGCCTTTTTGACATGACATAACGTGTTGGGGCATCTTCAACACATCTGCATGCTCTTATCGTGTGTGTGTGTGTGTGTGTGTGCGTGCGCGTGCGTGTAGTGTGTAACTCTGCCCTCTTTGCTCTGTATGTCCTTTAAGAAGTCGGCTCCCAGAAAGAAATGTGCCGCCTGTAAGATTGTTGTTCACAACGGTTGCATGGAGCAGCTGGAGAAGGTACCACACACACACACACACACACACACACACACACACACACACACACACACACACACACACACACACACACACACACACACACACACACACACACACACACACACACACACACAGGCAGTCTCCAGAGGCTCAGCTGACCTAACCCCTTCTCCACTCTCAGTCAATCACAGGCCAACTTGCCCTAACTTGTTCAGGTGACACTAAATAATCTGAATCGACAAACATCACCAATCAACCTTATCATTGCAACAAGAACAAAACTGCAGAGATGTTACACTATTTTGGTAATTTTCCTGAATTAAAGTATGTATTGCCTGGAAGCCCCACCCCATTGTTAATACAATCAATCATTCAATCAATGAAATTTGTCCCCGGGGGCGCAATTAAAAGGTCGCATAGAGCAGGCAGTGCAAATAAATAAATAAGCAATGGAACAACAGATTACAACTATATCTGTAGGTCAATATATACCAGTAATAGTAAAAGTCTGATAAAAGTGTGAGTCAGATATAAATACAACAAAGAATGAAGTCAAAGGTTAAAATATGAATCAGCAGGAGGCCAGGCAGTGATCAGCAGAGTTTTTTCATTTTTATGTCGAGACCATGAGGGATGTTGTCGCCAGCTGCTGAAACTAAAAAAGTAACTTGTAATCTAACTTTTAGAAACAAGTAATCAGTAAAGTCAATCAGTTGCTTTTTAAAGGAGTAACCAGTAATCATATTACTTTTTCAAGGTGACTGTGGCAACACTGGACACAATATGCAAGATATGCGTGTTTATACCTAAAACACTTCCCAGAGTCGGAAAAAAAAAAAAACGTGATGATATGTATAAATCTTTCATTCTGCTTTCATATGTCAGATGTAAAGTTGTGTCCAATAATATTTAACTTCAGTGTGATGTCGCTGCAAAAATCAAAGATGGATGAAAAAATAGTTTTTAACCAAAACTATTTTATGTAACTTCTTTTTCTCTCCCTTCAGATTAATTTTCGGTGTAAGCCCACTTTCAGAGAGGGAGGATCCCGATGCCTCCGAGATGTGAGTGTGTGTCTGTGGCCGGCGTTGGTGTGTATACATGTGAGTGTGTGTCTGTGGCCGGCGTTGGTGTGTATACATGTGAGTGTGTGTTTGTGACTGGTGTTGGTGTGTATACATGTGAGTGTGTGTTTGTGACTGGTGTTGGTGTGTATACATGTGAGTGTGTGTCTGTGGCCGGCGTTGGTGTGTATACATGTGAGTGTGTGTTTGTGACTGGTGTTGGTGTGTATACATGTGAGTGTGTGTTTGTGACTGGTGTTGGTGTGTATACATGTGAGTGTGTGTTTGTGACTGGTGTTGGTGTGTATACATGTGAGTGTGTGTTTGTGACTGGTGTTGGTGTGTATACATGTGAGTGTGTGTTTGTGACTGGTGTTGGTGTGTATACATGTGAGTGTGTGTTTGTGACTGGTGTTGGTGTGTATACATGTGAGTGTGTGTTTGTGACTGGTGTTGGTGTGTATACATGTGAGTGTGTGTTTGTGACTGGTGCTGGTGTGTATACATGTGAGTGTGTGTTTGTGACTGGTGTTGGTGTGTATACATGTGAGTGTGTGTTTGTGACTGGTGTTGGTGTGTATACATGTGAGTGTGTTTGTGACTGGTGTTGGTGTGTATACATGTGAGTGTGTGTTTGTGACTGGTGCTGGTGTGTATACATGTGAGTGTGTGTTTGTGACTGGTGCTGGTGTGTATACATGTGAGTGTGTGTTTGTGACTGGTGTTGGTGTGTATACATGTGAGTGTGTGTTTGTGACTGGTGCTGGTGTGTATACATGTGAGTGTGTGTTTGTGACTGGTGTTGGTGTGTATACATGTGAGTGTGTTTGTGACTGGTGCTGGTGTGTATACATGTGAGTGTGTGTTTGTGACTGGTGCTGGTGTGTATACATGTGAGTGTGTGTTTGTGACTGGTGTTGGTGTGTATACATGTGAGTGTGTGTTTGTGACTGGTGTTGGTGTGTATACATGTGAGTGTGTTTGTGACTGGTGTTGGTGTGTATACATGTGAGTGTGTGTTTGTGACTGGTGTTGGTGTGTATACATGTGAGTGTGTGTTTGTGACTGGTGTTGGTGTGTATACATGTGAGTGTGTTTGTGACTGGTGTTGGTGTGTATACATGTGAGTGTGTGTTTGTGACTGGTGTTGGTGTGTATACATGTGAGTGTGTTTGTGACTGGTGTTGGTGTGTATACATGTGAGTGTGTGTTTGTGACTGGTGCTGGTGTGTATACATGTGAGTGTGTGTTTGTGACTGGTGCTGGTGTGTATACATGTGAGTGTGTTTGTGACTGGTGCTGGTGTGTATACATGTGAGTGTGTGTTTGTGACTGGTGTTGGTGTGTATACATGTGAGTGTGTGTTTGTGACTGGTGTTGGTGTGTATACATGTGAGTGTGTGTTTGTGACTGGTGCTGGTGTGTATACATGTGAGTGTGTGTTTGTGACTGGTGTTGGTGTGTATACATGTGAGTGTGTGTTTGTGACTGGTGTTGGTGTGTATACATGTGAGTGTGTGTTTGTGACTGGTGTTGGTGTGTATACATGTGAGTGTGTGTTTGTGACTGGTGTTGGTGTGTATACATGTGAGTGTGTGTTTGTGACTGGTGTTGGTGTGTATACATGTGAGTGTGTGTTTGTGACTGGTGTTGGTGTGTATACACGTGAGTGTGTGTTTGTGACTGGTGTTGGTGTGTATACATGTGAGTGTGTGTTTGTGACTGGTGTTGGTGTGTATACATGTGAGTGTGTGTTTGTGACTGGTGTTGGTGTGTATACATGTGAGTGTGTGTTTGTGACTGGTGCTGGTGTGTATACATGTGAGTGTGTGTTTGTGACTGGTGTTGGTGTGTATACATGTGAGTGTGTGTTTGTGACTGGTGCTGGTGTGTATACATGTGAGTGTGTGTTTGTGACTGGTGTTGGTGTGTATACATGTGAGTGTGTGTTTGTGACTGGTGTTGGTGTGTATACATGTGAGTGTGTTTGTGACTGGTGTTGGTGTGTATACATGTGAGTGTGTGTTTGTGACTGGTGCTGGTGTGTATACATGTGAGTGTGTGTTTGTGGCTGGTGTTGGTGTGTATACATGTGAGTGTGTGTTTGTGACTGGTGCTGGTGTGTATACATGTGAGTGTGTGTTTGTGACTGGTGCTGGTGTGTATACATGTGAGTGTGTGTTTGTGACTGGTGTTGGTGTGTATACATGTGAGTGTGTGTTTGTGACTGGTGCTGGTGTGTATACATGTGAGTGTGTTTGTGACTGGTGCTGGTGTGTATACATGTGAGTGTGTGTTTGTGACTGGTGTTGGTGTGTATACATGTGAGTGTGTGTTTGTGACTGGTGTTGGTGTGTATACATGTGAGTGTGTGTTTGTGACTGGTGTTGGTGTGTATACATGTGAGTGTGTGTTTGTGACTGGTGTTGGTGTGTATACATGTGAGTGTGTGTTTGTGACTGGTGCTGGTGTGTATACATGTGAGTGTGTGTTTGTGACTGGTGCTGGTGTGTATACATGTGAGTGTGTGTTTGCAGCTGGTGTTGGTGTGTATACATGTGAGTGTGTGTTTGTGACTGGTGTTGGTGTGTATACATGTGAGTGTGTGTTTGTGACTGGTGTTGGTGTGTATACATGTGAGTGTGTTTGTGACTGGTGTTGGTGTGTATACATGTGAGTGTGTGTTTGTGACTGGTGCTGGTGTGTATACATGTGAGTGTGTGTTTGTGACTGGTGCTGGTGTGTATACATGTGAGTGTGTGTTTGTGACTGGTGTTGGTGTGTATACATGTGAGTGTGTTTGTGACTGGTGTTGGTGTGTATACATGTGAGTGTGTGTTTGTGACTGGTGCTGGTGTGTATACATGTGAGTGTGTGTTTGTGACTGGTGCTGGTGTGTATACATGTGAGTGTGTGTTTGTGACTGGTGTTGGTGTGTATACATGTGAGTGTGTTTGTGACTGGTGCTGGTGTGTATACATGTGAGTGTGTGTTTGTGACTGGTGCTGGTGTGTATACATGTGAGTGTGTGTTTGTGACTGGTGCTGGTGTGTATACATGTGAGTGTGTGTTTGTGACTGGTGCTGGTGTGTATACATGTGAGTGTGTGTTTGTGACTGGTGTTGGTGTGTATACATGTGAGTGTGTGTTTGTGACTGGTGTTGGTGTGTATACATGTGAGTGTGTGTTTGTGACTGGTGTTGGTGTGTATACATGTGAGTGTGTGTCTGTGGCCGGCGTTGGTGTGTAGACATGTGAGTGTGTGTTTGTGACTGGTGTTGGTGTGTATACATGTGAGTGTGTGTTTGTGACTGGTGTTGGTGTGTATACATGTGAGTGTGTGTTTGTGACTGGTGCTGGTGTGTATACATGTGAGTGTGTGTTTGCAGCTGGTGTTGGTGTGTATACATGTGAGTGTGTGTTTGTGACTGGTGTTGGTGTGTATACATGTGAGTGTGTGTTTGTGACTGGTGTTGGTGTGTATACATGTGAGTGTGTTTGTGACTGGTGTTGGTGTGTATACATGTGAGTGTGTGTTTGTGACTGGTGCTGGTGTGTATACATGTGAGTGTGTGTTTGTGACTGGTGCTGGTGTGTATACATGTGAGTGTGTGTTTGTGACTGGTGCTGGTGTGTATACATGTGAGTGTGTGTTTGTGACTGGTGTTGGTGTGTATACATGTGAGTGTGTGTTTGTGACTGGTGCTGGTGTGTATACATGTGAGTGTGTTTGTGACTGGTGCTGGTGTGTATACATGTGAGTGTGTGTTTGTGACTGGTGTTGGTGTGTATACATGTGAGTGTGTGTTTGTGACTGGTGTTGGTGTGTATACATGTGAGTGTGTGTTTGTGACTGGTGTTGGTGTGTATACATGTGAGTGTGTGTTTGTGACTGGTGTTGGTGTGTATACATGTGAGTGTGTGTTTGTGACTGGTGCTGGTGTGTATACATGTGAGTGTGTGTTTGTGACTGGTGCTGGTGTGTATACATGTGAGTGTGTGTTTGTGACTGGTGCTGGTGTGTATACATGTGAGTGTGTGTTTGTGACTGGTGCTGGTGTGTATACATGTGAGTGTGTGTTTGTGACTGGTGCTGGTGTGTATACATGTGAGTGTGTGTTTGTGACTGGTGTTGGTGTGTATACATGTGAGTGTGTGTTTGTGACTGGTGTTGGTGTGTATACATGTGAGTGTGTGTTTGTGACTGGTGTTGGTGTGTATACATGTGAGTGTGTGTCTGTGGCCGGCGTTGGTGTGTAGACATGTGAGTGTGTGTTTGTGACTGGTGTTGGTGTGTATACATGTGAGTGTGTGTTTGTGACTGGTGTTGGTGTGTATACATGTGAGTGTGTGTTTGTGACTGGTGTTGGTGTGTATACATGTGAGTGTGTGTTTGTGACTGGTGTTGGTGTGTATACATGTGAGTGTGTGTTTGTGACTGGTGCTGGTGTGTATACATGTGAGTGTGTGTTTGTGACTGGTGTTGGTGTGTATACATGTGAGTGTGTGTTTGTGGCTGGTGTTGGTGTGTATACATGTGAGTGTGTGTTTGCAGCTGGTGTTGGTGTGTATACATGTGAGTGTGTGTTTGTGACTGGTGTTGGTGTGTATACATGTGAGTGTGTGTTTGCAGCTGGTGTTGGTGTGTATACATGTGAGTGTGTGTTTGTGGCTGGTGTTGGTGTGTATACATGTGAGTGTGTGTTTGTGACTGGTGTTTGTGTGTATACATGTGAGTGTGTGTTTGTGACTGGTGTTGGTGTGTATACATGTGAGTGTGTGTTTGTGACTGGTGCTGGTGTGTATACATGTGAGTGTGTGTTTGTGACTGGTGCTGGTGTGTATACATGTGAGTGTGTGTTTGTGACTGGTGCTGGTGTGTATACATGTGAGTGTGTGTTTGTGACTGGTGCTGGTGTGTATACATGTGAGTGTGTGTTTGTGACTGGTGTTGGTGTGTATACATGTGAGTGTGTTTGTGACTGGTGCTGGTGTGTATACATGTGAGTGTGTGTTTGTGACTGGTGCTGGTGTGTATACATGTGAGTGTGTGTTTGTGACTGGTGCTGGTGTGTATACATGTGAGTGTGTGTTTGTGACTGGTGCTGGTGTGTATACATGTGAGTGTGTGTTTGTGACTGGTGCTGGTGTGTATACATGTGAGTGTGTGTTTGTGACTGGTGTTGGTGTGTATACATGTGAGTGTGTGTTTGTGACTGGTGTTGGTGTGTATACATGTGAGTGTGTGTTTGTGGCTGGTGTTGGTGTGTATACATGTGAGTGTGTGTTTGTGACTGGTGTTGGTGTGTATACATGTGAGTGTGTGTTTGTGACTGGTGTTGGTGTGTATACATGTGAGTGTGTGTTTGTGACTGGTGTTGGTGTGTATACATGTGAGTGTGTGTTTGTGACTGGTGTTGGTGTGTATACATGTGAGTGTGTGTTTGTGACTGGTGCTGGTGTGTATACATGTGAGTGTGTGTTTGTGACTGGTGTTGGTGTGTATACATGTGAGTGTGTGTTTGTGACTGGTGTTGGTGTGTATACATGTGAGTGTGTGTTTGTGACTGGTGCTGGTGTGTATACATGTGAGTGTGTGTTTGCAGCTGGTGTTGGTGTGTATACATGTGAGTGTGTGTTTGTGACTGGTGTTGGTGTGTATACATGTGAGTGTGTGTTTGTGACTGGTGCTGGTGTGTATACATGTGAGTGTGTGTTTGCAGCTGGTGTTGGTGTGTATACATGTGAGTGTGTGTTTGTGACTGGTGTTGGTGTGTATACATGTGAGTGTGTGTTTGTGACTGGTGCTGGTGTGTATACATGTGAGTGTGTGTTTGTGACTGGTGCTGGTGTGTATACATGTGAGTGTGTGTTTGTGACTGGTGCTGGTGTGTATACATGTGAGTGTGTGTTTGTGACTGGTGTTGGTGTGTATACATGTGAGTGTGTGTTTGTGACTGGTGTTGGTGTGTATACATGTGAGTGTGTGTTTGTGACTGGTGCTGGTGTGTATACATGTGAGTGTGTGTTTGCAGCTGGTGTTGGTGTGTATACATGTGAGTGTGTGTTTGTGACTGGTGTTGGTGTGTATACATGTGAGTGTGTGTTTGTGACTGGTGTTGGTGTGTATACATGTGAGTGTGTTTGTGACTGGTGTTGGTGTGTATACATGTGAGTGTGTGTTTGTGACTGGTGCTGGTGTGTATACATGTGAGTGTGTGTTTGTGACTGGTGCTGGTGTGTATACATGTGAGTGTGTGTTTGTGACTGGTGCTGGTGTGTATACATGTGAGTGTGTGTTTGTGACTGGTGCTGGTGTGTATACATGTGAGTGTGTGTTTGTGACTGGTGTTGGTGTGTATACATGTGAGTGTGTGTTTGTGACTGGTGTTGGTGTGTATACATGTGAGTGTGTGTTTGTGACTGGTGTTGGTGTGTATACATGTGAGTGTGTGTTTGTGACTGGTGTTGGTGTGTAGAAATGTGAGTGTGTGTTTGTGACTGGTGTTGGTGTGTATACATGTGAGTGTGTGTTTGTGACTGGTGTTGGTGTGTAGACATGTGAGTGTGTGTTTGTGACTGGTGTTGGTGTGTAGACATGTGAGTGTGTGTTTGTGACTGGTGTTGGTGTGTATACATGTGAGTGTGTGTCTGTGGCCGGCGTTGGTGTGTAGACATGTGAGTGTGTGTTTGTGACTGGTGTTGGTGTGTATACATGTGAGTGTGTGTTTGTGACTGGTGTTGGTGTGTATACATGTGAGTGTGTGTTTGTGACTGGTGTTGGTGTGTATACATGTGAGTGTGTGTTTGTGACTGGTGTTGGTGTGTATACATGTGAGTGTGTGTTTGCAGCTGGTGTTGGTGTGTATACATGTGAGTGTGTGTTTGTGACTGGTGTTGGTGTGTATACATGTGAGTGTGTGTTTGTGACTGGTGCTGGTGTGTATACATGTGAGTGTGTGTTTGTGACTGGTGTTGGTGTGTATACATGTGAGTGTGTGTTTGCAGCTGGTGTTGGTGTGTATACATGTGAGTGTGTGTTTGTGACTGGTGTTGGTGTGTATACATGTGAGTGTGTGTTTGTGACTGGTGCTGGTGTGTATACATGTGAGTGTGTGTTTGTGACTGGTGTTGGTGTGTATACATGTGAGTGTGTGTGGAGTTTCTAGGAAAACTACTTTTTCTCTTCTCCCTCAACAGCAGAACACTCTGAGACACCACTGGGTGCACCGACGTAGGCAGGAGGGGAAGTGCAAGCAGTGTGGAAAGGTGAGCACACACACACACACACACACACACACACACACACACACACACATAGTCAAGTGTGACCGTAGCTCCCTTTAGTGTGACACCTTCTCTATCATGTTCAGTCTAGATGTCTCTCACACACACACTGACCTGCTGTGTTGACTCTGCAGAGTTTCCAGCAGAAGTTCTTCCACAGTAAAGAAATCATCGCCATCAGTTGTTCGTGGTGTAAACAGGCTGTGAGTAATCAATCGTCTCTGTTGATCACTAAGAAAACTCTGCCCCTTGTATACTATTGCGTAATCTCACGTTGTTTTAAGTTACAGGTAAAAAATGTTGTTGTAACGTGTAGTTGATCTGTTAAAAATATCTAAAGAGGCATTAAAGGTTCATTACGCTGTTCTCTCTCAGTTTCACAACAAGGTGACGTGTTTCATGCTGCATCAGATCGAGGAGCCGTGTTCTCTGGGAGCTCACGCTGGAGTCATCGTCCCTCCGTCCTGGATCATCAAAGTCAGAAAACCACAGGTGCGCACGCACACACGCACGCACACACACACACACACACACACACACACGGTAGTTAGCAGCTTGTTAAATGTCAGTCTGTCATGTTGTGACAGTGATGAGAAATTACTCCGTTGAATCTAAATGTAAAACTTCTTTTTGCATGTGTGTGTGTGTGTGTGTGTGTGTGTGTGTGTGTGTGTGTGTGTGTGTGTGTGTGTGTGTGTGTGTGTGTGTGTGTGTGTGTGTGTGTGTGTGTGTGTGTGTGTGTGTGTAACAGAACTCACTGAAAAACTCTGCCAGGAGGAAAAAACGCACATCATTCAAACGAAGGACGAGTAAGAAAGGACTGGACGTGAGTTATATGAGTTATCGTCGGATCATTTATGTGCTTTCTCTCAGAGAAAGCTTTCTTCTGTCATCTCTTCAAGACTAAAGCTTCAACACTGTGTCTGTCCTCAGCATGAACCACTTCCATTAATGGATAAAACTGTTTCATACACATCTATTTCATTTCAAACCTTTCGAAGTGCACAACACTGAGGAAAAACCTTATTTTCCTCCCAAATGTTCGTGAATAGTTGTGAAATGAATCGATAACCACTTTAGATTGGTTATCGATTAGATTAACCCCTAACCCTAAGTTTTATCCAATTAGAAGAAAACAAGGTCACATTTTGCATCATTACTTAAAAATCATTCATTTAAAAAACTTTGGCTTGAAATAATGCAGATGTCTTCTTATTTTACTTCTAATCTGGATCATAACAGTAAGAATAAATGTATACTAATATCTGCTATTGTAAATAATATTTTTTTTAAATAATCTTAAAGAATTATCCTGGAGCTGATTATATGTGTAATCTGTAGTAACCGCTTGATCTTCAATCACTTGATAATTGTCATATTTGTGCCATTCAGTTGTTTTCTTACTTTACAGTAATCGACAGTATTTACTGTTTTGTGTTTTTTCTCTGGATATAAATAAAATGAATAAATAGTGTTCCAACCTGTTCTCATTCATGGATTAACACTCTGTCTTTGATCTTTTATGACTTTAATCACCTTTAATTATTACAAAACCTGTCTGAGGAGAGTGAACAAAGTAGAGAGTGTCCTGCATAAATAGAATTATGTGTGTGATCTCTGTTTTCCTCCCTGTTTTTCAGGAGTCGAAGTGGCGTCCCTTCATGCTGAAGCCCCTGCCCTCTCCCCTCATGAAGCCCATTTTGGTTTTTGTCAATCCCAAGAGTGGAGGCAATCAGGTCAACACATCTGTAATCTGTCATGTAATCTATACTCTGTGTGGTTTGGTTGTCTGCACTGGGATATCTGTAAATGTTTCTATTGGTCCAAATCAGCAGGTTTCTCATTCTAAACAGTGTGACCAGACGACTGCAGTTCAAACATGGGGTGTTTACCTTGAATCCATCGAGCTAAAATAAATACAGAAATGTTGATATATTTCGGTGGTCAGACTTCAATTTTATTGATCTCAAAAAGACTTTGTGTCATTCAGGTGTGCGCTAGAAGTTTTGCATTAAGTTCATCATCATGTTCTCCGCAGGGTGCCAAGGTGTTACAGATGTTCATGTGGATCTTGAACCCTCGACAAGTCTTCGACCTGTCGCAGGGCGGACTGAGAGAAGCGTGAGTGCCGTCAGCGTTCACTTCATCAACTCATGAGGGCTGAGCCAAAGGTCCAGTTTAACGGAAAACACAAAACCTTGGTTGCATTCTGGGTGTCCGTTTCTATGACAACGGTGCTCGGGGTCTCAACTTTTTGAGAACGACTCCCGAAGTGGAACTTTGTGAAAATGCTCCGACTGTCTCAGTGTAGACGGGCGGAAATGAGACTGGAAGCGCTCCGGCTCATTGTGTGTGCAGACGGAGGAGAAGCTACTCCGTCCTACAGTGCCAACAAGTGGCCCCACATTTAATCTATATCGTTTGTTTGTGTCACTGCCATTTCCATGGAAACCGTTTCGATTTGCAAATGTGAACCTTTTGTGAAATCGATGCGCTTTGACCTAATAGTCAACCTGCATCACTTCATAAAGATTCTATTCACTCCAGGTGTAATGATTAGCATCTTTGTTTCAAACACGCTCTTCATGAACGGAGCCAATTCCACAAAACTCGGACCAATTACGCCCACTCAACACCGATTCTCGCCGCTTCCAGCTGCAGCAACATTTTCCTCTTCCACAATTGTTCCACTTTCTGCTGGTCAGGTTGGAGCTGTATCGCAAAGTGCCAAATCTGCGGATCCTGGCGTGTGGAGGGGACGGCACGGTGAGAATCTGCTCGGCTTCGCCCTGTCCGGGATGTCCTTGGGATGTGTGCATGCTGAGGCTTTCGGTCACGTGTGTGCAGGTGGGCTGGATCCTGTCTGCGCTGGACGAGCTGCAGATGAGCCCACAGCCTCCGGTCGCCGTGCTTCCTCTGGGAACGGGAAACGACCTCGCCAGGACGCTCAACTGGGGCGGGGTGGGTTCCTCGCCTTGACTCCTGCTACAGAGTGGGCAGCGATGCACCCACACAAACGTGAACATACACGGTTGCACGTGTAGGTGGCTTCATTACAAAAACAAGCAACAGCACCAACAAGTGGCCCGACGTGAAAACTGCATTGTTTCTGCTGCTTCCGTGGAAACAGAAACATGATGTGTTTTCACTTGAAATGTTGTCGTGTAAACGGGGGGTCAGGCGACAGGAGGCTGAAATTTAGAAAATAACCAATAAGAAGTTTGTGCAAATTATTTTAATTATACTTTGTGGTGAATGTGCCATCACTGTAAGAACAAATAATCAAAGCAAATTAAAAATGTACAAGTGAATTTCCGAATATCACAATTATATTGAAGTGAATTGTTTTGGAAATTATTGATATACTCATAACATATAAAGTAAAAACTTTATATTTAATTTGAACCATGGCTTAACAATTAATCACAATTTCATCATTATCGCAATATGTCTCAAAAAAACTAACTGAAGTGGAATAAAACATGCTGCATTCATGCTCTGCAAATTCTAAATATATGAAAAGAAACTGCAATAATTTGTGATTAATTAACAATAATTTATTACTGAAGTCGATTGACAGGCCAAATGAATCCAACGTGTCAGTGTGTGAACCTCACGTGACTCTAACCCTAACCTCACGCATCGATGTGACCGTTTCAGTGGAAGCTGCAGAATAAGTCGCCCACATTCCAGGATATAGGAGAGCTTCCTTCCTGTGTTGTACCTCTCTGTGGAAACCCTTGACATTTAACTCCTGACTGACCTCCCCACACTTCCAGCAGTTGTGAACTTCAGAGACGTTTCCCGTCGTTCATTTTACTTGGCGAACGACAGGAACGCTGCACAGTCACGTCACGCTGTGAAAAAGGGGAGCTGGGACACTTTCTACCCCGAAATTGGTCACGGCTGCACATCTGTGGAGCTTCTGTAGGTTTAGTGGCTCTTTTGATATCAAGTTGAGTTCACATATCGAGAACATTGTGGTTATTTATCAAGAGCCATTTTTTAACGGCTACGATTTGAGACATCTCTATCAAAATGACATTGTTTAGTAAGAAGTGTGTGTGTGTGTGTTCTCAGAATTCTGCCCATCCTTTTCATCTATTCTTAGACGTCACACCCGTCTGTGTGAGAGTGATGGTAGAGACCTCTTCTCATAAGCTGGGACTGTGCTCTGGAAGATGGATGTCATTGTCTCTGAATGGTGAAAATAATGCCTCTCTTCTACATCTGTCCCTCCTCCTCTTCCTCTTCCTGTGTCTGCAGGGTTACACAGACGAGCCGGTGTCCAAGGTTTTGTGTCATGTGGAGGACGGCTCGGTGGTGCAGCTGGATCGGTGGAACCTGCTGGTGGAGAAGAGCTCCACCCAGCTGGAGGAGGGGACGCAGAAGGTGAGAGCAGGCTGCAGATGCAGCATGTTGGAGTGGTCGCTGTAGAGCTTTCGTGAAAAGAGGGAACTTCGGTACTCTGGTTGTGTTTCATATATGCTGAGATAATCGCTACAAGAGTTTTAGAGCTGAGACAAATAATGGATCCACCACTAGCCGTTAGATCTGCTTCTGAGGGCGCCAGAGAGCTTGATGAGGGAGGTGTGACGGTGTGGTGGTGGGATGATTCCTGAGAGGAAGGATGAGCAGGAGTCCTTTCAGTTCAAACACCTTGTGATGTACAAGCACGTCATTACAGAGCAGATAAGTTTTGGTGTGAAAGATAAAAACCAAAGAAATGATCAAAGCGCTGAATCCTGATGAGCATCATTAAGTGGACGGTCAGTGGAGGCCTCAGCGAGCACACCAGCTGTCTCATATTCATGCAAAGATCCTCACACAGTGTATTTCCCCCCTCGTGTCCTCAGCTGCCCCTCAACGTGTTCAACAATTACTTCAGCCTGGGCTTTGACGCTCACGTCACCCTGGAGTTCCACGAGTCCCGAGGTCTGTGAAAACAACCGAAGCCTTTCTCTCACCTGTGTGTCTGTCCTCACGTTCGTTCATGCACTGCTCTCCTGAAAACTGCGCAGCACAATAAAATATTCACACATTCAGATGCACATTCATGCGCGTGGCAGTGAGTCAGAGTTTTCTCCAACTTCACGCCTCTGCGCTTTCTCTCTTTAGTCTCTGCAGCGTTGTTAATGCATTTTGCTCTTCCTTTGTGTCTTCCAGAGGCCAACCCGGAAAAGTTTAACAGCCGTTTTCGAAACAAGATGTTCTATGCAGGCGTGAGTGACCCGCACACAAACTCATACTAGCTCATGCAAAGTCACACAAACTAACAGCGTGACTGGCAGCGCAGAGAAGACGCTGTGAACAGAAAGCTCCGACGCGATGCAGAGTCCCGAGCTCCGGTCTCCCCCTGCCTCACATCCGTTCTTTCACGACCAACGTGAAAGTTGAGCTGCAAAGAAAAGAAAAAAAAAAAAACAACCAGTGCAAAGCTGACCACGCTAACAGCAGAGGATTCAAACAACCAACATAATGAAGCTCTCTACTACTACTACTAGTCAAATATTGAGGGCGTGTAGTAAATCACTGACCAATCAGTGGACGGCTCCTCAAACTCACACCCGTTCCGTGGTCCTGGTACCCCGACGGAGGGGTGGAGGAAAAGCCACCGCCTTGGGAGCGGTTGTTTCCGGAAAATCACAAATTCTTGCAGTGGAAACCTGGAAACTGTAACGGACTGTACCTGTTCATTCCCGCACGTTTTGTGCGGTGGAAATGGGGCTTTTGCTTCCATCTTCTGAAGCAGAGCATCAGGTTATTGTGTGATGACCATATTGTTAAATGCAGATATCTATAGGCTTCAATAATGTCAGAACTGCTGTGAGAGCATTAGATCATTAGAGCATTTGAATGGTGATGGTATATATTATCAGGTTTTGATGATGTGTGTAGGTGAGAAGGGGGGGCCGAATACACAGCCCTGTGCTGTGCCTGTGTTCAGGATAAGAGTGGATGACCTCCTGTTGTCTTCCTGCTGTTAGAAAGTCTTAGGCCCCGTTTTACACGATACCAGTGTGATTCAACTGCATCCGTTGAATCCTTGTTGGGTTGGGTTCTCACCATTTGGTTCACGTTTATAACGTATTGTTCTCTGCACGAAGAAACGGTGACCTCCCACGGCCCAGCATACTTATTACATACTTATACTTATTAAACGCTTATTTTAACGTATTAGGTGTTGTTACATGAAACGTTGTCGTGTATCGTTTTTGGGTGAAGGTGGAGTGCAAACATGTAGATTATCTCTGAGGGAAATGTAATGAACTGTTGTTCTTTTTGATTACTCTGTGTGTGTGTGTGTGTGTGTGTGTGTGTGTGTGTGTGTGTGTGTGTGTGTGTGTGTGTGTGTGTGTGTGTGTGTGTGTGTGTGTGTGTGTGTGTGTGTGTGTGTGTCAAGGCTGCATTCTCAGATTTCCTCCAGAGGAGCTCCAGGGATTTGTCCAAGCACGTCAGAGTAGTGGTGAGTGTTAACACGCAGTGTGACACCTTCTCTATCATGTTCAGCTTAGATCTCTCTCTCTCTCTCTCTCTCTCTCTCTGTGCCTGTATCGTCTTCCACGTCGACATGTCCTTCAGCGAGACATTAAAGTATAACAAGGGACAGCGACACTCTGGACACTCCCTGACCTGTACGGAGGTCAAAACACCAAATAAAACATGAATGTTTCCTTTCAATGGTTATTTATTCTCAGAAAACCCCAGGAAGTGAAAAAGTTCTCACCACAAATTCCAATATTATAATTTGTTGTCTTTTTGATTAATCTAGTCACAAACAGCATATTTTTTCCATTTTGAAATTGTAGTGTAATAACTGTAAAAACTGAGAATGACAAGTTTTTGTTCTTGTCCAGAACCGTGTAAACATAAGTGGTAGATACCAGGATGAGATGCTTTTTATTCTTTATTTTGTACAGATGTCGAAACCGACATTATCTCTAACGCTAGACTCTAATTCTAATAATTAAAGTTTGAAAAATGCTTCAAACCTTTCACATCAAATCAGACATTCTCAACGTTTTGATAGCTGAGGGCCAATTCAGGAACCCGTACTTGGACTGGGCCATGAAAGGAAGAAACGACTGATAGAAACGGATAGAAAAAAAAAAAATCCCAAATGTAATAATTTTAATGAACAGGTTGCATCTTTATGATTAATATTTATTGGTTTGCATTCAGTAATGAATGCATCTTAATTCATAAATGAGGCTAAACCTGGCCAAAAGTGAGTAAACCTGGGAAAACCTTGTGCACATAAATTCCCAAATGGGGTTTTCTGCCCTCTACAGTCAAATTTGGTAAACGACAGTCTTGTGTGCAGTCCATTTCAGAGTACGTGTATGTGAAAGGGTCTGTCCACATGAGAACGCCGTTTCATATAAACGCACCGTTGTTGTCTGATCATCCACACTGATGGCGTTTAAAAGGCCTGAAAATGTATTATTATTTCTTTTTAACATGGGTCACAGCCCAGACTGGGGAAATTCTAAGAGGTTGGCTGGGCTTTGAGGTGTGGATGGGCAAGACGCACATCTGTGGAAAGCAATGATGCCCCCTCACCCCCAACCACTAACCCCAACCCCAACCCTGATCACCACTACAATCGCAGACTACATGCTCCAAGTTGAGCTGTAGAAACTCTCAGGGTTAATGCGGTGGCATGTTGGATTTCTCAAGGAGCTGGAGCATAGACATATATAATTCAGAGTTATATAGAAGTCTATGAGCAGGAATCAATTTCTATTATTCTATGTTGCCTATGTCAGTGATTCCCAACCGGGGGTACACGGACCCCTAGGGGTACGCGAGGGTATTGCAGGGGGTACGCAGAAAGATTATAAATTAGCCTACAGTATCCACACACAAAAAAAAAAAAATTATACTATATTATATTGTATTATATCATGAATTTTAGTAAGGCCATACGTTTATTTTCCATGAGTAGCAGTTCGTCCACAGTGATTGTAACACTACAATGCACATAATATGAAAAGACTATAAAGTGGCGCGCTTTAAAAAAAAAAAAAAAAAGGTTCACGTTCTTGCTGCGGGCGCGCACGATTCGCGAAGCTAGCTAACTCTAGCTGCATACCGACTGTAAACATGGATGCATGGCTAGGCAGGAGTAAACGTCCAGCTACCGCTACTGCTACCGTCGCCTCGGACGCAGGCACAGGGGAGCCCAGTGGAAAAAGGAATTATGAAAGACTTATGAAAGACAAGCAAGCGCAAGTGTCTCATTAAAAGGTATGTTTTTACACTCACAATAATTGTTTTATTTAAATGAGCAGTTGGATAGATAGAAAGACAAAGGGTTAAATATAAGTACACATTAAGGCGAATAATCACACACGAGAGAGGGGGTACTTTTCACATGGAAACCAGCTCAAGGGGTACACTGGTCAAAAAAGGTTGGGAACCACTGCCCTATGTCATCTTCTGCGTTTTGGTGTATTTGGTGAGTCACAGCACCCCTAAAGGCCACATCTGTAATTCCTGCTTATGCCTCGACGTAGTTGCCTGTGAATGTGGCCAAAGACCACGAAGCCTAGATTCAAACGTTCAAACCAATCCACAGTCGGATATAAAGTACCGGCAATAAGGCCGCACATTGACAACCCATGCTTTAAATGTTCTGACTGTATGAATGTAATCACATTGCAGCAATATTGTGTGTGAATCATCCTGTCCTGTGTTCAAATGGAAATCAATGTTTGTTCACAGTGTGACGGTACAGATCTGACTCCAAAGATCCAGGAGCTGAAGTTCCAGTGCATTGTCTTTCTAAACATCCCCAGGTACTGCCGCTTCAAACGTTTGTTTCATGGTGAAAAATCTCCACAGTTCCAGTTTTTAGTCTTTCTCTTCAGAGAGCTTGGAGGTTGTGTGGAGGTTGCATGTTCTCTCTGTTCTGCTTCCAGGTACTGTGCTGGCACCATGCCGTGGGGAAACACCGGTGACCATCGAGACTTCGAGCCTCAGCGACACGACGACGGCTGCATTGAGGTGATCGGCTTCACCATGGCGTCGCTGGTGAGAAAAATGAAGCTGGTCAATAAAGTGATCAGGCAGTGGGTAGGGTCTCACAGTGTCACTCCCTCCGCCGTCCACTAGGCCGCGCTGCAGGTCGGAGGTCATGGAGAGAGGCTGCACCAGTGCAGAGAGGTCATCCTTACAACCTTCAAGACCGTACCTGTTCAGGTGACACAAAACAACCATCCACCAATCAGATAGAATTCCCTTGTATCAAATTTACAAAAAAATAATAATCAGCAAATGTACAAATAAAAAGTAAGTACATAATTAAGTAAGTAACGTTTATTTATACAGCACCTTTCACAGTAAAAAATCCACAAAGTGCTTCACAACACAGTTAAAAAAAGAGAAAAGATCAAACGCAGAACTTAATATAAAAATAGAATTAAATACAGAACTAAATCCAAAGTGATCAGATTTGTATTCTAATCTTATATTTCAAACTATATTGACACCTACAGCTTCGTCACAGACGCCACATGTAGAATATTTGTGTTGGTCAATCTGAACTTTCACTTCACAACACGAGACAGAATTGTACTTTTTACAGAAACAGAAAATTAAACTTGTGGTAGTTGTGTACTTAATAGACACAATAGAGTTCTGATTGTTATTGAAGAATGATCTGTATTGGCCTCTGTTGACGCGGTGCACCGAACACTGTGCACAGAACACCGGCGTGCAAATGCAAAACGTTTCTCAAATGAAAACACAAAAGTGATGCGTTGTCATAGGAATGGGAACTCTGTCATAATTCTGCAGTGTGTTGGTGTAAATCACCGTGACTGTTCTTTTTACTGAAATGTTTCTATAGGAATCACTTTTCTTCGCTCCGCGTTTGTGTGCAGGTTGATGGCGAGCCGTGTCGACTGGCTCCGTCCACTCTCCGCATCTCGCTCCGAAACCAGGCCAACATGGTCCAGAAGAGCAAGAGACGCACCTCCGTGCCTCTGCTGAACGAGTGAGTCTCTCTCTCTCTCACGCACACACACACACACACACACACACACACACACACACACACGCACACACACACACACAGTCCAGTTTGAGCGTCAGGTTGATCGGGTTGTCTCCTGACACGTGACACTCGGTGGTTTCCCTCGTCACTCGCTCAGATCACAACTTTATCGATTGAGTGCTGGAGATGTAAGCAGCTCCTGACAGACACTGTGTGCTACTGACACTCCCTCCATCGCTCCAGCACTGACCTTTCCTCATGTTGATCATGTTTATCTGTTGTTATATCTGTCGCTCTGTTTCTGTAACAACGTCATGAGCTACATGGACTGTGTGCATGGGATGTTCTGTAGCTGCAGTCAATCCCTACTGGCTAGCAACAGTCAGTAGTTATTGTTTGTAGTTACAGTCAGTAGTTGATGACAGTAGTTACAGTCAGTAGTTAGTGTCAGTGGTTACAGTCAGTAGTTAGTGTCAGTGGTTCCAGTCAGTAGTTAGTGTAAGAAGCAACAGTCAGTAGTTACAGTCAGTAGTTAGTGTCAGTAGTAACAGACAGTAGTTAGTGTAAGTAATTAGTGTCAGTAGTAACAGTCAGTAGTTACAGTCAGTAGTTAGTGTCAGTAGTAACAGACAGTAGTTAGTGTAAGTAATTAGTGTCAGTAGTAACAGTCAGTAGTTACAGTCAGTAGTTCCAAGTCAGTATTAACAGTCAGTGGTTAGTGTTAGTAGTTAATGTTAGTATTTAGTGTCAGTAGTAACAGTCAGTAGTTAGTGTAAGTAATTAGTGTCAGTAGTAACAGTCAGTAGTTACAGTCAGTAGTTCCAAGTCAGTATTAACAGTCAGTGGTTAGTGTTAGTAGTTAATGTTAGTATTTAGTGTCAGTAGTAACAGTCAGTAGTCACAATCAGTCGTTAATGTCAGTAGTGTCAGTAATAACAGTCAGTAGTTAGTGTCAGTAGTTACTGTCAGTACTTATAGTGAGTAGTTACAGTCAGTAGTTAGTGTCAGTAGTTTCGGTCAGTAGTTAATGTCAGAAGTTAGTGTCTTTAGTCACAGTCAATAGTTACTGTCAGTAGTTAATGTCAGCAGTTAAAGTCAGTAGTTAATGTCAGTAGTTAGTGTCTGTAGTTAGTCAGTCATAACAATCAGTAGTTATTGTCAGTAGTTAGTGTCAGTAGCTCCAGTCGGTAGTCAGTCTGTATTGTCAGTAGTGTTTGCTGGACGTTGTGCTCTGCTGTTTGTTTGTCTACTGACCTCTGGGCTTTTCTCCGTTTGCTCTTCTTCTTCTTTCCGTCTTCCCTCATTTCTTCATCCCTCCAACCCTCACTGGGATTCACTTGCTTTTTACCATTTCTATCTTCCATCCTCCTTTCTCCCTTTTTCACCTTTTTCTTCTCCTTCATCTCCCCTCCTCTTTTTTCATCCTCTCCTTCTCTCCTGTTTTTCTCTTCTTCTCTTTCACATTTTTCCTCTTCTTTATTTCCTCTCATCTAATTTGCTCACCTTGTCATCCTTCTCAATGTCTTTACTTCTCTCCTTCTGTCTTCAAACTCTTCTCTTTTTCCTCCCTTCTTCATTTACATTCTTTGCTTCTTTCTCAACTCCTTTTTTTACCTTTACTTATCTTCCCCCTTTATCTTTTCTGTTGTCCCGTCTTTCCACTTCTCTCCTTCTTACCTTCTCTCTCTCTCTTTCCTTTTCTCCTTCTTTCCTTCTCTCCTTTTCCACTCTTCGCCTGTCCTTCTTTCCCTCTCTCCTTCTCTCCTTTCTTTCTTTCTTTCTTTCTTTTTCCCCACTTCTTGTTCTGTACTTTTCTTCTCCTAATTTCTCTTCATGCCTCCTTCATCTCCTTTTTTTAACCTCTTATCCTCCTCACTGCCATCGATCCTCCTCTCCTGTGTGTGTGTGTGTGTGTGTGTGTGTGTGTGTGTGTGTGTGTGTGTGTGTGTGTAGTATTCAGAAGGTGTGTGCAGCTGATCTGCGCCGCCTCTCTGCTCCCCCCGACTCCTTCTCTGTGTAAGTACCTCAGACTGTTGCTGTGTGTGAGCCCCCACCTACTTTATGATGCAATGCCCTCTCGTCCAATCAGGTAGCACCAATACGCTCCAGGTGTTTCCTGTTCAGGTCAAGACTGTTTTTAAAAACTGAGCAATTCTGTCCATAGTTCAAAGTGTATTTTACTCACAGTAGCTGTTATCGTTAACGCTCCAATCCTAATTTTAATTTCACCACCAAATTAAAATACATTTATTATAACTTTTTTTTAAATCAGTCCCAAAAATTCATTAAAAAGCACAATTTGAGAATTAATCGTATTTCAAGTGTCATGAAATCATGAAATTAGTTTTAGTGTAACAGATGAAGAAGCTACTGGATATTTTAGGACTGACAACTAATTACAAGGCATACGCATGTAATCCGTAACAAATGATGACTTTAAAGATTACACATTTATATTTTAACTAAGTGTCGGTAAAATTCTATTCAAAAGTACAAGAACAAACAGCAGCGCCCACGAGTGGCCCAACATGAAAACGACATTGTTTTCAGTGTTTCTGTTTCCATAGAAATGGACATCATCCTCGAAAGGAAACTTTTCTGAAACGAAAACAAAAATTCAATGTGTTGTTTTTTTTTTTTATGTTGTCGTGGAAATTGAGCCTCAGACTCCTGCTTTTAAGTGTTCAGTTAATTTATTTAATTCATTGTACCAATAAAACTATTCAATGCAATTTTTTTAAATTCTAGAAGTAGAGCTGTATTGAAAGACAGTGTGTTCAGAAGTCGTATTGGTGGAACCTGTGTGTGCGTGTGTGAGAGAGAGAGAGAGAGAGAGAGAGAGAGAGAGAGAGAGAGAGAGAGAGAGAGAGAGACAGCGTTTTGAAGCTCTCCTACTTAGTTTGCTTCTTGTCTCATGTTCTTCCTGCCTGCTTCACATTCTGCTTGGCTTAAATCTGCACAGAGCCTCGGCTCTCTCCTCACATCCGCCACCCCCCCCCCCCCCCCCCCCCCCCACCACCACTCACCCACCCTCCTCCACCTCAAAGCCTCTCGTCTTAGCGTCAGGCTTCAGCTTTGACTGCAAGGAGTTAAAATCCTTTTGACTGCCTCTCTGTGTCGTCAGGTAAGAGTTTGATGTTTGAGTTTCTGGAGGCTGGCTGGTGGACGGGCCGTTTGTCTCTCTTCCATTTCACCCATACACCTCCAAGGCAACGCCGCCAACAAACGTTGACTTGAAAAGTGTGTTCCCGCCTGAAACTCAAACACAAAGTCGTTGTCATGCTGCAGCAGAACTTCTCTGACCTTTGATCGGTGGCCATCCGAAACGTTTTCTGAACACAGTCGTACGCTCAATGTTCTGTTGGAAAACCATGGTGAAAGCTCAGATTCAGTTTGTGATGTGTTTCTGTGTGTGTCTGGTGCATGGGTGTTTCACTGTGTGCTCGCCCGGGTCTGAACTCTGTGTGTGTGTGTGTGCGTGTGTGTGTTGGGTGCACGTGTGTGTCCTCCTCTCCCGCCACAGTCCTCATGCAGTCCCCGACCGTCTGCGTCTGCGAGTGAATCGCATCAGCCTGCAGGAGTACGACCGGCTGCAGTATGACAAAGAGCGGCTGCGAGACATCTGTAAGGCTCTTCCTCTTCTCTTCCTCTTCTCTTCCTCTCTTCACAGGACGCTGAATAACGCTCTAGCTAACGCAGCAGTGGTGGGCTACCCCCCCCCGTCAGAATATTTCTTTGTTGTGGTCTGCTCAAATTGACTACAATCTCAACATAAAGCCAATTTTAATGAAACCTTCTGGTGCAAAATACGGTGAACTGTTTCAATTTGGGTGTTTTTACTCCTAACAGCGTGGTTTTGAGGGGAGTTTGTTTTCATGGCAGCATCATGAGATCTTAACTCGAGTCTCACTGTCATGTTGTGTTGCTACTCTGTGGAAAGTTGTTTGAAAAAAAAAAAAATCAATGTTTACTCTGAACTCTTTACCATTTCCTTGGAGGTTTGGCCAGACTTGGAGCCTCTTGCGTGCCGGTTTTGGCCCACTGGCCTGATGTTTAACACCCTTATTTTACATGCTGTCAGTTAAAAATTAGTAATGAAAAGTGAGCAATGAGAAATTAACGCCCAGACTGTTACTCTGATCCTCACAAGCTGCGTTCTGTTTGACATCTGATGACTATATATCTGCTCTCATCATATTTATCTGCAGAAAAATGGTCAATTTCAATCATTAGATTTGGCAAACCGTGTGCATTTAATGTTTCATGTGCAGAGTGCAAATCACTCATAAATGTCTATTTCTATCAGTTTTCTTTCTCTAACTAGTCATCAGCCCCCAAGATCACATGAAAAATTCAGAGGTCAGCAATTTCCTAACCAACTCATTATTTATCCTAGATCACTGTCATAGTTTACTCTTCCTTTCCATTTAGCTTGTGTGAATCAGGCATTATTGAATGAGCCTTCAGCAGTCAGTCTGCTCTTCATCCTTTTAGGAGGTTTGATGATGGAATGATGGTGAAGAGATGACGTGTTCAACTGCATGTTATCAATTCTCTCAGATAACTTTCATCCGTCCACTGCAACATGGTCACAGCAGATTTTGTGCGATTATGGACTCAAAGCTAAAAGGCGTCAGGCAGAGAGCCGTCAGGTTTTTCTTCAAATGGAAGAAGATCTTCATAAAACATGTGAGGAGGAACTACAAACTAAAACGGCTCATTATATTCCTTTTCCTGCCACTCTGAGACTGTGTGTGTGTGTGTGTGTGTTCCAGCCATCCCAGTGGGCATCGTGGTGGTGAGAGGCGACTGTGACCTGGAGACGTGCCGACTCTACATCGACAGGCTGCAGGAGGCAAGTCTTCATCACCCTCCCCCTCCTCCTTCTCGGCTGTTTCTTCCCTTTTCATCATTATTACAAGCTGCATCACGTCTGCACTCTCTGTTATTTATAGAGCGATCAGCGAGTGGCTCCTCTGGGAGCGTGTGTGTCTCATGAAGCAAACTTTAACACTCGTGTGAAGCTTTTCTTCTGCCTGCTCTCTGGATGGAAATTCTTGGGCTGTGTTAACCTTGAACCTGTCTGCTGTGCTTGCTAGGATTTACACCAGGCGCCATCTACTGGTCACAGAGTGCACTATCAGGTATATTGATCACTATTCTGCAGGAGACAAACTGGAGTTTAAACAAGTTATTTTCTGTGTGGCTGCTGCTTGAAATGAAATGCATGCTGGAAAAATAACATCCCTCCTTCAAGCAACTCTCGCCATGGACTTCACCAGTTATTTTAAATTTAAAAACATCTTATTAGCTTTTAAAGGATTTATTGTTGTAACGGTCCTGATGCTGTAGATCATAAAGCCATTAAGGAGGATTCAAGATCTGTTTGATGATATAAAGTAATAATATGTATCTTATGTAGAAAAACACTTGTGATTTGGCCCTTCTTTTAAATAAACGGAATTTTTACCGTAAATGTAATCACAACAAATTAAAATGATGAATTAGCTTCACACAAAACTATAAAGACTATATATGAAGTCTTTATTTAGTTATTCTTTGAAGAAGTCTGCAACAAATGATGATGATGCAATTGTAAGCAATGAGGTCACTCAAAGACCCACCAACTTCTACTTCTGACCAAGAAGTTCGGTGGGGGGGTTCGGTATGCACTTCATGGACAAACTGCGGCATTTATTTACGCTTTCACCCTATTTTTCGACAATACTCATGTATCGATGTCCAATCAAAAGGCGCGTTAAGTTAATTATAATACCTAGACACATATCTACACCGGGCAGAGTAGAGTGTGTGTTTCTCTGCGGACAGAGAAGTGTGAAAAGAAGCTATGATCCCTGCTAACAGGGCGTCTTCATAAAAAAGCAGAGCTATTAACGGAACACTGCTTTGTCTACAGGACTGTATGTTTATTCAGGAGCAGCTTAGTATCATTTTCAAGTGACTTGATAAAAGTAAGATACAATGAATTGCCGTGTGTAACGTGTGCAATGCTCTGACGCGACATTTCTCCAGGACTGCAGATTTATCAAGCTCTTCATATATCCTTTAGATACAGTACAAATCGTCCACATTCATAGCCCACTGCAGCCCAAAGTATTTTATATTGAATGTATTTGATGATCGGCGAGACATTGTCAGCCTTGGACACGTTACGCACAAATCCCATTGGAGGCTGATGGAGATAATTACCATGCCATTAAACGTTTGTATTACTGCTGTAAACTATATTCCTGCTGTATTAATCACTGTAACATGGTTTAATGGTATATTCAGACATAAATGTTGCCTCTCAACTACAAATATTGGAATAAATAGTGTAAATTAAATTCACAGCTCGTGCTCGTCCGCACGGTGATACATAATACGCGGGTTTTGTGGGAAAATCGGCTGAAAGTGTAGGTGAAGGCTTCAAGTCGTCCCTGGCACGAGCCTGCACAGAGCAGCATGTGTGTTTATTACACCTCTAATGGTACAGCAGGTTTTGGCTGATGAAGGTCGGCCTTGCTTAAAAAGTAACCGAAGTTCTTTGTCAGAAATAATTGTTCAGTGGGGTATCTGAGTTTTTGTAAGCATTTGCTACTGAGTTTATCATGTCCTAGTTGCTTAAAGTGACAGAAACAACTGTTGCTCATTTCATATAGTCAAGGTTCGTTCAATATATTTAAAGATTCATTTCCTAAACGCCATGCCATAATTCACATACACACACAAATATTCACATAGAAATAAATGGCTTGTAAATAATAGATGTAACTCAATAAATATATATTTTAGGCAAATAAATACACATAAATATATGATCTATTTTCAATCAATCAATCAATCAATCCTTTTATTATCATTGTCATATAGATAGAATTAAATGTATTTTGAGCAACACACACACACACACACACACACACACACACACCTCCTCCGACCGTAGCTCCCCTTATTGTGACACCTTCTCTATCATGTTCAGTTTAGATCTCTCTCTCTCTCTCTCTCTCTCTCTCTCTCTCTCTCTCTCTCTCTCTCTCTCTCTGTCTCTCATTCCGGGAGTGTGTGGGTGTGAGTGTGTGTGAAGCGTTGGGAGAAGTTTGAGTGTGTAAACTGCACTTTAATTCTCGGTGTTTCTCCTCCCCTGGTTCCTCCATGTGAAGATAAGAGGAGGTTCATTCATCACTTTGAACAAAAATAATTTTTTCTGTGAGCAAATCAAGTGTTTTGTTGGAGGAGTGATGGCGTCCCTCCCGGAGGAGGGCTCGCCTCCTCCCTCCATCAAACAAGGTGTTGGGGTGGTGGCTGACCCCCGGTCCTCTGTGGAGGACGTTCTCCTCAATATTGGAGATGTGGTGGGTCATATTAATATACTGTATGGCTCCAGGATGAACAAGCCGTGGTGGCTTTTCTCCATGAGGAGAAGATGGTTCACTCACTGGTTGAGCAGTAATCAGTAGATCATCGAGTACGATTCCCTGTACCGGTGTAACAGCTGTTTGTCCCGTCTACCCGGGTCACTGTGTCCGGGGTTCTCCCGTTCATCCCCGACCACCTGCTGGAGAACCAACTGACCCGCTTCGGGAAGTTTCTGTAGCGGCTTCAGAGAAATCTAATTCAACTGTAAAAATGACAGCACGTCCAGTCCCTCCGCAGACAGGAGTTCATGTACCTGAATGACCCGGAACAGATGCTGGAGGTGTCCTTTAAAGTGAAGTACGGAGACGGGTACTACACGCTGTACGCCAGCTCGGGGAGCATGAACTGTTTTGAGTGCGGGGATGTCGGACATAAACGTCTGACGTGTCCGCACAGAGAGCAGCCTGCACGCGGCGGCGGCTTGGGCTGCGCCACGGCTCGGGCCGGAGGCTGTGGGTGCTGGGTCTCCCGGTGGGCCACGGTCCAAATGGTCAACCCCCGGTGCTAGCGCTCCCGCTGGGTCGCCGGCATGGGCCCCGACCCCGGGCGCCGATGCGGCGCCAGAGCCGCAGGCAGAAAAGACGGAGGTAGAGGAGGCTGTAAACTGCTCTCCATCACAAGAGAAAGTTACAGGATGACAGAGAAATAAATACAGACAAGAAAAATAAAGAGACGCACACTGTTGAAGATAATGGACTGATAGAGACTGTAACACACACTGAGCAAACTGACACCCCCAGCACACACACACATACACACACACCCCACACTGACACCCCCAGCACACACACACACACACCCCACACTGACACCAGTGACCTGACAGACAAACACCTGGACGACGACATGGAAGACGACGACTCCATCCCAGTGCTCTGACTCTCCCTCTCAGGACGACTCAACTTCATACACGTTACAAGAAATAAACGACTTTCTGGACGAGACTTACGGACGACAATCAGTGGACGTGAAGGACTTTTTTTCAGACGTGGACAAATTCATTAATTCTCTTCTAAAAATTAAAAAAAACAGGCCAGCACTGACGAACTCAGCAAACAGAAACGATTCCGTTTGAAGAAACTCCTGATGAAACTGAGGAAGGAAAGGAGAGGGAAGACTCTTTCCTGAAACACATAAACAATATGGATCTTATTCTGAAGCTGGTTTTCTCTCATTGGTGGTGGTTCACTGTCCTGCTCTTCTTCTCTCTCCTCATGGAGACTCTCAGAGTGGCTACTCTAAATATGAACGGAGGGAGAGACAGAGAAAGGAGAGCACTAATATTGGAGCTGTACAAAGATAAGAACATTAATCGTCCTCCTCCTCCAGGAGACGCACAGCTCCCTTGGTAATGAAAGAGACTGGCTCCTGGGCTGGAGACGGGAAACCGTCTTCAGCCATGGCACTAACTTCAGTGCAGGAGTCGCAGTGTTGTTCTCACCCCGCCTGTATCCTGCAGACATTTCCTCCTGCGAGGTGGAGCAGGGCAGGGCTCAGGTGGTGCAGGCAAAAATAAGAGGAACCAAGTTCACATTCATTAACGTCTATGCCCATAACACCGGGGCCAACCGTGTTCGACTCTTTCATAAACTGAACACTAAACTAAAACAACTTAACAGCAGTTCTTTTATAATCACAGGAGGAGATTGGAACTGCACCACCCATCCAGACTCTGACAGGAACACACAAGAACCACACCCACCATCAGTGTCCCCCCTTTCCACCTTCCCAACCGATAATGACTTGTTAGACACCTGGAGAACCCTTCACCTCCAGGTGTACACCTGGGTAAAGGCCACAGACAGCAGGGTCAGTGCAGCCAGGCTGGACCGGATCTACATCAACAGAACACATAATAACCGTCTGGTCCAGTCCTCCATCACACCGGTAGGTTTCTCTGACCACCACCTCCTGGTCACAGACGTGTCTCTACAGACACGCCCACAGCCTCCTCCATATTGGACCTTTAACCTCCAGCTCACTCAGGACACTCTCTTCTGTCAGGCTTTTGCCGTCTTCTGGACCCAGTGGAGACAGACGAAACTGGACTTTGTGAGTTTGGCCAAATGGTGGGAGGTGGGGAAAACTCAAATTAAACTCTTTTGCGAGCAGTACACTGCTCACAGAACACAAACACAAAAAAACCATCTCCATCGATTAGAACAGGAAATTAGTACACTGGAAGAACAAATCACTAAAGCGACTGACGGCAATAAAACATTACGTGACAGGAAGAAACTGTTAAACACTTTCCTCCACACAAAAGCACAAGGGTCTTTACTCAAAAACCAGATCACCTCAATTAAAGAAATTGATGCACCGACCCGCTACTTCTTCAAATTAGAGAAAAAACCCAGGAAAAACAATATGATGACACACCTCAAACACAACAATGGAACAATACCATCAGACCCTGCTGAGATGAGGAAGCTGGCCATCAGGTTCTACTCTGACCTGTTCAGCACAGAGACATGTGACCCTGGTGGCGTGGCTCAGATCCTGGAGGGGCTCCCACAGCTGGAGGAGTCCATCTCGGCATCACTGGAGTCCAGTTTCTCCTTTGAGATGTCCACGGCGCTCCAGCAGCTTATCTGTGGACGGTCTCCCGGGATCAACGGTCTCCCTACAGAGTTCTGCACCAGGTTTTGGACTTTACTGGGGGAAGACCTGTTCCAAGTTTTTAACTCCTGCTTGGACTCGGAACTGTTGCCCCTGAGCTGCACGAGGGCCGTCCTGACCCTGCTGCCCAAGAAGGGAGATCCGGGCCTTCTAAAGAACTGGAAGCCAGTGTCACTCCTCTGCACAGACTACAAAATAATAGCCAGATGTATTGGCAACAGATTGAGGGACTGTCTGGACACCATCATTACAGTGGGACAAACGTACTGTGTCCCAGAGCGGAGCATCATGGACAATATTTTCTTGATGAGAGACATTATTGACATTTCACAGTCAGAGGAGCTAAAAGTGGGACTGTTCTCCGTCGACCAGGAGAAAGCTTTTGATAGGGACAAGTTTATTTCCGCGATTAAACTGCTATACAGAGGTGCCACTGTATTGATGAAAGTTGGGGGGGGTCTGAGTCGACCAGTCCCTGTTCAGAGGGGGATCAGGCAGGGCTGTCCCCTGTCCGGGATGCTGTACAACCATTGAGCCCCTTTTGACTCAGCTCAGGAGCAGTCAGCCAGGCCTACCAATCCCAGGAAGTGGGAGAACTGTGGCGCTATCAGCTTATGCTGATGACATAACAGTTTTTATTACCCACACGGCAGACAACCAGACCCTGCAGAATAAACTCACCTTATGTGAGAAGGCCTCCTCAGCCAAAGTGAACTGGGCCAAGTGTGAGGGCCTCCTTTTGGGGCAGTGGAGCAACCAGCAGCCAACTTACCTGCTGGGCTGCAGTGGAGCACTGAGGGAATGAAGTGTCTTGCCGTCTTTCTCAGAACTAATGACTTCCAAAAGAAGAACTGGGAAGGTTTTGGCGGAGAGAGTCAGTGCCCGATTGTCTCGATAGACCTGGACCCAGTCACAGCTGTCTTACCGGGGGAGGACTTTGGTTGCTAACAACCTGGCTGCTTCGATGCTCTGGCATCGGTTCACTGTGCTAGAACCGCCTGCAGCCCTGATAAAGGACATACAGACCAGACTGGTGAACTTCTTCTGGGGCGGAGCTCACTGGACCAGAGCCTCTGTCCTGTACCTTCCTCCTGGCTGAGGGAGGTCAAGGGTTAATCAACCTACAGAGCCAGCTGCAGACCCTCCATCTCCTGACTGCACAGCGCTACTTGTACCACCAGGAACAGACATGGACACAAACGGCATCTGTGCTGCTGGGAAAAATCAGGAACTTCAATTATAACAAACATCTGTTCCTCCTGAATCTGGCTGAAGTGGATCCATCGAACACATCAGTCTTCTACCAGTCAGTCCTGAGAGCCTGGAGAACTGTGTTCAATGTCCGGAGAGACCCTTCCCAGGTGCTTGAAAACATACGAGATGAGCCACTGTTCCATAACCCCATGCTCCAGGCCAGGCTACTCCACTCCCTGACCATACAGAGGGCCTTAACATCAGCTGGTCTGACCAAGCTGGGGGACCTGAGGACGGCGGGACAGTGGAAGACTGCAGCCAGGTTGAGTCAAGAGACCAGGCTAAAACTACAAAGACTGGTGGAAAAACTGCTGGAGGAGGTGATGAGAGCTTTGCCTGGCTCCTTCAGGGAGGCCCTGGGGAAGGAAGCATCATCCCACCAAACAGCCATGGATTCCGTCTTCCCACAGCTGTCCATCAGTGCTGCAGTCAGTCAGCAGGAGGTGGACCATGGACTTCTGCTCTCCTTCGCTACACCAAAACTCCCTGATGTTTCTGAGCTGAAGAATAAGGACCTCTACACCGTCACAGTGAAGGTCAGGAACTGTGTGTCGCTGACTGGTGCCCAAGAGTCCAGGTGGTCTGGGACGTTGGCACCCGGGTCCTCATCCAGAGGCAGCTGGAGGTCCCTGTACAAAGCCCCCATTGAGAAACGCACTGCAGATCTCCAGTGGACGGTGGTACATGGGGCTGTCGCTACAAACAGACATGTGGCACGACTCAATCCCCAAGCGAACAGTCATGTTTTCTGCCAATCCGAGGAAACCCTGGATCACCTCTGGCTGCACTGTCAGAGACTGAGTTCCCTCTTTGCTCTGCTGCAGCAGTGGTTGACCAGTTAGGCCATGCTTTCCACAGCACCCTCTTCATATTTGGACCAAAGTACTCTGCAGCCCAACGCAGTAACATCTGTCTGGTCAATTTCCTGATAGGACAGGCAAAAATGGGAATCTGGTCATCGTAGCGCAACAGAAGCCAGGGTGTAGGTTCTGATGGTGCTCTGCAGGTTTTCAGAGGCCTGGTGGCTGCAGGACTCAGGGTGGAGTTCACCTTCTACAGAACAGTGTCCAATCTGAGAGAGTTTGTTTCTGTTTGGACTGTCGGTGATGTTCTGTGTGCCATAGAGCAGGAAGAACTACTGCTGCACTTCTAGTGTGTGTGTGTGTGTGTGTGTGTGTGTGTGTGTGTGTGTGTGTGTGTGTGTGTGTGTGTGTGTGTGTGCGTGCGTGCGTGTGTGTGTCTGTGTGGTTTTTCATTGCATGTATATAAGTATTTATTTATTTTTTACTTTCAATTCCTATCCTTGTATGAGTTTTCTTTTTAAAATCAAATCAAATTGAAAAGATAAAAAATGAGAAAATAAAGGACTGTTTAAAGCTCAAAGGTCTCTCTCTCTCTCTCTCTCTCTCTCTCTCTCTCTCTCTCTCTCTCTCTCTCTCTGTGTCTCCAGGACGAGTGCCGAGGCGTCCCCAGGACGAGCTCCACCAGTCGTCTGTCTCCCAGCTGGAGCTTCCTGGACTGTAAGTCACATTGAAAAGCCGAAATGTTTAAATTTGAACTGAACTCACATCAGAGGCTCAAAAAAGGAACTATGAATATAAATATTGAGAAATGTTTCTTCTGAACGCTGATATTTTGTCTGTGGCCTTATTGAACATCTGAATCTGTCAAAGCAGTGAAACGCTCAGAGAAACTGTTCATGTCAGTTTACGATCAAATCTCGTCTTCCTTATTCAGCAGGTTTCATCAAAGAGCTGAAATTAATTTGAGACGACTCCAGACCCCCCGTGGTGTTTTTATGATTGAAACCTCTGCTTGTGTTTCTCCTCTGCAGCCACGTCAGCAGATCGATTCTATCGCATCGACAAGGCTCAGGTCAGAGGTGCAATCTCCTCGCAGCTCGTTCTGCACTGCAGCGGCAGAAACCCCAGACTCCATCCTCTCTGTCTGGTTTCCAGGAGCACCTCCACTTTGTGACGGAGATTTGCCAGGACGAGGTCTTCATCCTGGACCACGAGGCCCCCGTGGTGAGCCACTCCTCCTGCACGGGGATGCCTGACCTGGTGGTGGAGCCCACAGCCGGGTACGAGCGCCTCATCGCAGCACTTCCATCTCTGCTTTCTGATTAGATATCAGCTAAAATCACGTGTTTCATGTTTCAACAGCCACAATTCATAGTCAGTTATTTACCTATTTTAACAAGTTTTATATCATTTAATATGAAACACAGTAAATTGGCAGATTCATTTTAAACTCATTGAAGAGAATTAAAAAAGTTTTTTCAACAAAGAGATAAACTTTTATTTACTCGAGTCACAAATTGTATTTACTCATTTTTTTATTATATTTTTTTCACCAAGTGCTGTCCTCAAATTAAGTTTTATTCTCTCTTCTGGATCAAATACATTCACATTTTAGAAAGGTACCGTATGATGTTCCGCAAGGTTCTGTATTGGGACCTAAGCTATTTATACTTCATTTGAATGATATCTATACAATATTTAATCAATTCAAATGTATAATATTTTCAGATGACTTAAATGCATTTTGCTCAAGGGCAGACATAAAAGAACTGTCGACAACAGTAGACAAGCAGTTGATCAGGTTAAAAGAATGGTTTGATATGAATCAGCTATCATCAGATGAACATAAAACAAGCTTCATGTTGTTTGGTGGCGTTAGGACAAATTGTGAGATTCAATGGAGTAAGAATTGAAGGAGTGCGTGAAACTAAATTCCTTGGGATAATCTTAGATGATAAATTATAATTATTATTATAAATATATAGCTATGAAAAAAAATATCTGAAACTATTGCTATTTACAAAAAAAGGACTTTGTTGTGTTGAGGTTTGTGGAAATACAGAACGCATCATTAAACTCCAGAAAAGAATTATTAAAATAATAAATGAAGCTTCCTATCGAGAAACCACAAATAAACTCTTTATAGACTCTTGCACCTTTAAAATTTGTAGATATTGTATACTTAAAAACATTAGAAATATTATTTTGAGTGGAAAATAAGGCTTCACACAGTATTCACATTGTATTTAAATGTAGAAAAAATACTTATAACATCAGAAGACTGAGTGCCTTTGAAAGAGCGAATGTGAGAACCAATATTAAAAACACGTTTCAATTTTATGGAATGGACTTAAAAAATGGCTGAAATCGTAAATGATTAGGAAGTTTTAGTTTTTTTCTTTTGTATTGCCTCTGTTGTGTTGAGTGTTTCTCAGATTTTTCCTCTCTTGTATTGCTGGTGTCCAGAGTAACTTCATGATTCTTAAGGGAGACAACAATAAGCCTTGGTTTCAGCCCAGACACATTTTGGCTGCAGAAACTGTAAAAGCTTGTGAACTTTTCAGCACTATGAGCTGAACGCGCAAAATTAAAGCTTTTGTATCAGTAACTGTAACATATAATCCATTCATTCATTTATTTATTCATTCAAATATGAACGTCGTCTTTAATATCTGTTTGTAGGACGCCGCTGACAGCTGATGAACAAGGTAACACACGCACACACACACACACACAGTGTTTTTGGTATGTAGTTTAAATGAGGGAAGTTTCAATAAGAATCGTTCATGTTTTATTTCACCTTCCTCATGATGAACTTTTCTCCGTCACCTTTGCTCTTGAGCTCCAAGTTCATCACCTCACTCTAGAAACCAGCCTCGTCGGAGGAAGTAACTTGAGCGGCCGGTTGGCTGGGGGTTTTATTGAAACCACTTGTTTGGAAGTGAAACCAAAAGGCTGAAAGTGAAAGAGTGAAAAAGTGAAAGGCGTTTGGATGTTTTTCGTTCATGACTGAATCTCAGAGGAAGAAATGCCACTGTGAACACTTAATTTGTAAAATTAACAAAAGTCCCAGCTTGGAATAAGAAAAAAAAACTAATGTTTTGTCCACAGATATGGAAAATGACATAATGCAATTGTGTAGGCAACCATCATTGCATGGCTGGAGCTGTCCTCAAGTAATCCTGATCTGATTCACTCAGAAGCATGTTTTAGTTATTCTCACATCATTGTTATCATTAGATAACTTTAAATGTTAAAAAACAGGCTCAAAACATGAGCAACATTCTGCTTTACAAAGAAAGAATATAATGGAAGAGAAAGATGTGTTCACTGATAAAAACCTGAAGTTTAAGTTTATTGTATTATTCACTTGTGTTGAAATGAAGGAAATCTGACCTTCTTGAGTCACCATCGACCACAACAACACAAGTCATCCGTAGAAAAGAGGAAAATGATTTCATCCACCACGTGCGTGTGTGTGTGTGTGTGTGTGTGTGTGTGTGTGTGTGTGTGTGTGTTTCAGAGCTGCTGACGGCTGCTGCTTCAGGGGATCTTTCCATGGTAATGACCCAATACACACACACACACACACACACACACACACACACACACACACACACACACACACACACACACACACACACACACGCACACACACGCACACACACACAATAAAAACCAGTTTTACCAGTTGAAGACTTCTCTTCCTTTTATCAGCTCCAGTTTAAACCAGTTGGATTGATTTCAGCTTCAGGAAGTCTCTTTGTTTCAGGTGAATGTTTTCCCAGAGACTGACACCATGACTGATGCATCAGGCCGTTTGATTAAAACGATACCATAACAGCAACACAACATGATTTGACACGAAAGGTTCAAACCTTCTTTATTCCAGAATAACCAGAGGGAAGAGGACGTTTGAGTTCCTGAGTCTGGATGATAAATAGTTTATCTAAAGCTGATGTAAAGAGGAAAATGTCTCCGTCCCTTCACCCCAATGTGTTTGTGATTTTGAGCAGTTGTCGGAGTGTGTGCGACGAGGCGTCAACCTGCTGGTGCGAGACTCTGCAGGCCGCTCGGCGTTACACATGGCCTCACAGGGTGGACACACAGAGCTGGTCAGCTACATCGTGAAAGAAGGTGACCTGAAGCAGCTCTTAGGGGCCTTTCACACATTCTTTGCTTGGTTCGGGTGGCGTTCACGTTCACTTTTGAGACCGGACCAAACTGCCTTGAAAATGTCACGCAATTACAACAGCTGTTGTTGTTTGGGGTCACTATCGCATGAAACAAACTCTGACCAGAGAGGAAGCAAAGAAGAAACACGGCTCATTGATTGGTCGGGGCCGAAGCAAGAAGTCCTGCCGCTATAGCCCGTGGTGGCTAGGCTTGTTAGCTCAAGGCTAATGGTTAGCCAAAAACAACTACAATATATAGTCTTTAGACCAGAGATCAATGAGTCTTCTTCTACGGTGGCCCTGAAGTGCAAACCACAACAACAAATTGAAAAACACAACTGCAAATTGAAAAACACAACTGCAAATTGAAAAATACAACACAAATGAAAAACACAACTGCAAATTGAAAAACACAACTGCAAATTGAAAAACAACACAAATGAAAAAACACAACAACAAATTGAAAAACACAACACAAATGAAAAAACACAACAACAAATGAAAAAACACAACAACAAATTGAAAAATACAACACAAATGAAAAACACAACTGCAAATTGAAAAACACAACTGTAAATTGAAAAACACAACTGCAAATTGAAAAACACAACACAAATGAAAAACACAACTGCAAATTGAAAAACACAACTGCAAATTGAAAAACAACACAAATGAAAAAACACAACAACAAATTGAAAAACACAACACAAATGAAAAAACACAACAACAAATGAAAAAACACAACAACAAATTGAAAAATACAACACAAATGAAAAACACAACTGCAAATTGAAAAATACAACACAAATGAAAAACACAACTGCAAATTGAAAAACACAACTGCAAATTGAAAAACACAACTGCAAATTGAAAAACACAACACAAATGAAAAACACAACTGCAAATTGAAAAACACAACTGCAAATTGAAAAACAACACAAATGAAAAAACACAACAACAAATTGAAAAACACAACACAAATGAAAAAACACAACAACAAATGAAAAAACACAACAACAAATTGAAAAACACAACACAAATGAAAAAAAAAACAAATGAAAAAACAACAGCAAATGAAAAAACACAACGACATTAACTTTAATGGAAGAGCAGCAGACGATCTCTGTGATTGGACGACGGAGACGTTCAGCCTTTGAACCAGAAGTTATTCCGCCTGGAGCACGAATTTTAAAACATGGAAAAGTTTGTTGACTCCTCCACCAACTCTTTCCCGCAGCTTGGGCAAAACATTGTTCCTCCTTTCCTTCCTGGTATTTTCTCCTCTTGAAACTAAACGCGCCACAAGCGAAATGACCTCCGGTTCATAAGTGGTTCTGTCCCGTCGTCCAATCAGAGCTATCTCTCACTGCCAACTGGTACCGACCTTTTCCCTTTAAGTTACCGTCTTTGTGTTTTTTCATTTTGTTGTGTTTTTGAATTTGCAGTTGTGTTTTTTCATTTGTGTTGTATTTTTTCATTTGTGTTGTGTTTTTGAATTTGTGTTGTGTTTTTGAATTTGCAGTTGTGTATTTCAAGTTGTTATTGTGTTTTTGAATTTGCTGTTGTGTTTTTCAATTTGTTGTTGTGTTTTTCAATTTGTTGTTGTGTTTTTCAATTTGTTGTTGTGTTTAGTGATTTGTTGTTGTGGTTTGCACTTCACCGTATTCCTCACTACTTCTTCCTCTCTGCCCACAAGATAATTACCAACTTTTTCTTTCCGCCTCTGCTTTTTCCAATTCATCAGGTTTATACCCAGAATGCATTGTGCTCTCTCACCCCACCAGTTTACATGAGAACTGAGGACAATGTTTTCAAGGGGATTTCGGGGGAGCGTTTGAGACGCCCTAACAAAATGGTTTTTCCCAGAAACTCCCTGAAGAGAACTCTGGTCCAGATCCAATGGGGGGGATGTGAACACCCCCTAATAATCTCCTATATGGACAACAGAGAATTTAAATCATCATGAAATCTCCATACATCTAATCTGACCTTCATTAGATCATATGTGGCGTCTCGCTCTTAGCTCTCCAGGTCGTGAACGGAAACAGTCCCACACGCCGTTATATTCTGTCTCTGATTGTGATGAAAGATTATTATCAGCCTCCTGCACATCAAAACATCTGCAGGACCTGTGAACAGAAGAAATACATCCTTTAAATGTGTTTTCTCACATCATTACTGTGTTTTCAGTTGCTTGTGTTTCTCCTGTTTCTCTTTGTTCAGGCTCAAAGGTTCTTCTGGATCTAACAGACCGAGAAAAGTACGTTGCATTAACTCTCTGGGAAGATTTGCTTTAACAACTGTTTAAATTTGACTCATTTAGTGTGTCCTCAGCTTTACACATTGTTGTGTGTGTGTGTGTGTGTGTGCGTGTGTGTGTGCGTGTGCGTGCACAGAGGGGAAACGGCCCTGCATAAAGCAGCCTCAGAGAAGCAACATGCGGTGTGTCGGCTGCTGGTGGAGGCCGGTGCATCGCTGCACAAGACAAACTTCCAGGTAGGCGTGTTTTCCCAGCAGTCGTCACATTTCCTGTAAATCCTGACGAGTCACATGAGAGTGAATGATCCACCGTGTTGAGGAGTTACTGGGCGTGAGACACACACACGCACACATACACACACACACACACACACTGTCATTCCAGCATGTCTGCAGAAAGATTTTACTGTATGATGAGAGGCATCGCCATAGCAACTCCAGACAAAACAAATGAGGATATTGATGACCTGCTGATTAGAGTCACTAATTCACCTGAAACACAAGAGTTTGGACTGTGAGAGGAAACCACAGCACCTGGAGAACATGCAAACTCCCCCCAAGAAACTCAAGGAGGGCCAACCACTTCACCACTTTAGCTGCTACAGCTGGAGCCTTATCATTAGATTGAATATAGATTTTCCAAAGCACAACTTTTTGAAAACTGTTCTGAGTCTCATTCAAGCGTGTAGACAGTGAAAATGCAACTTTTCTGAAACGCTACTCCTGCACATGCACACCACAACCATAGTAACTCATATTTCTGCATTCTGATCTCCCAGCACTGTTCTCCAGCTCTGGAATATCTCACCATTAACTGTAAGCCATTTTATTCACCGCGTGAGATCGTCTCATTTATTATGGTGGCGGCTTTTCTACCGCCGGGATCAGACGTGCTCGAAGCCCAGCGCACGCTCGCAGAGCACATTCTGCATGCGGAGCGGACTTTCCCGGGCTCTCTTGTTATCGTGCTTGGTGACTTTAACAAGGGGAACCTGAGCCAGGAATTACCCAAGTACAGACAGTTTATCAAATGCCCTACCAGAGAGGAGAACACGCTGGATCACTGCTACACTACAATAAGCAACGCGTACCACGCAGTCCCCCGCGCTGCGCTTGGACTTTCAGATCACGTGTTGGTTCATTTAATCCCCTCATACAGACAGAGACTGAAACTCGCTAAACCTGTAGTGAGCACAACAAAGAAGTCCACCACTGAGGCTGTGGAGGAGCTGCGCTCATGTCTGGAGACAACTGACTGGGATGCATTTGGGGCTGCTTCTGACAACCTGGACGAGTATACGGGAACTGTGACCTCATACATCCAGTTCAATGAGGAGCGCATCATACCAACACGCACCAGGGTTTGCTACAACAACGACAAGCCCTGGTTCACACCCAGACTCCGACAGCTACGAAAGGAGAAGGAGGCAGCGCACAGGAGTGGAGACAGGAACTTGTACAGAGAGGCCAAATACCGCTTTGGCAGGGAAGTGGGAAAAGCCAAATCTGCATATTCAGCCCGACTCCAAAAACAATTCTCCTGCAACGACTCTGGGGCAGTGTGGCGGGGGCTTCGGGCTATTACCAACTACAAGCCCAAGGCCCCCAGGGCTCTGAACGACCTGTCCCTCGCACAGGGTCTGAATACACATTACTGCCGCCACGAGCGCCCATCAGCTCTTCACACCTCTGCAGACACTCCCCCCATCACCACCCCCACCGTCAACAACCCCAGCACTTCATCAAAGGCCGCCATGGACCCTCCCTCCCCCTCTGCCCTCTCCATCCGCGAGGAGGACGTGCACCGGCAATTCCTAAGACTGAACCCGCGGAAGGCCCCCGGGCCGGATGGGGTCTCCCCCTTCACCCTGAGACTCTGCGCGGAACAGCTGGCTCCCGTCTTCACAGACATTTTCAACGCCTCTCTGGAGTCATGCCACGTGCCGTCCTGCTTCAAATCGTCCACCATCGTCCCTGTTCCCAAGAAATCACGGATCACAGGACTTAATGACTACAGGCCGGTGGCGCTGACGTCTGTGGTCATGAAGTCTTTTGAGCGCTTGGTCCTGCCACAACTCAAGGACATCACCGCCCCCCTCCTGGACCCGCTGCAGTTCGCCTACAGAGCCAACAGGTCTGTGGACGACGCAGTGAACCTGGCCCTCCACTTCATCCTGGAGCATCTGGACTCCCCAGGAACCTACGCCAGGATCCTGTTTGTGGACTTCAACCCCATCCTCCCTGGACTGCTACGAGACAAGCTCTACCAGCTCAGCGTGCCCGACTCCCTCTGCAGGTGGATCACCGACTTCCTGACGGACCGGAGACAGCACGTGCGGCTGGGGAAGATCGTCTCGGACACTCGGACTACAAACACTGGGACTCCTCAGGGCTGTGTACTTTCCCCCTGGCTCTTCTCCCTGTATACAAACTGCTGCACCTCCAGTCACCAGTTCGTTAAACTGATCAAGTTTGCGGACGACACCACCCTCATCGGGCTCATCTCTGACGGTGATGAGTCCACCTACAGGAGAGAGGTGGACCGGCTGGCGTCCTGGTGCAGCCACAACAACCTGGAGCTGAACGCCCAGAAGACAGTGGAGATGGTCGTGGACTTCAGGAAAGACACAGCCCCTCCGTCCCCCCTCACCCTGACAGACTCCCCCACCCCCATCTCCATTGTGGACTCCTTCCGTTTCCTGGGTACCACCATCACCCAGGACCTCAAATGGGAGCCAACCATCAGCTCCCTCGTCAAGAAGGCCCAGCAGAGGATGTTCTTCCTGCGGCAGCTGAGGAAACTTAAGCTGCCGACCAAGATGCTGGTGCAGTTCTACACGGCCATCATCGAGTCCATCCTCACCTCCTCCATCACAGTGTGGTACCCCGGGGCCACAGACCGGGACAAGTACCGACTGCAGCGCATTGTGCGTGCTGCTGAGAAGGTGATTGGCTGTCAGCTCCCATCTCTCCAAGTCCTGTTCATCTCCAGGACCCGGAGGCGTGTGGGTCAGATCACTGCTGACCCTTCTCACCCTGGACATGGACTATTCACCCCTCTCCCCTCAGGCAGGAGGCTGCGGTCTATCAAGATCCAGAGATCCCGCCACTTGAACAGTTTTTTCCCCACCGCCGTCAGACTCATGAACAATACAGAGACTTAATGACTCGGTACAGACTGTAACCTGCTCTATTGCACTAAGATCCACTGCACCACTTATCACTGTATCACTTTATATCACTTCATCACCTTATGCACCGTATGTAAATCCATCCTGTTGTTCTATGTCCATTGTTGTCGTCTACCATATTTTACCTCTTATTTTTAGCTTATTTATTTTTATATTCCTATGCATGCCCCAAAAGCCTTATAGCTTAAAGTTTATAGCTATTTTTATCTAAACCCTGTGTTATATGTTTTATGTTTAATGTTGCACGTCTCACCAAGAAAAATTCCTAGTTTGTGAACCTGTTTACAAGCAATGGCAATGAAAACTATTCTGATTCTGGTTCTGATTCTGATTTCAAGTGAAAAAACAAAATATTCTTAGAGTTTTGGAGGTCTGGTGCTCTGAGCTACTAAAAACACAGCTGTTTGAAAACTCTGGGACTCTGTTGCCATGGAAACAGGCAAAAACGCAACTTTTTTGAAGAGCAGCTGAAGCACCACGGCTGTAGTAACTAGTTCTTCTGCACATGCTCAGTAAATGGACAATCAGGACAGTGTTTCCTCCATCGTGTCATGACTCCCAGTCCATGTTCTCCTGGACTTGGTACTTTTATTTTGACAGTCACCGTCATAACAATCCAACTTGGTCGCCTGTCCACCAGAATGTCCGTGTTCTCCCAGTGTTAATGTTTATAGCTTATTGTTCTCTGCTGCATGTGTGTGTGGTTTCATTACAAAATAAAAACGGTGCCAACTGGTGGCCCAACATGAAAACTACATCGTTTTCAACCTTTCTGCAATTGACTTTTTTAAAGTGTTGCTTTGTAAACGTAAAACTTTTCTGAAAACGAGGAAACGGGGCCTTAAATTATCAAAGCTAATGCTGCTATGCTAAGAAGCTAGCTCGCCTCCGATGCTCGGGACTGATCTGTGTTTCAGTATCGTGCAACTTTATTCAAAGCAATTAAAAACAGCTGCTACTTCTTTAGTAAGTGTGTTAAAGTAACCTTTTAACATGTTCTACCTCTTGTGAAAACATCCTGCGGGTTGCACCTGACCCCAAGCAGGCCTGACCAGACCCTCGATCGGCTGTTTTTGTCCCGCAGGCTGAATATTTGACCTGTTTTGACGTGTGTCTTTGTGGTTCAGGGGAAAACGCCAGCGGACCAAGCGGACGGAGACTCGGAGCTGGCCACCTACCTGAGCTCCACACAGACCCCGCTCCCCCACGAGGACCTGGAGACGGCTGTGTGAGGCGTTCGCCGCGAGAACAGGAGAACAGGAGAACAGGAGAACAGGTGGAACGAGTCTGGACTGGACTCCTCGGACACACTGAGCTGCAGGGGAAGCTCTGCCTCCAGCTTCGGCAGCACTGCAGAGCAGACTCACCGGTCAAATATTTATTTGTATTTATTTATTCATATTCTATTTATTGGTTGTGCTGATGGACTGATCGGAGGACTCGGAGTGGTATCAGGATGCAAGTGCAGTTCGAGCCGCCGCCGCCGCCATGAAAACATGAGATTCACGTGTCGTTTATCTGAGGAGAGATTCTCTGTTTCAAGTGAAGCTTTGAAATATAAACATGTCAGAGGTTTAACTTTGTGTTTATCCCTGAAAACCTGCGTGCCAAAGACATTACACTGACGTAGTGTCACACAACGTCCACCACTTCAAACTTCCACACATGAACGACTTCCTTTGGTTCCCACGTCCTCATTCATACACAAACCTTTGAAACGGCCACGACACTCACACATCAACTTTCCCACTCAAACTTCTGGTTACACACAAAAAATATCTGTTACCATCAATCCAGAGAATTAGACATTAGAAACTGAATTTTTTCGTCTTAAAGTCACGTTTTACACTAAATTTGAAACAATTTCCCAAAAGCCTGATATCTCAGATGGTTAATCCAGAAAACTGAATAAAAAAATATATCAGATTTTTAATCAATTTGAGTTTTTACATTTGACTTTTTTTTTTTTCTTCTCATGATGTGTGAAAACAATGTTACCTTGTCAAATGGTTTCTGCAGAAAAGACTGGGACTTGACTGAACGTTGAGACGGGACCAGAACAAACAAACCAACACAAGAGTGTCAGTGTCATCTGTATAAATCTATTACTTTCACTCAATTATTTACTGCGTGTGTGTCTGGTACTCTGGACCTGACAAGGCTTCATGGAGAGTGTGTGTGTGTGTGTGTGTGTCATTCATTCATAAAGAGAGAAGAATCTGAGCCATATTGAATGCAATATGAAAAGATGAGGTGTTGTTTATTTAGCATTTCTCTATGAATGGTTTACATTACATTAATGTTTTCATCCTCGTCGAGCGTTTGGCACTGAGCAGTATCGAATGTGCAATTTTACTTCAGTGCTGGTTGAGTATATGATTGTCTTGTTATTTGAGTCTCTTTTCTTTGTTGTGCATGAACATTGACGGACTGAAGCGACCGTTGTTTTGATATAAGCTGTTAAACTGGAGTCAGTTTATAAACCATTGGTGTGGAGGCACTGCAGGAGGCATCACACAAAACCGAAAGGTCACAGAAATGTACAGCTTTAATGAGTCACAGTGTTACATAACGACTGGTTTAACTCGTTTAATTTACATTTGGTGGTTTCAGTTGTTGGGGAAAAAAATAAGACATTAAAATTGAATTCTTTCCAATTAATTCAAAAGTTAAAGAATTTGCTCCATATTTAGTTAAAAGCACCACGTGAATGTCAATTCTATGGATGTTTTGATTTCTGGATACAATTTCTGTTGTAATAAATGTGAAAATGTTCACAAGTTTCATAAACTCCAAAACAAACAGTAGCGACTAAAAGACCCATCATACGTTTTTCAGTGGTGATTTCTTGAGGTGTTTTTCCTCGACGTTCGAAAACAAGCTAACCACCTAAAGAAGGAAACTGCTTCAGTGTTTGATCATGGCAGTGTTTTTATTTTGTAGAGATATTTTAGAGTTATTGAAAACTAGTGTGGTTCAATTTGCCAGAAGAAGCATGGAAGTACAAAGTCAACTTTTGAAGTTATTTATCTCAAACCTGTGTCGTGTGAACTCTTTCCAGGGCATTCATTACATTGAAGTAAATCCATTTGTATGTTAAAGGTCTAAAGTCGACATAAAACATGTTCTGAACCACTCGTTCACCCTGTGATAGTTCAGTTGCAGATTGTCCACATCAAAATCAGATTTCACTATTTCTACCTTAAAAAGTCTCCAAATCAGATAAATGTCTCACTGTTTTCTGTAAAACATTATCCATTGAGCACAAAGTCCTGCTTCAGGTCATTTGAAACAAAAAGACCATAATTGAACTTGTTCAAGTTTCTTTGTAAGTTTACAGTATGATATTTTAAAGTTAGTCATGAGTCAGGTGAAGCGACTGGAGAGAAAAGATGTTTTGCTGGTTGCAAACTAGCAGCAACAACGTTTTAGCTAAACAGTTGAAACATGCATAGTATCACTTTTTTTTTTTTTTTTTTTTTTTTTTTAACAATTCACAATTATTAGTTTGAGGGACAAAGGGAAGAAATGTAAATTTGGTGACTTCTTCAAGACATACTTGTGATCAAAAGTCCACTTCATTCCACCAGTGTCACTTTTCTCGCGGCATTAAATCAAGAAAAACTCACGCGAGTCTTTCCTGATTTCGTGTCTGAATCAAGTCGAGTCTTTCATTCGTCACACAACAGTGAGACAGTTAATGTCCTTTACGTTGTTTCTCTCAGAGTTTTGATGCTGCAGGATTCTGCCGCGGCTCCACGTCCACCTGGAGGGAAGGTGAGAGAGCAGTGTGTGGAAACTGTGTGAACGGGGATTACATGCACACACACACACACACACACACACACACACACACACACACACACACACACACTGCATGACTGTTTCTTACCTCTTCGGGATTATTTTCTGGTAAAGACATAAAAAAAAAGGCATTATGTTGTTTAAACTATTAAATCATTATAGTTTGAAATGATTTACACTTGAGTTTCTTCCAGAGGTCGGACAAGTGTTGGCTGTTTATTTTTATTTGTTGCTTTTTGTATTTCTTTTATTTCTCTGCTGACGATGATGATGTTATGAGGGTGACAATGATGGTGGGATTACTTGAAGTCTGTTTTGTTTTCATAATTTGTTAAAAGAAGATGTGATGCTGTTGTTTTGTCTCTTCTCTTTTATTTGATGCTCAGGATTGTTCCTGCAGCCACTGTTGAAGCACTTCGTAAACGTTTAGATGCAAAAGAGGTGATTTTTGTTTTAGTTTCCACTTAAAGAAATGTCAACCAACCGGCTGTCACTTACAAATGTTAAGATTCAAGAATTATATCAAGAAGTTTACTTGGTAAGTATACAAACATGTCAATAACCACAACTTTTCTGCTAATAAAGCTACTTTTTTAATTTAAAAAAGCCAGAAAGTCCTCAAATATAGTTTACTGCTGCTAATTCTGAACCTTATGTTATCATTAGAATGAATCTCAATCACAACTACAACAAATTCACCTCTAAAACGTTTGCTTTAATGAAATCATAGTTTTACTGTTGAATTATTTGCTTTTTTAGAATTTAAGTTTAACTAAGTTTAAACTTTGACCCCCATTTCTATTCCTGTTACTGTGAAACTTCCCGTCACACATTCATACCTTGACTCATCAACCTGCTGCAGGACTGAGACTCATTCAACACACATCTTCATGTGCCCTTTGACCTAAAGAGGGTTTGAACTTCCGCCCACATGATGGCGTGCAGACTCACGTCTGGTGTTGCCACTGGCAGAGATTCCTCCAGCGGCTGTGAAGTAAACTGAGTCACGGCAGGAGCTTCCTCACAAGCAAACACACTTTGTGTTGGAGTGTACTTAAATGTTCACAGAACATTCCCGCTTCCAGGGGAACGTTTACACACGTTTTCATACATTTTAGTGCAGTTATATAATAATATAAACTGACTGACAAGTGTTTCCCTTCATTGTGTTGCACACAAGTTTGAGGATACAAATGGAAATATTCAGATTCACATGCTAGATCGGGTCTGAAAATCTTTTCCACTGGCTTTCATAAGTCAATGAGAACAAATGTGTCCGCCACCGTTCGTTTTTACTGCTTTGTTAAACAGATGATACACTAGAAAAAGGTCCCACGGCTACAAGCTGCCACCTGAAGGAATTCCAATGAAAGAGTAAAGTTGTAATGCATATCAAGTTCAATGATCTCTACGAAAGTTCTTCAGTGAATTGTGAAGTGAAACAGTTTTTTTCTTCTTTTCAGCAACGATGTAGACTCTAACAGTTTTACCCTTTTCATTTTTCTCCCTCTGTTGAACCTTGTGTTCTTCAAAATTGTATCTTCAGTCACATCTTTTCCATTAATTTATTTCTGCTTGTGAGTCCTTAAAGGAAGCAACTCAGCGTTTGAAAAGCTTTCAGCTTCCTACCCCTCGTCCTTTCAGCCCCTGTCGATATTTACCTTGGTTACTTTCAGATTGAGTAAAAGAAAAATGTGATCTGAGTCACAGAACTGCTGTGAACCAAAAGCCCTGCAACTATTTCATAACTGATTTCTATTGGAAGAAGACATCACTTCATGTAAAGAGTAATGTTTGTCTTCTTCAATGATCCAAACACGTGTAAACAAAATGTTTTAATTTGTGAACAAACTACATTTTTTTTACTTGAGCCTTGTTTGATACTCATAGCTGCTAAAACATATGAATTTCCTCATCTTTTCCTGACACTTCCCCATTGTTAGGATTATTTTTAAGGCTTCAGTCAGAACAAAACCAGGTTTCAGTTTCCTTCTCTCTAAACCACAGTTTATTCACTCTGGAAACTTCTATGACAACAGACTCTAAGCATTTGTTGAGTTGTTATGGATGAAACTACTTATAATTTGTTTTATTTATTTAAGTAAGAAAAAGTGAAGTGTTTTTTCTCTTTTGTTGAAGGGTAATTTTTTATTTTTGTGTTTAATCTTTTTTTTTTAATTAATAAATCAATTCTGCGTTTCCGTGCGTCTTGCGTCAGATGTCGACGTGATGACGTCAGTGGGCACGCGTATTTAATGGCTGTCGTGGCGTCTCTTCAAACGCGGAAAGAACATTCTCACCGTCCATCGAGTTTTAATTTTTGTTTTATTTTAATCGTCAGTTGACGACTTTTTCACAACTTGAACTGTAAGTATTTCTGTTTGTGTCTTTCAATATATCTGCTTCAGACCGTGGAGTTTGTCAGGGAGTGTTTGTGTGTCGCGTCTAAACGTTCGAAACTAAATGTGCTGAAAAAGACTTTCAAGGTTTAAACCTGTAACAAATAAAATTTCACACAGCTGCAATCTTCAAACTTTTTAAAGCACAAAAGTTGGCTTTTAAGTCGATTTGTGTGACGGAAGTGAGTATGTCACTGCAGTTCATTAATTAACATTAAGTTCCATTGAAACATTAAAAAGAGCTTTATTTATCGAATGTAAACGAAACTTTCGATTAAAATCTAAAGTTATTTCACACGATTGCGTTTAAACTCGGTTTTCTGTTTGTAGTTGAATTAGATTTCATACAGGTAATGAAAGAACCTTCAGACTTTAATCTACATTGCCTTAAAAACCACAGTTGGTCACAATTCTAAACTTTGACTGCAGTTTTCTAACTTTATTGCACAAAGGTTGGTTTTAAATCGACATGTTTCACTTTGTAGTTGAATTTAGTTTCAATTGAATCATCTGAACTGACATCTGCTTTCAAAACGTCTAATTCAACACTTTAGAATAACAGGACAATGATGAACTTTTCAACACATCGACCTACACACAGCTACAGTTTAACTGTTTGTCTAAAGTTGGTTTTAAATCGATTTGTGGTGTAAGTGTTAATTATAATATTGAAGCTAAAATCTACAATTCAACACTTTGAGGGGGGAAAATTCCACTTCCCTAAACTTCACACAGCCGTGGTTTAGCTCCGTTACATGTCACATTGAAAGGAAAAGCTGCTTTAAAAACTGTATTCAACACTTCAGACAGCTGTGTGAAGTTTGTTTGAGTTCAACATTCTCAGAACTGTAGTTTTTTAAAAACGATTTAAAGCAAAGAAGTCGGTTTTAAGTCGATCTATTATTAAAATAAGTTTGACCTTTTGTAATTGAATTAAGTTGAGAACTTTGAAACAAGCAAATCAAACTTTAAACTTAAAATAACATTTGAGGACAATTCAAAACAAAACAAAACGCTAAACTCGACACAGCTGCATTTAAACTTTTTTTTTTTTTTTACTTTTTATAAGCCATAAAGTTTCATTTTGTATTTAAATGAAGGTAAATTGGGGTTTTGTTGATGTTTCCACCTGATCTGGAGATTTAGTAACCAGCAGACCATATCACCTCAAATTGGATGTAATTTAAACGTTAGTAGTTTGTCAGTTATTTCTGCACTTAAACTAAAAATAGCATTCTAAATAATCATAATCGAGGTTTATGAAGAGTAAAAGTTCAAGAAATTGTGAAAATAGTTGAATTAGTGTGCAATGAATTTTAAACGATATGGAAGTTTTAATTTAATAATTGAAAATATAAAATAATTTCTATTATGTAATAATGAGATGGTATGGAAAAATTTCAATAAAACATATTTTCAAAGTAATATTTTCCTGAAAGGCTTCTGGTTTGGTGTTGAATGAACGTGAGATGTAATTGGTTTGGGAGCTTGAGGTGTCTGCTCTGTGGGACTGGCTGTGTCTGAGTAACGTGGCGTCTTGTGGACAGTGAGCGATGGCGAACGGACACGTGGAGATCCACGACGTTCTGTCCCACCACAGCAGCCTCGCTGGACCCTCAGACCTGGAGTCTCCGCTGGACGCTGGCAGCATGAAGGATTCGGTGGAGTTCCGACTCCTGAGGGCGTATGCGGCGAGGCGCCGACCTGCTCAAGAGCCCGAAGCGCCTTCGAAGGAGGGCACCACACAGAACAGCGACGCCAACGGGTCCGCTCCGACGGAGACCGACACAGAAGAGAAGAAGACGACGACGAGGAGGAGGAAGAAGAAGGGATGGAAACGACTGCCGAGCATCTTTAAATGTGTCAAACCTCAAAGTGAAGAAACCGAAGAGCCGCAGCCGACGGCGAAGAATCAACTCCGTGTTGACGACCGATGTTCACATCCTGAAGCTCCCGAACAACCACCAGGTACAGAAACGCGTCGTAAAGTCTTTTTAGTAAAAAGTACCAAAACGTGAACCTCATCGATCCTCCGGGGTTTGATCACCAGTTCGTCTCGACACCAAACTGCCTCAAACACGTTTTCAGCCTGAAGAAAAAACCCTGAACGCCCAGAGAGAACGTGCAAACTGCCGCGGAATCAAATCTGCCAAACCACTGCTCCACAACAATCTGACTTTATTGACTCCGGCTGTTGTTTCACTTTGTGGAGTGATGAAGTCCATGTTTAGAGAAACGTTTTAATCAGAAAGCATCAACACGTGATTCTTTTATTAATCATGAAGGAAATGTAAATATTCAGCAGCAACAAAAAGACAAACGGGCAGCTTGGCAGCAGGTTGGTGTTAAACGTTGATATATGTGCTGCACACCATCATCAAAACACTTCCAGGTTAGAATTTCAAGGAGAAGTGATTCAAAGTGATTTTTCAGGAAATAAAAGGGCTTCAGTGAACATGGTAGTGAACAAGGGCAATGACGAGGTAAGGGCAGATTTCTTAAATATTCATTGAATGAATTAAAAACGTTTTTAGTTGAGATCAGATCCGCTGGTTCTCTGCTGCCCCCTGGTGCACAAAACGGGCGTTACTTCAACTTGAAACCTGAGTTTGATGTGAAACTCAAACCAGTTTCTTCTTCTGAAGTAAAACCTGCAGACTGTTGATTCTCGTATTTTTCTTTAGATGGATCGTAGCTTATTTTAGTCTTTATTCATCAGAACAGTGAACACTTGGATAAAACTACAGATTCTGAAGAAAAAAGTAAATCAGTAAAAGTACATTTAGTGTTTTTATATATATATATATATATACACGTGTGTGTGTGCGTGCGTGTATATACACTTACTGCGGATGAATTTAAGTTTGTCTTTGTACTTTGTCTACATTGTCAAAAGCTGGTATTGGATTTAATTTCTGTGTAATTTAAATGTCTGAGGCACATCGTCTTTGAGAAAGTATATAATGTAAAAGAACTATTTTAAATAACTGGTATAAATATCAGAAAAACCCGCAGATCAACAGCTTTTGAATCAGTAAATGTAGTTTGTTTAAATTTTATTCAAGTATGAATAGAATCACATTTAAATTCTCGTTAAAATGAAAAGTAAAGATGCTCCATTGTTGTTTTACTGCTGGTTCATTACGTGAACGTGTTCCGAGATAAATCTGAATAATGCTGGCTTTTGTGTGTTCCTTTACATCGATGAATCTCAAAGTGCCTAAAGCTCCTGAACGCATCGTGATGTGTTCACTGACCCTCCTGGGAAATGAATTCTTCGGTTGGTGCGTGTTTTCCAGACGAGGCCGAAGGCGATGACCCGCTGGCGGTGGTGGCGAGCAGACTGACGGCGCTCGCCGATGACATCCCGTTGGTTCCTCCCGATATCGAGGCGGACGCTCCGGAAGGTGAGGCTCCTTTGTGAATGTGTTGAACTTCACAGCGTTCTCACTTTTGTGGCACAAAAGTTCCGAAGTCCATATCGTGACGCTTTGTACTTGGAGAGAGAGAGATGTCGACATGCTCCTCTTCTTAGGGGGGGTGGATAAAATTAGAATTTGCATGTAACAGGTTTAAATTGACCTTATTTATATACAAATCACATATATAATATCATTTTTTGATTTTCAGGTTGCTACTGGCCATATAAGGAAAACCGCGTTTTGGGCGAATTTCTCGAATTTTGCCACTTTTGACAAGTTTTGTGATTTAATGGCTCAACAGTAACGTATCATATATTACATTCACACATTTGTCATGCTAATCAATGTTTCATTTGTTTATTTTAGGTAGAAGTAGCCAAGTTTTCAGAATATTTGCCACTGTGGGACGAAAGAGAACAATCACCAGAACAATTTGGCAACAACCTCAAGACAGTTTTGGGGAAAACAACTGACAGATCCACTGTTACCTTGACAGAATTCCGTGCCGCGATGGAAAGACTGTCTGTTCAGCCATTATAATCATTAATAATGTGCATGCTATTGATTTTTTTTTTGGTGTGTTCTAGTATAAACCATACCTTTTAGTTCATAAATAAAACAAGTAATCACTATATTTGTACACAATGTTGAGACAGTCATTGTCCATTATCATATATAGCTGAAAAAAGTGTGATATACGCAGTACATCAAAACATGCCAGTAGCAGGCAGTAGCAGAACCAAAATTGAAAATGCAGGTTACTTGTGTGTTTTATATATAAATAAGGTCAAAATAAACCTGTTACACGAAGGTTTTGGGAAAAAAGGTCATTTATCCACCCCCCCCTACTCTTCTTCATGTCTCCCAGTGACAGGAAGTCATTCCCGGGAGGTGGAGGTGATGATCGCCATGCTGCTCCGAGAGTCTGGAGACCGACTCTATGAGAAGGTTCTCTACGTTTTAAATGTTCCAGATGCTCACGCCTCAGCATGAAAGTGTTTGAAAGTAAAAGTTTGAGTGGTGTCATTCAGGAGCTGAAGAACGCCAACATCACCGCCGAGCTCTTCTGGAACTACGGCTTCTTCAGGTCGCTGATGAACGCCGCCCTCAGCCGGATGGGCCTGCGGAGCCGTGACCCCGACGCTCCCGGGCCACAGGCCTCGCCCAAGACGCAGATCGCAGTCGCCTGCGAGGTAAACGTCAAGCTTCTTTAAAAAAAAAAAAAAAAAAAAATGCGTTGCAACACAACAGCTTCCTGTCGGAAAACCTGAAGCACACTGAGGAATTCTGCTCAATGTCTACATTCTTTACATCAAATCCTTTTGTAAGTTATTTCTACAGTAATTAATAGACAATGTAAGCCTGTTCAATTGTGACTTTTGTGAACTAAAATATAATTTCACATCTTGAACATGTCTTTCTCTGGATTTACACATGTAATCATATTTTAATTGATTCATAATGATTATTCATATTTGACTGTTTTTGCATAGTTTAACATTAAAGTAGAACTTAAAGTGTAAAATATGTTCAGGTGTTAATTGAATTAAGTGAAAATATCTTCAAATATTGAAAATAATTCAAGCTGAAGCAAAACATTGAAAGGAGAATAAATGAAGCTAAATCTAAAGTGAAACAAGTCAAACGTCTTGTTAGTTTGGATCCTGAGTCTTTTAGTTCCTGGTTCAAAGGAGCCGAGTGTCAAAGGTCCTTTGTGTCTGATCAGTGGCTAAACGTGTTTCTGCCGTCAGATCACCAGTCGTCTGTCGGCCATGGAAATGCTGCCGGCGAACCGCCTGCTGGACCACGGCGCTCGATACCTGCAGGACTTCTACTCGCCGTGGGCGCGGCAGCAGGGTGGATACGTACGTGACCTTCTGCCTCCCAACCGCCGGACGCGTCGCGAAAACAAACCTCCATCAACCTGGGTTGCTTTATTTCCCCTGCAGGAGGCGGCGTTCCAAGAGGACGAGGACGACGAGGTGCAGTGAGAAACCTCTGGATCCACAGCTCCCCCTGCAGGCCGGACGTGGAAACTGCAGCTCCGTGACGGTCCGGCGTGTCTGGAGCAAGAACTCGGATGTTTTTGCTTTTTCTCCGTTAAAATGAGAGTAAAACTGCAGTGTCATCTGCACATTCTAAATCATTAATCTGTGATAAACGTTGAATCGGCATTGATGATTCTATTTGACAGCGTATTGTTCAGCACTTGCACTTTATTAGATGTGGTTAGATTCTTTGTAGGCTAAATCACTGCAAATGCTGCCTGATCTGAACTGTAAAATGTAATTTCTAAGTTATATATATATAAACGAATCCAGTAATGAGCAGAATGAGACAAGACTTGTTGTTTTAGTGACATTTAGTCTCGCAGTGCCGGTTCATACCACAAGGTGGTGCATCAAGTCCAGAGGCTGGATAAAAACGGTACTCAACACTGCCATCTAATGTACAACAGAGGCATTGTTTAAAAAAATGAGGGGCAAATGAGGGTTTGTGGCATCGAGGGTGGAAGGAAAATAACCATTGAAGGAAGTCGGTGTTCATGCTGATTAGGAAACGGTATCATGATTTAAATGAAACGTAACAATCTTACTATAACCTGAGCAAATAAATCCTTAGGTAATTTTAGGTTCAATTTGTCTTGTAATTAACCTCTAAAATGAAATGCTTTCAAGGCTGTCAATTGGGCTATTTTATATTAATAGATTATTTTTTACAGTAATCACACTGATCCAAATATTTTCCAACTGTTATGAGATTAAACCAGCCTGAGCAGTACTATCAAGACAGTAACATGATTTTCTAGATTAAACCAGCCTGGGCAGTACTATCAAGACAGTAACATGATTTTCTAGATTAAACCAGCCTGAGCAGTACTATCAAGACAGTAACATGATTTTCTAGATTAAACCAGCCTGAGCAGTACTATCAAGACAGTAACATGATTTTCTAGATTAAACCAGCCTGGGCAGTACTATCAAGACAGTAACATGATTTTCTAGATTAAACCAGCCTGAGCAGTACTATCAAGACAGTAACATGATTTTCTAGATTAAACCAGCCTGAGCAGTACTATCAAGACAGTAACATGATTTTATAGATTAAACCAGCCTGGGCAGTACTATCAAGACAGTAACATGATTTTCTAGATTAAACCAGCCTGAGCAGTACTATCAAGACAGTAACATGATTTTCTAGATTAAACCAGCCTGAGCAGTACTATCAAGACAGTAACATGATTTTATAGATTAAACCAGCCTGGGCAGTACTATCAAGACAGTAACATGATTTTCTGGATTAAACCAGCCGCTAGCTCTATCTAGACAGTAACATGATTTTCTGGATTAAACCAGCCTGGGCAGTACTATCTAGACAGTAACATGATTTTCTGGATTAAACCAGCCTGAGCAGTTCTATCTAGACAGTAACATGATTTTCTGGATTAAACCAGCCTGAGCAGTACTATCTAGACAGTAACATGATTTTCTGGATTAAACCAGCCTGGGCAGTACTATCAAGACGGTAACATGATTTTCTAGATTAAACCAGCCTGGGCAGTACTATCAAGACAGTAACATGATTTTCTAGATTAAACCAGCCTGGGCAGTACTATCAAGACAGTAACATGATTTTCTGGATTAAACCAGCCTGGGCAGTACTATCAAGACAGTAACATGATTTTCTAGATTAAACCAGCCTGGGCAGTACTATCAAGACAGTAACATGATTTTCTAGATTAAACCAGCCTGAGCAGTTCTATCTAGTCAGTAACATGATTTTCTGGATTAAACCAGCCTGAGCAGTTCTATCTAGACAGTAACATGATTTTCTGGATTAAACCAGCCTGAGCAGTTCTATCATGACAGTAACATGATTTTCTAGCAAGAGTATAAATTAACAGGTAGGCGCAAAAAAGCAAAAACGATAACTAAAGCAACAACAAAATGAGACAAAACAAAGAACAAAAACTTGATTTAGATAATTGAAGGAACAATAGCAGGAAACAAGAAAAATCGTCAGCAGATGTCATCGATGAGTGGAAGAGTGTGTGGTTTGTCCACTGGGTGTGGTTGGAACTGTTATGGGGGGCCCGCACTACCACCCCCCACCGCCCCATCCCCTAATCCCAACCCACACACACACCTAAGCATACGCATACACGTATAGATACACAGACGCATACACACATACATTTACTTGGGAGAGGGGGGGATGCCGAGATAACCGTTTTTTGATTTGTCCTGTGAATTAATGTAACTTGTGAGTGACTGGGAACCTTTGTTTTCTCTCCACTGTTTGTTTATAAAGAAAACAATTAAATCATTTCAGTTGGTTGGTTTGTACGTGTTGCTGCTCCTGGTGAACCTCTTTATGAGTCACTGGTCTGATTGAGAGCTGAACTGTTTAATCCTGCAGGGTTGGGAAGGTTACTTGAAAACTAATCTGTTACAATTACAAGCTGTCAAAAATGTAATCAGTAACTTACACTAAGTACTAAAATTAAAAAGTAATGTACCAGAGAACTTTTAGTTACTTTTGGATTACTTCACCAGCAAAGATTAAAAAAATAAAGACAAGAATAGAATGTGGTCTGCTCAGTGTATTGACACATCTTATACACAAATTGCACTGAACAAGTTTTGAACTCAAAACTCAGTAAAAACTCAGGTGCACAACACTTTTTTTTTTTTTTAAGAATCAAAACCATAATACAATTATAGCTTTTAATTTCTATTTAAGAAAATGTGCCCATCTTTTCCAAAACTCTCTCTCTCATTGGTTATAATGGGGTTTTTTTCCGGACTAAAGATGAATTTTGGTGATTTCTGGGGCTGTATCTGGCAGCAGGAATCACTGATAATTAATCTCCTCTCTCCTCAGTCAAGAGCAGACTTAGAAGAAAAAAGTAATGGCGCGTGTCGCCCCAATGAATCCCTAAAACATGAGATCCTCTAAAGGTATTGAGAATGTCTTCCTACCATCAGCACCAGTACTGGTATTGGCAGGTTACGAACTAGTAAAACTAGTTGACAGAGTCCAGGTGTGTTTCAGTAAAGTGAGCAGGTTTTATCCTACCAGATGTTTCTTCAGGTGAGACGTTGAGTTCCTGGACGTTCACAGCACTTTCACGGCTGGGAGGCGTCATTAGCATTGTACAGAGATGTTAAGAGATTTCAAAACATAGTGATGAGAGCAGCTGGCTGCAGTATCCATGGCAACGCGTCAGTGCCGGCCAGCCTGAAAGCATCGGGAAGTGTCTCAATGCCAGTGGACGCAGGATTACTATTGCAACAACACATCAGTAGGGTAAAACTAACGTGTCTCACGACGGTCTAACCAGCTCACCTTCCCCATTAGTGCTGAACAATCCAACGCTGGTGAATTCTGCTTCACAATGACAGGAAGAGCGACATCCAAGGATCAAAGGGCGACGTCGCTATGAACGTCGTTGCTTTTTGATCGGAAAAAAAAAGTGAGGACGTACCCCGAGTCTGGAGCAGTGTGACTGCTGCAGTTCTAGTTTATTCCATTTGATTCTCTACTGTAATCCTGCTCAGTAATCCCAGTTTTTATTCAATATACCTGTGAGATTACAAATTGTTTATGTACTGTAACGGATTACAGTTACATTTTTTGTATCCTAATTACGTAACGCCGTTACATGTAATCCGTGACGACCCAACCCTGTCAACAGCCTCGCCTGGAAGGAAGGGAGGCCGGCTCAGAGCGCCACCTGGTGGCGACCAAAGGAAACCACGAGGACGAGCTGTGGCGACTGGCTGTACTTCATCAGAGAATCTTGGAAACTTCTAGGTTGAGGCGAAGCGTCTTTATGGATTATTGATGAAACAATCTGCTCAAATAGAAGCTGCGTCCTGCACGTCAATGCTCAACTGCTCCAGACTCGGGGTACGTCCACTTTACCTTAACCCCGTGGATGGTGTCCCAGGGTTAAGACAAGGTCCGAGGAGGAGCACCTCCACTGGGTGACGTATCAACAATCAGACGACGGCGACAAAAAGCCCATTTCACCACTTCCCCCAGTGCCTCCAACTGCTGATATAATCTGAACTATCACAAGGTTTGAAGTGAAATCAAAGGAAAAGAGGCTTCCAGGTGAATAATTAACCACTCAAACTGAGAATAGGCTGCTTTACTGTGTACAAAACATTCAGCTGGGGTCTGGATTCTAGATTAAAATAGTTCAAGGCAGATTATTTCTTTGGTAAGTTAACTTGATCTGCGTTGAGTCAATCGGAGTTTCCCTGAACGTGTCAATGAGCCGGCCCTTTAAATGTTGTTCCGCAAGGAATTGTGGGGCAGCATGATCTGGTCTCCTTTGGCAAAGGAAACGTCAGTGTTTCCGAGGTTAAAGGAGGTTCTAAAGGAAGCATCAATGTTTCCTAGGCTAAAGGAAGCATCAGTGTTCCCTCGGCTAAAGGAGGTTCTAAAGGAAGAATCAGTGTTTCCTCGGCTAAAGGAGGTTCTAAAGGAAGCATCAGTGTTTCCTCGGCTAAAGGAGGTTCTAAAGGAAGAATCAGTGTTTCCTCGGCTAAAGGAGGTTCTAAAGGAAGAATCAGTGTTTCCTCGGCTAAAGGAGGTTCTAAAGGAAGAATCAGTGTTCCCTCGGCTAAAGGAGGTTCTAAAGGAAGCATCAGTGTTTCTTAGGCTAAAGGAGGTTCTAAAGGAAGAATCAGTGTTTCCGAGGTTAAAGGAGGTTATAAAGGAAGCATCAGTGTTCCCTCGGCTAAAGGAGGTTCTAAAGGAAACATCAGTGTTCCCTCGGCTAAAGGAGGTTCTAAAGGAAGAATCAGTGTTCCCTCGGCTAAAGGAGGTTCTAAAGGAAACATCAGTGTTCCCTCGGCTAAAGGAGGTTCTAAAGGAAGAATCAGTGTTTCCTCGGCTAAAGGAGGTTCTAAAGGAAGAATCAGTGTTCCCTCGGCTAAAGGAGGTTCTAAAGGAAGAATCAGTGTTCCCTCGGCTAAAGGAGGTTCTAAAGGAAGCATCAGTGTTTCTTAGGCTAAAGGAGGTTCTAAAGGAAGAATCAGTGTTTCCGAGGTTAAAGGAGGTTATAAAGGAAGCATCAGTGTTCCCTCGGCTAAAGGAGGTTCTAAAGGAAACATCAGTGTTCCCTCGGCTAAAGGAGGTTCTAAAGGAAGAATCAGTGTTTCCTCGGCTAAAGGAGGTTCTAAAGGAAGAATCAGTGTTCCCTCGGCTAAAGGAGGTTCTAAAGGAAGAATCAGTGTTTCCTCGGCTAAAGGAGGTTCTAAAGGAAGAATCAGTGTTCCCTCGGCTAAAGGAGGTTCTAAAGGAAGCATCAGTGTTTCTTAGGCTGAAGGACCAAAATCCATAATTTTCCAATTTTCACCATTTTTGGTTTAACCAATAAATTGGGAAGATTGTTGGTCAAAAATTACCACATTTAAAAAAACAACAACAAAATCCATCAATTTCTAAATTTTTACCATGGAGGTCTTACTTGCATTTTTGCTTAACACGTATCGTTGTTGCAATATTTACTGGCACTGTGAGTGGAGCTATATCATCTTTTTTTTGTACAACTTTAAAGAAAATATTTTCCAAAAAACATCAAAACTGACTTTTGAGAACATTTATTTGGACAAAGTGTACATGGGTAATGTTGACAATAAAAGGAAATGAGTGAAAACACATTGGGTGTGAGTGTTTGAATCGCCCAGCAGGTGCATTGTGAGATATGTACAGGTGGATGTAAAGGTGGGGTCACTCTGACACAGTAGAGTCTCTCACAGATAAAAATACAATCTCCTGCCTGAAGGTTTGACCGGAGCCGGACTGTTCAGGCCAGTTTGGAGAAATCCTCGTAGGCGATGTCGACACGTTTCCCTGTATGTGGACCCTGAGGGGACGAGGACAGAGAGACTGAACAGAGACAAATAGACACAAACAAACAACAGTCCACGTAACGTGCTCAAACTAAACAGTGAGTGCAACGAAAATGGAAACTTGAAATCCGAGGCCGGAACAAGAGCAAAAGAAAATCAAGTCAAGTTTTTTAAGATGTCTTTTGCAAGGAAAAGCGTCCTCCGAGGCGTTGCCCAATCAGAGCAGAGCAGGCCGCCACTGTGACCACCGGACTGGACCTGAACCTCACAATTACACAGTGCGGGAAAACCACAAATATTATCAGTGGCGGGCCGCCAGGGCCTTCAAGGCCTAAGAGAAAGATCGGAATCCCAGACTAATATATATATAATACATAATAATATATAGTGATTATATTTTGTCCATGAATACTTATTAAATCAATCTAAATGGTGTGTCCGCTTCTTCTCATAGCTGCTCCCCCGGCTGCACTGCTTCCAGACTTGTAAAGGTTTTCTGGCTTTGTTTTTTTGTAATTGTGTTTTTGTAAACCTTTGCAGAATTATATTTCAGCCATTATAGAATTATATAGAATTATATTTCAGCCATCCCCCATTGCCAGGTAAAGAAATTTGACTTCGGCCTTCACAGTCAATTCTGCAGTCCGCAGTGTAAAGCGGACATGCAGTCACGCTGCTGCTTCAACCAACTAGATTTTGATATTGGGAAGATATTGAAGCCCTCTGATTGGCTCGTCAGAGGCTAGGGTTAGAGAGAGTTCACTCTCCAGCGCCAGCTGGCTGACTGCATCTGTGGTTAGCTGCACAAACAAAAATATAGTTGTGTTTATTTGATAGCGGTTTTGTCAACCGACAATGATGCAAGGAGAAGATAAACACATTTGGTTGCAGATTTATTGTCAAAACAATTTTCAAAATCGACTTCTCCAAGAGGCCATTGAACGCACCGCAGCACTCCCAGCGCATGTCTGGTGCAATTTACTGGCGCTCACTACAAACTCCATAGCAGGATTCAGGATTATATTATTTGCCATTATATTATTTTCAAGACCAGGAAAAGCTGACGTTTCCCCCCCCCCCAACCTCCTAAAGCTTTGGGAAAAGCAGCCGCTTTTTTAACAGAGCAGCAGCAGGAGAGACGGATTTTTTCATTCGTAAAGGTATTTATTCTGGCTACACGAGTATCTATCTGTGATGCAAAGGCTTTTTATACTGCATGGCAACATGGTGTTGTGGCCATAAAAAGGTTATTGAGGGGTGGATCGACTCAGACCAGCAGTGAAGGCCTGGGCCTGAAATGCTACGACCCGCCACTGATATGTTACTATTGGAGTTTTAAAAACACTTAACTTAGGCTTTCATCTATTATACAAAATACATTTTTTGTTGTACCATTTAATGTCATGTGTTTAACTTATGAAAAATGGTGTGCACCTCTCAAAATCAAAGCTGCATATAAAGCACACCCGGCACCTACGACTTGTTCAGGCACTCCAAGGAATAATCCCGGCTATGGCCGTGAACAAGGAGCTTCAGCTTATTTACTCGTACTCTTATAATTTCAATTCTGCACATTTTTAGAGATTAAGGCTGCGTCTCATTTCCCCCCCTTAGCCCTTCATCTTACCCCTACCCCTCTGAAATGCGCGTTCATGAGAGTCTGAGGGGTGTCCCATTTCACTATTGTGCAGAGGTGGAGGGGTGAGGGGAAGGGCTATTCACCCCTCTAAACAAAGCGTTTACAGATGCACACTTTAAACAGAGGGGTATGAGGACATGGCGCTGAAGGACTCGCATTTCACATATATGCGCTTATAAAGTTATATAAGCCTGTTGTGTGTTATACTAGTAAGAACGGCAGTAGCGCTGCCGTCTGCCGTATGTAGCTTCCGTGTGTATTTGTTTCGTAGAGACCATGTTTATAACATTTTATTATTACTCTGTATGGTTCCAAAGTCTTCTAATATGGGTGTTTTGAAAACAGGGACCTGAGCAAACAAGGAAGCTCCTCTGCTTTCACATGGTGAATGAGGAAATATTTCTGAAGTCCAAATACAGCACAAAAACTGAAGTAATCTATGTCTCCGTCTATTTCTTCACCTTGATGGGGGGAAAGGTGTAAAACGAAACAAAGCAGCCAAGCTACTGCAACACGTTGAATTTGGGACGGCATGACGATGCTCCTGCTGGAAAATCAACTAACATCCGTGGCTCAGCTCTGCTGATATAATGGCGCCGTATTATGATGTCATAACTGTGAGACGGAGCGAGAGGGGCGGGGGGCGAGCAGAGGGAGAGGGGTGTCCCAAATCTAAGGGCTGAAACTTTCATCCTTTTGCCCTCATTTTGGAGGTGAAGGCGGAGGCGGAGGCCTAAGTGGTAGGCGGAGGGGTACAAAAGAGAATTGGGATTGGGCCTAAAACATTTAAACGCAGTCAAACACAAGCTTCCTCCTTTAATCTGTTGCGTTTTGTGTTGATGGACTCACCGAGTTGAGCGTGAGCGAAGCGCTGAAGTTTTTCTCCTGGATCCCCTCCAGCACGGCCTCCGTGTCTCGGTATGGACCGTTCACGATCACAACCCGTTTACCTGCACAGCCAAACAAGCTCACTGCTCAGAAATCCTCCGTGGAAATAGAAATGGATGGAAAATCAGCAGCAAAATGTGAAAACAGAAAAGATTTTGTTCTTAAACTGAAGTATATAAAGAAAAGCATTATTTGTTATGAAAACAACTTATAATTGTCCTACAACACCAACATGACATATATTAATACCTGCAATTAAAAATACTGAGTACTACGACAATAACAAACTTGTTTCTGATCCATCGTGTGTGTGTGTGTGTGTGTGTGTGTGTTTCAGGTTTAGAAGCAGTTTGTTGCTCAGTGGCCTCCGGGGAACGAGTCACTGACACGGTGAATTATTCGGCGTTACTTTTATTTCTGAATTTGCAGATCATGAAAGAAAAACTCCCGTCTGCTTGACGAACGCCGAGCTTGTTGGTTTATGACCTGAGGAGTTGTACCTGGTGCGGGGATGACCGTCTCCACGTGGTTCTGGTCCAGCTTCAGCTTGTCTCCAGAGTCCATCATCTTCACCACGGCGCCGTAGTGGTCCCGCACCTCCTGCAGCGGAGGAGGAGGACACTGTGAGCAGCACAGGTCGGACGTCTTTGAAAAAAATGAGGAACGAAGAGGTTGGTTACCATGACGATGGCTTTCTTCTTGTGGTACTTCTCCCCGAGTCGCTTGGTGACGACTTTGACGACAATGTTGGGCTGCAGCCAGTAATCCGTCCTGGCCGACTGCTTCTTCCTCTTCTTCTCCTCCATCTGAAACCACAAATCCAGTCACAACACCAGTGGACACAAACACACCAACCTGCACGCACACACACACACACACACACACACCTCCATGATCTCCTCCAGCGCGGACTTCTTCTTCTCTCCTCGGGAGTCCGACAGGTCTTTCCTCTTCACCGAGGAGGACGCCGCCTTCAGAGCGCTGGCTCCCAGGGCGGAGCTGTGGAGGGAAAGCGTTTGGTCAGTGAGGGGGACTGAAGGTGAGGAGGATGGACGGGCTGGACGGTGCGGTACCTGGGTCTGGAGCAGCCGGCCAGAGACGAGGACGCTCCCAGGTTGAAAGCAACTGAGCAAAAAAACAAAGGCGTCAGAAGAGAGAAGGGACCGCCCACAATTTTTACTACACTTAGTCACGCAGGGTCTTGAGGGGAGAAGCTGGTTTCGGGGTTCTACCGCCCACCCCCCCCACTACCCCTCAATTTTAAACCACACCTTAGACACACACATTGCACCCCCACCTCTTCAAAACACAAATACACATCTCTACATGCATCCAACACCCCACAGGGTGGAGGAGGGGGTGGGGGCTCCCCCCAGCACCTCCCGCTGTGGTGTCGGGCCCCGGGGTGGTACTGCGGGCCCCCCCACAACAGTTCCACACACACACACACACACACACACACACACACACACACACACACACACACACCTCATTGATGAGATTTGCTGCTAATTTCTTATTTTCTGCTATTGTTCATTCAAATTATCCAAATCATGTTTTGTGTCATTTTGTTTTTTCTTCTGTTATCATTGTTGTTGTTGTTTTGCTTTTTGTTTTGTTGCTGTTTTGTTGGCTTACTTATACTCTTGCTCGAAAATGATGTTATTATCTTGATAGTACAGCTCAGTCTGGTTTAGTCTCATGACAGTTATTTGGATCAGTGTGATTACTGTAAAAATGTGCAGAACTACTAGTTAATACCATGACGGAGCCCAAGCGTTTTCAAAAAGTTGTGTTTATATTGGCTCTGGCCACCGTCGTTGTTGTGTAACTGGATCCCGGAAACTCAATGCATGTTTTGTGTTTTCACTTCAAGTCATTGTATTGAGGCTTTAAAGAAACTTCAAACAGGGTCAAGATTATTACAACTAGAAAAATAATAATTTCTTCTTCTTTGTTCCAAATCCAAACAAAACACACAAACCTTTTTCTTCCTCACTCTCGCGTTTGAGTTCGGTGAAAACTGGCGTTTCCTACAGAAACAAAAAGGCAGAAGTCAGCACCTCCCGGCCTCTCCTGGGCTGGGCGGGGTGCTGGCGCTCACCTCCGGCTCCTTGCCGCCGCGGCCTCGCCGGACCTGCTCCTCAATGAACTTGGCGCTTCGCTCCTCGTCGTCCAGCTCCTGCTTCTTCTTCCTCGCCTGCTCCTCCTGGCGCCGGATGGTCTCTGGGTCGCGGTCGATGTACTGGATGTACCAGCCTTTGGGAGTCTCGTCAACTTTGCAGAATCCTGATGGAGAAATTCAGCCGTTGACCACAAATTTACATCGCTGATGAGAAAGTTAGTCTGATGTTTCTTCGGAAGGTAATTTGTTCAAACAGACTCCTGATACTGAAAGTTACTAAGTAATCAAGTTTATGTTCTCTAATAAAGAAAAAAACAAAACATCAAAGACACATCCAACAACCTCAAACAACTACAGAGATCATAAATGAAAATGTCCACAAAAAAACCCACAAGAATTTCAAAAAAGTTTTTTCCAAAAACCTAAACAGCCAATCGGTGCACAATTACCACAAAAACAAACAACGAGACAAAAAACATGACAAAAGACAAACATGTCTACAAAGTGACATAATAAAATTGGAATTTTTAAAATGATTAAAAACCACAAAGTGATGAAAAATGACTCAAAAGAAGCAAAAGAACCACAGGATGATCAAATAGAAACAGGATGGATTCAATGATCTCCCAAAATAAAGCAAAAGCACAACAAAGACGTATTAATAAGTAGGCACAGAATAAACACGCAAATCCAAGAAAACAAAACCACAATGAGACAGAAAGGCCAGAAAATGAATCCAAAATAACATTAAAAGATCAAAAAACGGCTTCAAAGAACATACATTGACATGAATATTGATATGAATATAAAGAGAGAAAAAACACCTCAAAGACATAATAAAAAACATCAAAAAGCAGGAAAAGGCCCACTAATAACTCCAAAACAACCAGAATATGAGCAAATGGACGACGTAGGGAAGAGAAATGTCACAAATCATCTAAATATCATGAGCACAGACTAATGAGTGTGCTGTTGATGTGTTGTTGCAATAGGAACCAAGATGATAAAAAGACAAGCAAGTCAGGAAAAATGGCAAAAAAAGACCAGATGGACGTGTAAAAAAAATGACAAAATGAGTGAAAAGTGGGATGAAATGAGGAGAAATGGAAAGAAAAAGAAGTGAAGGTGGTGTCACCTTCTCTGCCCAGCCACTTGGTGAAGTCTGTCAGCGTCTCCCACTGCGTGGAGTTCATGTGGATGTGTTCCCGGTCACTGATGTACTCGTTGTACACGATGTTGTTGTGAACTCTCTTGGTTCCTGCCAAGAGACGGAAGACGGAAGAATTCCACACAAATCTAAGACGTGATCAAGCGCTAGGGTCACGCACGGAGGACCTCACTCACCAAAGCGCCGTCTCAGCAGCTCTACGAAGTCGGTCTTGAACTCACTGACACACAAAACAAAAAGAAAAGTCGGCGGGAATTTAAAAATTGTTCAAAAGATTTTCTCTAAACTTTTCTGGCTGGTCCCTGAAGCTTTCACTGAATTATACCTAGACACACATTTGATCTTTTTTTTTTTTTCTTATAGCCCAGAGTCATTTTAAAAATGACTTTTATCTCTTGGATAAAAAGGCTTAAAATGAAAAAGAAAAAAAAAGAAGCTAAAATGACAAGAATTTCTCATCATTTTAGACTATAAGACTCTTTAACTCCTCTGTGTAAAAGGTGTTTGTTGTGTGTTGGTCAAATTCGTCCATATACTAGTCAATCTACTTGTACATATTAAATATTACTTATTAAATTATTATTTTGTCTTATTTGATATTCAAATTTCCTTCTGAGACTAATAAAGTATTTCTATTCTATTGTGTCGAAATTGTCTGAAAAGTGCTAGAAAAGAAGGATGAAACCTCTAAAATCAGGTACAAATTACCATCATAACTGTCATTGAAACTTCATAAATGCAACTTACAGTTTTTTGTGGGTTTCAAATCTATTGTAGATATGAAACTTTAGAAGTCGTGCTAGAATCATTTGAAGGGTTAAACGTGTTTTTGTGGCTCCAGTTCAATTGGTGGAAAATCACAAAAATGACTCTTTCGGTCGTAAAGGTCGCAGATTCCTAGTTTATACCCAGAAAAAACAAATCGTAATGACGAGAAGACATTTATGGACCTCAGACAAGCAAATAGTAGGAAGGATAAGACATGTTCAAGAATAAACATACATTTGAGAGAATCTGGATGAACTTTATTAACTGTATTCATGATTTATATCGAACCGATGAAGGAAACGATGTGTTTGTTTTGTTTGGCATAAAGCAGCAACGTTATACTGTATACATGTTACATAACGTTAAGCTGTATAAAACCTAAAAAAATATATTTAGAAGAAAAAGTGAGAGATGAGAAGTAAACAACAGACACGTGCTAAACTCACTCTGAGAAGTAATCCATGAACTTCATGGGGTTTTCTGAGGCCAGCAGCAGCTGCCTCTGGTGGGACTCGGACATGCAGTGACATTTGAAGCCGTTCTGTGAATTAATACATTTAAAATATGAGCTCAAAATGCACACATATGACGGAATACTGAGATTGAACGACGAGCTCACCTCGTCTCGACACTGTTTCTGACACATCTGGCAGTACCACCGCAGCTTCTGCAGGCCTTTTGCCTTGATACGGTTGCTGATCGCCTTCGGGGAGAGAAAATCTGCTTTCCCCATTATGAAACAGCAACAAGAAACTTGAAAAACTCGGTAAAAATTAAGAAGGAAAAGCCAAGAGAGACGCCGGAAAACGCGAACAGTAACCACACAACCGAGTTTCCGCCTGCTGACGTCACAGTCTCGCGATAGTCTTGTGCGTTCAGTTATACCTTATCCGCTGGGTATTTTAAATTCCAGGTTTGCGCTAAATAAAATAAACATAAGTTATGCTGAGTTTTTTTGGGCATTCATGGTGCGGGGTGAGTACACGTAAATTCAAGATGAAACCTGTTTTTGCATTTTGTTTGTGTGTTTTTTTGCCTCCCGTAATTTCTGTTCTGATGGTGACGTGAGACGAGTCTGAGCAGTTGTGATATTTCCCATATTTGTGAGAGTCTCTGAAGGCACCACCTCTCCATTTCGCCCTTATCTGGCGCATGCGCAGTCCCGCGGGTCTGACCTTCACTGCAGTAACCATGTTCGCCCGGACCAGCGCGTTGGTTTTCGCCCCACAATGGTAAAGTTAAACACCCCTAAATGCATTCAGAACAACGTTCAACTTTATTCTACTGTTTATGCGCTTGATGGATGTGTTTTGGCACTTGTGCTTGGCGTTTTTAGTGTAATATATGCAGTTATTGAGTGCAAGGACGTGCAGGCCGCGGTAATGAATGACAGTGGTGTGCTAACGGCTAACGCTAATGTGACATCTACTTTTTAAACCTCAGTTATATTTCACATTTTATTTGCACGAGTCAGCTTAGGAGTGGTTCAGACATGTCTATAAGATGTATTCATTACAGTTAATGCTAGCCAAGTGTTAAAGTGAGCGGACGTTAGCTTGCTGCACGTCAGCTTTAGCAGCGAAATAAATCAGCATTCCACTTTTTTTTGCGGATACCAGTTTGTGCTGATCTATGTTCATGATGCTGTGACACTTTGCGTGCAGCTTCAACTCACATGCACTGTCTGTGTTCACAGTGGGCAGGTCAGGAGCATGGCTACCCTGAAGGACAGTAAGTACTGAGACCACTTGTACAGAATATTATGGAACAACGAAACATCAACACAATTCACAAAATGAATAATATCAGCCCCGGTGTTCCAATTTTGTCCTCAATGAGCGGAGAGACAGAAACGCACTTTTGGGCTGTATTCACATGCATCAAATCAGATTTTAATTGTTTATGAATGCGTTCATGTATATAAAAAAAAATGAAGTGAACAACCAAGTTATACAGTCACGAATTTCAAAAGCATATAAACTAGAATCATACGATAGCTTTGTAACTACACATCAAGATGAATAACCTTCTCCTTTACAATGGGATGTTAAGAATATATCTTTTTTTAATCAATCCTGTATTGGCAGATAATAAAGCTCGAGGATAAGTTTATTAAGCTGAAAACTCAATTATTTTACCTTAAATACATGTAGATTCTTTAGATGATATTGGTTATAAATGATAGTATTGCTCACAAGATCGTGTTTTTGTATGTTTTAATAAGCTGATGAATCTAAGAACCACATTCCAGTTAAGCTGTTAAATACTAAATGACTGATATGTTGTTTCTTCATCGACAGTTGATTTAAATCCAGTAGGACTTTATCTTTCGTGCACTGTTGTTCAGCTGTGTCCAAAATTATCAAAGCAAATTACAATTTAATAAAAACATAAACAGTCTAATTATGAAAAAAGCCTCTAACAACCCTGTCCTTGTTTTTCCTCCAGTCACCATTCGGTTGAAGTCCATCAAGAACATCCAGAAAATCACCAAATCCATGAAAATGGTGGCTGCTGCCAAGTACGCCCGCGCTGAGCGGCAGCTGAAGCCGGCCCGTATCTACGGCACCGGTGCTCTGGGTGCGTCCGAACGTCTCCGTCATTGTGAAAATTATTCTTAAGCTTTTTGTTGCGTGGAATTAACCTGCGGCACTTTGTCCAGCTCTGTATGAAAAGGCTGAAATCAAAGCTCCCGAAGGTAAGGCCGCCAAGCACCTGATCATCGGGGTGACCTCCGACCGTGGGCTCTGCGGCGCCATCCACTCTGGCGTGGCCAAGACCATCAAGAACGAGATCAACAACCTGACTGACGCCGGCAAGGAGGTGATGGTGGTCAACGTGGGAGACAAGCTGAGGGGTCTGCTGCACAGGTGGGAGGGGGTTCATCTCATCTGACACACACACGCGTACATCTGTGACCATTTATCTGGTGTTTGAAGTTCAGTAATACACAAGTTATAGCAATAATAAATACAGTTTGGAATATTTCCTACAAGAAGCGAAATGGCTTGAGCCGACGTTTTTTAACTTTTAACATCATCACAGTATGAAGAAATGCACGTTGGCGAATAATAGGAAAACAACTTTTAACTCAATGCAAAATCCTTTTTTAAGTTTTGTTTTTTGTCCATCCTGAAGTTCTATCAATGTTTATGTTAAAGTCATTTTAATTCAGGGGCCACATTCAATCCAGTAAAAAGACAAACATAAAACCATCACTACAAAGTTTCTATTTTGTTTTCTTTCCAAAGGGAACTTTTAGATTCAATCCACTTTTTACACAACCTGATCCAAACATCTTGAAGTTTATTTTTAAATGGCCCAAAACTCACTTTTCCTTCAGATTCTCCATTGCAATTGTGTTTAAATACTTTCAAGTCTTTAAACATAGTTGATTTATATCTATATTAATACCCAATAATAATAAATACATGTTGGTTTATGTAGTTGTAATCCAGAGTTTTTCGTAGCAGAAAGCCATTATTCCCTGAATATTCAGTAGCTAGTTTTCCTCTGGTTTCCAGCTTTTATCCTACATGCTGTCTGAAACGGTGGCTCTGGTTTAGTTTTGGTCTTTCCTCTCACCAGAACTCATGGAAAGCACATCATGATGAACTGCAAGGAAGTGGGCCGCAAGCCCCCGAGCTTCGGCGACGCCTCCATCATCGCCACCGAGCTGCTCAACTCGGGCTACGAGTTCGACCAGGGAGCTGTGGTCTTCAACAAATTCAGGTACCGGGCCTCCATTTTTCGTCCCGGCAGCTACGAGGCGTCAAGCGAGCCCGACTGAGAGCCCTCTCCTCCCGCAGGTCTGTCATCTCCTACAAGACGGACCAGAAGCCGGTGTTCTCCACAGACACTGTGGCCAACTCAGGTACCGCCAGCCGCTTGTTTTCAAAGGAGCAGGGTTGTTCAGATTTAGGGTCTCACCCCGTTCTTCACCTCCTTCCAGAGAACATGGGTGTCTACGACGACATCGACGCCGATGTGCTGAGGAACTACCAGGAGTTTGCTCTGGTCAACATCCTGTACCTGGCTCTGAGGGAGTCGTCCTGCAGCGAGCAGAGCGCCAGGATGACGGCCATGGACAGCGCCAGCAAGAACGCCTGTAAGAGACCGGGGATTTTAGGGAAAGTGTTCTTTTCACAAACATTTCAGCTCCATAAATAAGCTGTGGCTGGAAAGGACTGAAAATCTGATGTCTTCAAACGCATTACAGTCATTCTGAGCCGAAGCCTTTTCTTTTGGATTAAAACTGTAGACAAAACTTCAGTTTTATCACTTGAATGTTGTTGGTGTGTTTTTCTCTTCCTCCTTCCCAGCCGAGATGATTGACAAGCTGACGCTGACCTTCAACCGTACACGCCAGGCCGTCATCACCAAGGAGCTCATCGAGATCATCTCTGGAGCCGCCGCTCTGTAAGTTCCTGCCATCTGGCTCTGTCCGTCCTTTCATTACCGCCCTCCTTCTCTCTGCCAACTTCCTGGCCTTGGAAACCTTTCTCCTTCCAACAGATTCCCTCTTAACTATGCACGTCTTCTTTTTTTTTTTTTTTCTTCCAAAAATCTGTCACCTCCTTTCATGACTAATTCTCCTCTCTGACCCCGTGCTGAACTCAGGACCTGAGGCTCGTCTTAAAGACGGGAGGTAACGCTGCCGGTCTCTCCGGGGGACAGTTTAACGAGCTTTCTCTGTAGTGGTGTCACAGAGTCTCCCCTCCAACAGACTAGATGCCCTTTAGCCTTGGTGGAGAACTCCCCGGGTCTGAAAGCTGCCGCTTTACTCCCCTCGGTGTTCTCACTGTTGTTTCTCTCTCTGCAGATAAACGGGCCAGATCGTCGTTTGCCTGTAGCTCCACAAAGTACTCCGGACACGCTGCCATCCAGTCCAGTGAACGTTTCTGCTTTTATTTGTAAAATATCCAGAGAAAATAAACCTACTCAGAACCTTCATCCTTCTCATCGGTTCTTGTGACTCCCAATAAAATACTGAGACGAATGTTGATGCTTGTTATGGTTCATGATAAACTTGGGCTCAATTTTAACAGCTGTAGTCATGGGTTCTGTTCAGAGTTTACAATCCAGTGATAAATAAACTGGTAAAGCTGGAATGTCATAAAAATAAGCCTCGGATAACAACCTGAACAGCCACTTTTATTAGGAACATGTATAAAAGCTGATCAGCCAATCACATGGCAGTATCTCCACATTTCAAGATGAGCTGCTGAAGTACAACATCATAATGAACAATGTGACTTGAGTTGGTAAGGTATTTCAGAATCTGCTGGGATTTTCACCCACAACCATCCGAGGTTCTGAAAAAGGGAATTTCCATTAAACAGCAACTCTGAGACAAAATGCCTCGGTGTCAGAGAGATTCGACAGACTGGTCGGAGATGATCAATCCTTTCTGGAAGCAGAACATCTCGCAGCACGAGCTGGAGCTGCAGGATCACCGAAGAACATCTCATGAGTCTCATTCAGGCTGGAGGGTCACAATTCACTGGCATGAAAACATGGATCCGCCCTCACTTTTATCAGGGAGCTTTTCTGACCCCAGCTGGAAACACCAGTGACAAACTCCACAATAAACTGCCACGATCACCAGATCTCACGCCAGACGGCATGATGGGAACGTAAAGAGATGGGAGATTCATATCCCAGGTGTCCGGCCGACAAAGCCGCAGCAACCGTGTGGAGATATTGTGTCACTGCTTCCAGTTCTAAACGCACAATCAACAGGTCCGATAGGAAAAGCAAGTTCCACCTGCTCCCTAATAATTTAGCAGACGTGTGCATGAATCCATGGGAAGTAAAGAAAAATGTCTCCCAGCGCTTTAAATGCTTTCACACACATTAACCACACTCCTCCTGTGAGGTTAGAGTTCTCCTGCTACCTCACGCATGACTCTTATAAATTAACCTTTTTCTCCCTCAAATACATGCGAGAACACAGATGTAACATCATTCAACATAAAACAAAGAACTTATTGATCATCAAAAATCAAAAGTGGTCCTTCTATTTCTATGGAATTAAAAGTGTCCGGCTGAACATTCCTGGTCATACAATACAGTAATCTAGTCTAGATTGTGTGTCTGGGACGTTCTGCAGCCACTGCTGCCTGTTTGGAAGATTCTTCTCTGGAGGGCTGTAGTGAAATCAGTCCACTAGATGGTGCTGTTGGATAATAAATGTGACATTTCAGTCTGAGTAAGTGGCTCTGCATCAACTTGGAAGTTCAAAAGTGACCCTCTGAGGGTGAATACCCCCCCCCCCCCCCCCTAAAAAGACTTAATATTCCTGGGTAACTGTAGTTTGAGCTTATTTGTTCCCACCTGAGCTGAATTCAGAGCCTTTGAATCGATTTTACGCTTTTATTTATTCTGTTAATGTGAACTGAACTGAGGAGCGTGATCCATGGCAACAGTTTCTTCTAAATATAGACAGAAAGCAGAAGGTCCACGTGGTATGCATGTATCTCTCTCTCTCTCTCTCTCTCTCTCTCCCTCTCTCTCTCTCTCCATGTCCTGCAGACCTTGTTTGTCTATTGTATTTGGGCTTGTTATTGTTTACTCCTGAGGGGAGTCAGGAGCGATTGCATCTGAACACTGAAATTACAGTGATGCCAGACTCTGATAAACACAGTCAGAGAGCAGAAGCCCCCCCCACCCCCACCCCCACCCCCGCTCTCCATCCTCCTCCATCCTGCATGGCACAGATGAGGGTGAGGCAGCAGGGTGGGGGTGGAGGGTTTTCTCATTTTGGAAAATTTTGATGTTCAGATTTAAGTATTTTTCCAGGATCCGGGACTTTAGTGAGAAAACGAGGCCTGGAAATCATCCTGTGTGAAATAAAGGGTCAGAATCGACCATCAAGCTAATATTAGGAACTTACAAAGAGAATTTACTCAGAAAATAATAGTTTCTCCTGTAACGTAAAAGCAGGAAACATGAAGCTCTTGCAGTGAGAATAAAACCCTCTGAATTGAACACACACAGCTTGTCGTGTTCAATGTCCTCAAGGTGAATTCAAATTTTCTTCAGTTTGTCAACAACCTCACAGTCTTGTGAATATTTCCCTACATTTTGAATAAGAAACACTGGTAAAGGATCCGAAAAGCCATTCGGTTGGTAATACATGCTAATAAATGTCGCTCTGCTCTTATGAAACAGGTAAGTTCAGTATCAATAATCACTTTAAAAAAGACATATTACCAGAAAAATAAGAAATGTTTTGTTCTTTGTCAGAATATTAGAACAAAATATGCTGATATGTTCCCACAAGTAAATTCCAATAGTTCTGTTAATACACTGTCATACTAAAATGATTTTCAAAAAGAGATAAAAGCACATGCTCGTTGTTATAATAGACTTCGTCTTCGTCGGGGGTGTGAAACTCATTTTAGCTCCAAAGTCACAAAATGTCCCATTTCATCCTGGGTGGGCTGGACCGGTGAATTATTTTCATAATACATTTTTAATTTAAACTTTTCTTTGTTGTGGAGCAGAGTATATGTCATGAAACTGTCTATATTTCTCCCAAAAAATCAAACAATTACTACGGAAAACGACTCCAATCTCAACATAAAACTGATTTTAATTAAACTTTCTGGTGCAGAATACGGTGAAATGTCCAGAAAACATCTCCTGTATCTAAAAAAGAAAAACATTTGTTCAAACTGTCATCAGACTTGGGATTGTTTAGCATCTTTTTTCTATTTTCTATCAACTTCAGTATAATGCACTTTGTCTTTTCTTTTAAACAATTTGAGTTATCAAATCTTATGTATACTGTAAAGCAATTTCCCGTTGGGATTGATGAAATATTTCTATTCTATTCTTTTCTATTCTATTCTATTCTATTCTATTCGTAAGTTTAATGATTAATGACCTATAGTGTATTTTCTATGCATTTTATTTATTGTTTGAACGTTGAGTGTTGATGTTTCTTAATAATACAATTTCTTGATTTGGAAGGATTCCAGTACTTTCACCTACAATTCAAGCAATGAAACATTTTCCTTATGTCCAGATTATTCACCCTGTAAAAGTGAGATCCAAGCTTGACAGCCTCTCCAATTAACACCCAGAACGAAACCTTCCTCCACCACAACTTCCTGTTTCTATTCCTCTGCTTCTGTTACTTTGTTTTATGAAGAAAAGTATGTTACCGTGTTAATGTGACAGCCGTAATGAAAACCAATATCTGAGCGTGTGTGTGTGTGTGTGTGTGTGTGTGTGTGTGTGTGGGCCAGTGAAGACATCTGAACATTGTGTTCGGGGGTCTGTATTGGCTTCACCTCGATATCGGCCTCCTCCATTGTGACCTGACGGGAGGAAAATGATTAAAGGAGCAGGTGACAATGGAGGACGAGACGTCTGCCTCCACCCGGGCGACGCCACCGCCAGGGACACTCAGAAGAAGAAGGGGGGGGGGTTTCGGAGGAACTCCATCCATCCATCCATCCATCCATCCATCCATCCTTTCACACTGCACCTATCATCCATCCATCCCGATAATCAGGTAATCACAGAAAAGAAGGATGAAGCGTCTCACATTTCCTCTTTCCACTTCTTTCTTTTTATTGATGAAGACAAGACAGTGTGTTCGAGGCTATTTCCCATGGAGGTGTGTGTGTGTGTGTGTGTGTGTGTGTGTGTGTGTGTGTGTGTGTGTGTGTGTGTGTGTGTGTGAACGACATGGTCTCTCTGATGTAGTAACGCCACTACACTATCTCCCCCTCCTCTCCTCCTCCACCCCCCTCCTCCTTATCTCAATGCCCCCCCCCCCCCCCCCCCCCCCTCCTCTTTTTTCTTCCTCTCCCTCCCAGCCTCTCACAAAGCTATCTGCTCTGTGGACTTTTCTGACTATTTATGTCGGACAAGGTCAGGATCGTTTAAAGCGCTCCTGCCTCTCTTGGCCCTGCAGATGAGATAGCGCGGGAAAAGGAGGGAGAAGCGATCGATTCCCGCCGCCAAGCAGATTTATTCCCGCCCTTCTTCCTCTCATCTTCCTCAGTGCACCGAGCTGGAGGGGTCACGGCCGCCTCCTGCTCATCAGTCTCCTTAACACACGCCAGACTTTAAAATACAGTAGAGGCTCTTAAACTGCCCACTTTTCTCTCCTCCCCGGGTCCAAACCAGAGGCCATCCTCCCCATCAATCTGAGCCCGGCTCGGGTTACCGGGGCAGGGGGGGGGGGGGGGGGGTGAACGAAGGAGGAAGAGGAAGAGATTTAGACAGGGGAAGTGGCAGCCTGTATCATTCACAGGGCCGCTTTACAAACCAAGTGAGGCACTTACTCAGGGGGAGGGTTTGATGGGTGAAGTCGTCTGTCTGGAAAAGTGGGATGCAAATCGCTGGAGGAGTTATGTTGTCGGAGGTTCAGGGTGTCAGTCAGAGATGAACATCAGCTTTTATCCTGTTGAATTCTCAGTCAAGTCAGTAAAACTTTACTCCGTCCCATCAAATCAAGTGTAATTCCCCCAATGAATCACAGTGTTTGCTTGTAATAGTGTTGCTGTACCTTTTAATCAGAAAATCATGAAATAAGTCTCCTATTTTGTTCATTATTGTGACTCAAATACGTTGGCCAAAGTTCAAAGTTGCAACAAGCAGCATCATTTTGAGAAGAAAGCCTGATTTTTACTTCATTTTCTAAAGAACTAAACTGAACCCGGAGCCTGTTTATTGCCATATGAAATAATGCAATTAGACTATTTTCAGTCAGACTCGATGTCACTTGGTCCTTTCACCCTACTATATTATATATTTCTGGACATAAAGAAAAGCAACATACAATTCCTATTCCCAACTCATGCTGGCATCATGATTGTGTAGTGAACACACAAATGGCCTATGTATAGACAGTTTCACAAAGGAAATTAGACGTATCTGCTGTAGTATAAGTATGAAACAGATTGAATCATAATATAGTAAAAATATAACACAGAAGAGCAACACATTTCTACAAAATCTATGGTTTTTGTTGCAGCTTTGCCTGAGTTAATAAGATGACAGTTTCTTTCTGAGTTTCAGTAAAGTGAAATTAATATCCAGTGTCGATGTGTTTCTGTTCTGAGAGTAAAATCTCAGTAATAAATGTAAATGCAGCTTGCCATTTCAAAAAAGATGTCAAATAAAAAATAATATAGGGTTAGAGTTCAGACTGGTGTAGAGAGAAAGTGAATGACATGCATTATTTTATTGTTATATTGGTTTGATCTATTTCTTTTGTTTGTAAATTGCACATGTTGTAGATTATTCTATAGAATTCATAGAAAAGGCAAAATAATCAGTTGGCATCAGCTTCTTCCTCATCTTATTCTTTAAAACTGAAACATATTTGCTGGTGTTTGTGTTTCTATTTGTTGAAATATGACTAGAAATAATCCAGAAACAATTTAAATGCAGTACAACAAAAATATACTAATATAATGTTGTTTGAGAAACATCCCTGTTATTTTATACTTTTTGGAAAGTGTAATAAAATGAAAGTAAAATTCAGTCTGACACACTTCCACTGATCCACAAGCAGGAAAATGGACCAAACCATTCTGGAGCAAATGAGGGGTGGGGGTCTTTATTGCTATGAATTCAATATGTAATTAATACAAGTGCTTTCTATTTTTCCATTTACACTTTCAACACTATAAATGATGTCTATATTTTCTATTATTGTGATTAAATCGTAATATTGTGATTATATATATATATATATATATATATATATATATATATATATATATATATAAATATATAAATACACACACACACACACACAAACATAGGTATGCATATATATTTATCTGTGTATAATATGATCTGATACTTGCGATATTGCACTTCTGGTTGGATGCTAAACTGCATTTCGTTGCATTTGTAATGACAATAAAGTTGAATCTAATCTAATTAACCAGTTTTGTATTAAAAGTATGACACAGATGAGACACTATCACGATC
>NC_137671.1:16684036-16744036 GCF_963422515.1 Blennius ocellaris | reverse complement strand
TTGAATAATTTTATGTTCAAAGTGAATATATTTAATTAGAAATCAACTATTCATGGATATGATTTCTCACTATATTCCATCCATCCATCCATTCTTATATCGATTCATTATTTTATATAAGATCATCCTTTGTGAAGCTCTATTTTTATTCCATTATAGATTAATTCAAACATTATATTTAGAGAGTATTTACTTTTTTCTGATTGTATTTAGATAGCGCTTTCTTGTACATTGGTTCATTTCCGTGTATGTGTGTGTGTGTGTGTGTATGTGTGTGTGTGGGGGGGGGGGTGAGCCTTTGTGGAGATTATTTTTCTTTTGTGTAAAACGTGCAGTGTAAATAAAGTTAGATTGAACGTTCACAGACCATGGCAGCTCTCTTCCTAATGACTCTCACTTCGCGGCTGCTTGTGTGTTTAAACTCCCTGCTGCCCCTGCCAGAGTCCTGAAAACTCCATTTGGATTCGAGAATATTTAGTCTGCACGTTCGCTCCATTGACTGCCAGTCAGAAAAACAACTGAGGCTGCTTTAGCTTGTTGCTCCCGAGATCTTAGAGCATCTTCCTCCTGCTGACGAACCACGGTGTCACTGTGTCTTTTTTCCCAATCGGCGAGTCACTGATATAAAATAACTCCTAAACAGTAATGGTAATCAGGTGTTAATGTTAACACCAGTGGACTTTTAGTTGGAAAAAGAATCAAAGTTCAGCTTTTCCAACTTCAAACAAATATTTACATTTCTGACAATACTTTATTTAGAATAATGATGTATCTCTTATCTCTGACCAGATGATTGAGTTGAATGAGGGGAATGCGAATAAAGGGGCATAAACATGTTGCTGTGACTCATTTATCGAGTGCTGCATGTGAGATTCTACCCTGTATTTCTCCTACGCTTCATCTTTCTGCCGTCGTCCTCTCACTTCCGAGGTTTCATTTTCCTTCTCCCAGACTCCATTTCCTCCCGACGTTCACAGACGCTCACAGATAAGGGCCCCTGTATATGTACAAAAACACAGGCGTGAAAGTGATGAAAAGACGAGATGTGTACTATACACCTACTGGAACTCTCCTTTCCTCTTGAAGTTATGGATCGCCTTGAGCCCTCAACACAAAACCCATTAAATTGGACATTTCTCACTTCCCTTTGCATATTGTCACGGCTTGGTGAGAGACTCAAATGCTAAAAAATGTCAGTTTGTCCAGCTCTGTGAGGGGAAAAACCACTTTGTTTTAAGCTCCTTGGGTTAGTATCTGATCCACAGAAATAAGGAATGTGCTTTTTAAATAATGAACTCGAACCGTTCAGTAAAATTAGTGCATGACACACCGCGCAGGTCACTTGTGCCACGTAATGTACGTGGCTGCATAATTTCTAAAGGACATAAAAAGGTTAATTTTCCACATTTCCTTCTGTTGGCTGCCGATTCCCACACTCGTTCACCTTTTCCCACATCCTCACAGTGTAAAGTCCAAATGAAACAGAGATATTCATGGCTCTTCTCCACGAGCATAAAGACCCGGACCCCTCCTGCCCTGGCCATTCAATTAGCCATAGCGGCCTGTGTGATTGTGTGTGTGTGTGTGTGTGTGTGTGTGTGTGTGTGTGTGTGTGTGTGTGTGTGTGTGTGTGTGTGTGTGTGTGTGTGTGTGTGTGTGTGTGTGTGTGTGTGAGGGTGCAAACTATTGCCCTGTCTGAGCAGCCAACCTCAACTAAGGGCCAGGCTCAAACACCGGCTTAAAGCTAACCAGGTCACAGCCGATGGTGTGAGAACTGAGGGCTGTGCACAGTTGGTGTGTGTGTGTGTGTGTGTGTGTGTGTGTGTGTGTGTGTGTGTGTGTGTGTGTGTGTGTGTGTGTGTGTGTGTGTGTGTGTGTGTGTGTGTGTGTGTGTGTTTGGTGAAGAAAGAAAGCTCCGAGCACTTCCCTATACAGTATATCAGTGTTTGTGCAGGTGCCTTGCCAAAAACAATACATGCTACCTGTCACTTTTCCCATGATGTCAAACACAGAGGTGTTCTCGTGTGTGTGCGTGCATGCGTGCGTGCGTGCGTGCGTGTGTGCGTGCGTGCGTGCGTGTGTGTGTGTGTGTGTGTTTTCAGAAGCCGTCAGGCTACACTGATTTCCCTGCTGCAGCTGTTGGGTAATCAAAAGTCGACAAGACACACAAAGACAAGTTTCAACGTTCAGCTGCTTCCTTAACGAGCCGGTTCCAGTTCAGATTCAGTGTTTCACACTCGCAGCCTCTTAACGTGCGTTTTGACATGATGATCTCACAAGAAACGCGACACATTATTGAAAAATTAGTCTGTGTATTAAATGTTCTTGGGAGTTCTTTTCCATTACATGCTTTATCACCAGTAGGCATTTTCAAGAATCACACACACACACACACACACACACACACACACACACACACACACACACACACACACACACACACACACACACACACACACACACACACACACACACACACACACACACACACACACACACACACACACACACACACAGATACTTTGGGAGAAGCGGTGACGCCCAGCTAACAGCGATCACTTCGGTTAGTTAAAACAACTCGGTGTAACGTAATCTGTGAACTTTGAAGGTGCAGCGACCTGGGTTTGCTTACCGTTCCACGGAGCTGAGCTGCTTCCTGGTGTCTTCCCGACAAGCAAGCCGTGTCACAGATACATGAGAAGCATCAACGTTTGATCATCAGGATAGAATAAACAACGTCACAAAACTTTGGTCATGTCTTCAACGTGAACAAATATGTCCTGTGTTTGTGATGCGCAGGCTCGAAAAGCACGAGTTCTAATCCTGAATTAACTGCTTCCTCTTACAGAGCCACTGTTAGCATTAGCATCATCCAAAACTGTTACTGTTTCACTAAACGCTTGATGATAAGAGGAGAAGAACCTCATTAAAGCTGAACTGAACTTGACAGCAAGATGGACAGTCTCCCACTGGACAATAGCATTAGCTTCTAACCATCGTGCCATTAGGTTGTGTACACATATTCACAGTGGACAGGAAAGCAAGTGCAGCTGCGTATTTCTGATTTTAAGTCTGTTTCCCCGTGTGCATGTGTGTGTGTGTGTGTGTGTGTGTATGTGTGTGTGTGTGTGCGCGTGTGTAAACCTGAGTCTTTCCAATGTGTATTCCTGTGTTTGTCTTCATCATGTCACTGAGCAATGCGTCATGTCATGGTCCCGGTTCGACTTCTTCCTGAAGTCTGAGACTTTCTCCTGCTGGTTGTTCATCTGGTCGTCACTGCTCATGGTGACCTCATGGTGACCTCATGGTGACCTCATGGTGACCTTGTGTGGATCACTCTGTTCTTCACACTCGTTCAACAGGAGGAGATGCTATCACACGAGGCCTGTTGCAGAACAACATGAACTTCATCCTCAGTGGAAAGACAGTCTGGCTTTAACGGCTCGACTGGAGCTATGTGGAGTTGAACCTTGGTGACAGACAGGTCCCACCATCGCGGTTCGTACACGCCGTGTTTCTGCAGTCTGCCATTCCCAAAGCTGGCGGAGTGTGAAGACATATAATTGCTTCATGAAACCTAACAAGGTGATATGAATAATCTGTCACAGGAGGAGGCCACCCGGCCTCCATGCCAATCACTGGAGTGTCCCGGAGTAGTGAAGCGTGGCCAAAGCCCAACCTGTCCATCTGGAAAAAAAAAGAAGAAAAAAAACATATCTGTCCTTCAACTTCCCCTTTTTTTCCCCCCTGAACCCGCCGTTATCAGACCAAAGGGCTGAGAGTGTGTATGGATTCATTGGAGACCTTCTGCCCATCAGATAGAGAACCACCAGCCTGTGTGTGTGTGTGTGTGTGTGTGTGTGTGTGTGTGTGTGTGTGTGTGTGTGTGTGTGTGTGTGTGTGTGTGTGTGTGTGTGTGTGTGTGTGTGTGTGTGTGTGTGTGTGTGTGTGTGTGTGTGTTAATCTCACTTGGGTACAGGTTTTGAAATTCCTCACAAGAAAGCAGGAACACAAAAAAAAACATGGAATATAATCCTGTTTGATAAAAGTGAAACAAACAGGAGTTGATGGATGGATCAAAAGATCATAAAACACGAGTTTGGCTCATCAGAAGGTCTGACCGTCCGGCAACAAAGAAACGTCCCTGTTTTGTTGAAGTTAATGGAAATGATTTCCTCAGATTGTAAAGTGTTGGGATGCATCAATACCACTTTTTTAAAGTACTAGTATTAACCTCTCGCTACTTGCCAATACAGAGTACCGATACTTACAGCTATCGGTACAATGAATCCATCAACTACCCTGCTGTAGTTCTGGAAAAGACTTTGTCAGCGCATCAAATCCAATAGTTGTGTGGATAATCCATCCATCTTTCCATCTCATATACTGAACCGTCCATCCATCCATCCATCCATCCATCCATCCATCCATCCATCCATCCATCCATCCATCCATCCATCCATCCATCCATCCATCCATCCATCCATCCAGCCATCCATCCACAATACAAACAAATACATTTTGATACCTTGGAAATGCAACTTATAATTACCGTTTGAAGGTCTCCCACCGTCAATATAATCATCCGGATAACTTTGTTTATCTGGTGACTAACCTAAACTACCCTACCTTTCTTTTTTAACTGTAGATTGATTCCAGTTAGGGATATCGGGATTATGTAGGCATGCCAAACATGAAGATAACGGCTATGTTTTAGTAAAAATTATTTTTTCCAGTGTTATGGGGAAAAAAATAATTATAAAAACTGAAATTAAACAAACAAATCTTTAGGCCAGGTAGCATTCATTACTGGTTTTTGCAGGTGTTACTTGCTACACTATTGATGCTAAGCAGTGTGTAGACAATCTTTTATAGAAGTCCACTTGCAGATGATCAGATTTTTTGGAGCATAACTGGAAGAATTTGGGTCATTTTGGTCAATTTCACACTTTTGACACATAATTCTATGCAAATATTTACACTACTGTGGTGTACGGTGTTGAGGTGATGAGAAAGTGTGTAAAACAGTGAACGATGGCAACATTATGTTCATTTAAACGATGGAAACCGTATTCTCGTACCGTTTGACCCATAAATCTGCAGAAAACAGTCTTTCTCTGTTGTAATGAAGCTTTCTGCATCCGATTTTGTATCAAGACTTTAGGCAGCTGTGAAAATGAATGTAGACCTCCGTGTCGCTTCCCATGATCCACTGGTCTGAGCCCCTCACCTCACCTCCCCACCCCACACCCTGCCAGCCCTCCACCCCCATCCCCCCACCCACCACATAAACCCAAGTCACTCTGCCCGTCTCACTGATCTTATCAGACCCATTTCATTTACTATGCTGAACTGGCCTCTGTGAGTCATTACACACACACACACACACACACGCACACACGCACGCACGCACGCACGCACGCACGCATGCACGCACACACACACAAAGAAACCGACTGAAAATCAGAAATACGTGGCTCCACTTGCTTTCCTGTCCATTATGAATATGTGTAGCATTCGCCACATAGATTGTGTGTATTTATCTGCAGAAACGCATATATACCTTATGTGTGTACACGTGTGTTCAGAGACAGGTGTGTGTGCTCTTGCGGTTGGCTACACGCGTTACATATGTGTTTGTGGATACAGTATATAAGGTTTTTTTCCTGTTTGTTTTTATCAGAGATCTTTAAGCTGGGTCATGTGTTGTTGCCAGACATTTCATCATCCTGCTGTCTTATCTGCTGTTTTCATACACAACTGCTGTAATACTGTTATAACACACGTGCACACACACACAATATAGCAGACTCCCACCATATAACGGTAAGCCGGTAAAGATAGTTTGTAGGAGGAAGAATGAAGGAGTAGGGGGAAAGAATCAAGGAGGCAAAGGGAGGGAAGCTTTGAGAGAGGGATAAGGCGGCGGAGGAGAGAGCTGGTGTCGTTGTTGTCGTCTCTGCCCGATGCTGGCGACTGATGCGCTGACAGACCGAGGCTGCAACCTGTCGGCGATGTGAGGAATGAAGTCCCTCTGATCATTTCTGCAGATTATTTTGTCCTCGGACGCACACATCTCTCATCCTGCATGCTCCACATACTGTTATTTTGTCTGTGGCGTCTTTTAAATGTGAAGATCTTTGGTGTGTTCGTGTGTCGCTTGTTCTGAGGGTGACTGCCGGGTCATGACGGCTCGTGTCAGTCTGTGGCCTCACAATACAAATCTGTAACTTTGCCGCCACTGTTGCAGGGCCTGAAATGATATCCAAACTGTAAACTGAAATTGGTTTTATGGTAAAGTTGAGTTACCAACTTCTCATGTTCTCAGGAGCTCTGAGAGAATTCAGATTGTTCTCATTTGATTTACAGTCTTAACGTTTTCGGCCATCAGCCAATCATGTGACTGGAAGACATGTCACAACCAAAATGACGATTTGTGTTATTTCTTGGTTTTTGGTTTGGCCTCTTTAGGAAAAGCATTTCTAGAAAGGTGAAAATAAAGCTTTCATGGTCCCACATGTTTACATGCACTAATATCATGGTGCAGAATCGAAAATATGTCATGATTACTGGGTGTGTGTTTGGGTTTCTGCAGAGCTGTTGCTAGCATCTCCAGAAAGCGTCAAACTGCCAAATGTCAGTATTTTTTGTTTTGTTTTGTGGAAATCATCAAAAGTTGTGTAAACGTTCTCACCGTTATGTGGTGCACAAAGAGGAACAGCTCACAAACACATTGATGGACTTTCCCATTGTTTGCATTCTTGCTTTTTGAAGTTTTGCACTTCCGGACGACGGCGTCAACCAATCACAGGGTAGAGAACCACACGTTGTGGCACGTTAGTGTTTTTGTCTGCACTGGGGACATAATGACGCATCGCGAGACAGAAAAAAAGTCAATATCAACATGTGACGAATTCAATCGGTGGGATAAAAAAGTGCATTGCGAATCAAACAGCAGAAGGTGCAGCCTGTTGTGGGCAGCTGCTTGTGTTGCTTCATTGATTAACGTCCCACGTCTCCACGTGTTTGACGTCTTACAGCAGGGTTCCCCAATTCCAGGCCTGGAGGGCTGGTGTCCTGTATGTTTTAGGTTTCTCTCAGTTGCAATATTTAGCTATTTATTTATTCTCACAACCTGCTCAATGCTACCTTTTAATTGTGTGTGTGTGTGTGTGTGTGTGTGTCTCTTTGGAGGAGAACAAAGGAGCGACCTGGTTCTGTTTAATAAGAGAAGAAGAAACTGGTCCTGCGGGACACTGCAATAGTAACACACAGTGAGTTGGACAAGTAGCTAAGTAATGCATTACCAGCGTCGCTTCCTCAGGAATAAAAAGAAGTTTAATTCGATACAGTATTAAAAAGAAGACAAGAAAATACAGTGTTGGATTCAATGGAAACAATAAAAAATATTTCTGTCACAGTTCATCTGGAAAATTATTTTGTTGAAGTAAAAATTAGGAAAAAAAATCGACGTGTGAGCTTAGTCAATGGTTACTTTCCAAGTCTGTACAGATGTGTTGCGAGCAATGTTGGGAAGGTTACTTGAAAACTGTAATCCATAACAATTACAAGTTACTTGTCAAAAAATGTAATCGTTAACTTACTCTAAGTACTAAAATTAAAAAGTAACGTACCAGAGTACTTTTAGTTACTTTTAGATTACTTCACCAGCAAACATAAAAAATAAAGACAAGAAAGAATAGAATGTGTGGTCTGCTCAGTGTATTGACACGACTTATACACAAATTGCACTGAACAAGTTTTAAACTACAACAATACTCAGTAAACAATCAGGTGTCGAACACTGATTTATGATTTTTTAAAGAATCAAAACCACAATACAAATACAGCTTTTAATTTCTATTCAAGAAACTGTGCCCATCTTTTCCAAAACTCTCTCTCTCGTCCCGTTTCCTCATTGGTTTTAATGTTTTTTTCCGGACTAAATATGAATGTTTGATGAGAGGCTGTATCTGGCAGTATGAATCATTGATTGATAATAACTGAACAACCCGTTACTCAGTCAACAAGCAGAAATTTGTTTAAAAAAAAGTTATGGCGCGTGTCGCCCCAATAAATCCCTAAAACATGAGATCCTCTAAACGTATTGAGAATGTCTTCCTCCCATCAGCACCAGTACTGGTATTGGCAGGTTACTGGCAGGTTATGAGCTAATAAAACTAGCTGACAGAGTCCAGGTGTGTTTCAGTGAACGTGAGCAGGTTTTATCCTACCAGATGTTTCTTCAGGTGAGACGTCGACTTCCTGGACGTTCACAACACTTTCACGGCTGTGAGGCGTCATTAGCATTGTATAGAGAGGTTAAGAGATTTCTCTGACTTCCAAACATAGTGATGAGAGCAGCTGGCTGCAGTATCCATGGCAACGCGTCAGTGCCGGCCAGCCTGAAAGCATCAGGAAGTGTCTCAATGCCAGTACGGTGCATGTGACAGCTGCAGTTCTAGTTTCTTCCATCTGATCCATCTAACCCTAACCCTGATTGTAATCCTGCTCAGTAATCCCAGTTTTTATCCAATATACCTGTAACGAGATTACACATTTTTTTATGTACCGTAACGGATTCCAGTTAAAAAATTTTGGTATCTTAATTATGTAACGCCGTTACATGTAATCCGTCACTACCCAACCCTGGTTGCGAGCATATCTTCTAGCACAAAACAACATATTTGGTTGGAGTTCGGCAACAAGTTGCGCCAGATGATCACAACAAAAGACACGTCATCACTTCAGTGCAGACCTGATCACTGTTTGTGCTTCAGTCTGTCCAGATGGAATCCCAGAATCCCCCAAATATCCTCATATGTGCACAAAAGTCAGTGTTTTGATGGAGGTCGGGGAAAATGTCCCAAAATATCCCACCATGCAATAATGTGGTGCACAAAGGAAGATGCGAACTCTGCTGCCTTTGTTCTCGGCTCTTCAAATGTGTTGCGAGCATCTGCATGGAAATTTCAGACAAGCAAAACATTTTCTGTTGGAATGAAGCAAGACTTTTCCAAAGATTTACATCAGCCAATCACATCATCCAATAGACGTTTAAGAAACACAGTGGTGGCCCTGGTTTTTGTTTTGACCTTCACAATGTAGCAAACAACCAGAAAAGTGAGTGTTTTGGTGGAAATTGGAGAGAATTCCCCAAAGCCTTTGCCCATCACATCATCATGCCGTGGATATGAAGACGTGGAACAACAGCAGCAGTCGACCTGCTGATGCTTTTAATCTGCCTCCTCAGAGGTGATGAGAGCATCAGTTGGAACTTTTAACTGAGCGTTTAAGATAACAGAGGTCAGAAAGAGGACGAACTTTCCTTTTTCTACATGAATGTGGAAGATGTGTCACAACCACACGGTTAGACTTATTTGTTTGGGTTCTTTCATCTGGACAGAGCTCTCAAACAGGAACAAATGCCATATTTTGGGGAAGAATTGGCCACATTTTCTGAAAGTTTTGCACCAGAGAATCTCGTCAACAAATCACAAAGTGCATCATGGGAGACACATCACAGCAACAACAGCAGACTGGTTTATGTGGGCCTGGAAGAATCTCAAACAAACACCAAAGGAGAAGAATCAAGGAAAATAGATTTTAGAGTTTCTGCAACTCAGTTTTTCAAATAATTTAGAGTACAACAGAATACTTTACCAACCTGCCAATCATTTGTTCTCCTGCCTCCTTTTGGAGCACTTTGCTTCCAATCACTGTCTTGGTGTGAAAGGAGTATTTTCAAGCAGCATCTTCACTTTTTGTTCCTCAAAGGTGAAGATAATGACAAGAAATTAGATGGAGACATTAAAGAGCAACGCATTGTCTTTGTGTTCTCATTTCAGAAAAGTTTTGCAAAGATGAAAATGATGTCTGTTCAGACGGAAACAGTAGAAACATTGAAAAAGCATCCCATCCTGGAATGCATCGTTTTTGTTTCAGAAAAGTTTCACTTTTACACGGTAGCATTCTGTAACACTGCTGTTTATTTTGTGTAGAAACAGCAGAGATGCTAAAAACAAGGTCGTTTTCATGTGAGACCACAAGTTGGTGCTATTGTTCGTTTTAGTTTTGAAACCACACACACATGCAGAAAACAATTTTCTCTAAACATTAACAACAGGAGAACATGGACATTCTAGTGGACCAATGACCAAGTTGGATTGTTATTATGGTGACTGTCAAAATAAAAGCACCAAGTCCCAGGAGAATCTGGACTGAGTCATGACACCATGGAGGAAACGTTGTTCTGATTGTCTATACTAGTAGTTACTTCCAACGTGGGACCAGGAACAGGAGGAATTCTTCTTGTGAATGTAGTACACGAGAAATAAAATGGATTATTATCATTGAATGTTCCCACCGTCTACATGGAGACGGTGGGGTGAGCATTGAGCATTGACCGGCCATCCTGTCTTCAGTCTCCTGTGAGACTTTCTGTCCAGGAAATCCTTCCTTCACACTTCCTGTCTGAGCATCTCAGACCCCAAGCGTTTTGGTCTGTCCACCACAGACTGACTCACGGGAGCAGTTTTCCCTTCACGAGGCGCAGCTCGGGAGCCGATTGGATGACGACTGTGACCGTCATCACCGGGAGGTGGAAGAAGGAGGGGGAGGAGAGTGCGGGGGCGCATAATGGCTTCCGATTTTGGGGAGGAAACGAGATGTAAATGAGGTAATTATGTGTCTTAACGAGGACAAACAGCGTTGACATTTTAGCCCTGGAAACTGGTATATTTATAGCCCGTAATAACCTTAAGTGGGACTGGCTGGAAGGCTGTCAAGGGAATTAAAGCTGTCTGAACTGCACGGCTTTTGTTTTTGTTCGGGTTGTGTTTGAAACAGCAAAGGTTTGACTTGGACTCCTCCGTCAGTTCACTTGGGGAAGAGGGATACTGACGGATATAGCACGAGGCTCTGTGGCCTCACTTGACTTGACAAAAATTCACTTTGGGAGCTCCGACACAGAAGAAACAGGATGAAACCTTACCCTCCCCCCCTGCGGTGAATCTTGAAGGGGTTGCCCATCTTGGGGGCCTTTTCTATAATCGGGCAAAAATATTTTCCCTCCAAGATTTTTGTATTTATCCAACTAGTTAGTGCATAAGAAGTGTTTCAGAATCAGTTGCGAATCAATGAAAACAAAGCGAGGTCCATAACCAGATTGGGTTTCAGTGATTTTTGGCTCCGTCGACACTCCTCTGCCCTCCTCCTTTCACACTGGACCCAGACACTTATGGTTCCTTTGTTTTTCAAACATGGCATGAAAAGAGGTTTGAAAGTGAATGTAGTGGAGTGCAGCTTGGTCGGGGCGAGGCCGGCAGGACTGCGGCTGAATGTTTTTAACATTAGGATTGTGCCGAGCACAGCACAAATGCATTTCTGCTGCAGAGTAAGCACAGGGGGCTTTGGAGTTCACCCTATTTTCATACATCCATTTCCCTCGTCTACAGATTAAAAATGAGAATTTAGACGGTGTTTCTCCACAGCAGGATTATCGCGTGGCACCCGACGGGGATTTTGAAAGCAGAGACGTGGAGATGCAGCGAATCCACTCCGAGGTGCCGGACGTTGGCGTTGCAGCGAGATCAAAGATCTTTGTTCTGAGGAGGGATGGTGACAGGAAAGCCCCTCATGAGGGGATTTTATTTGTACAAGAATGAAGGGTGCGTGTTCCCGCTGACTAACCGGAGTTAAGTGTTGTTTAAAAGCGTTCGTCAGGCTGAGTCACGGTGAGGCTCCACTCTGTCTCCAGCTGGCTGCTGCATCAGCGAGGCGGTTTGGGCCTCACCTGTAAACCTCTACCTGCTGCCCTCAGTGGCATGGAACGCCCCCCCCCCCCCCCCCCCCATAACCCCCCTCCTCTCAGTCTCTCTTTCCAGTGCCACTCAGCCGTTACGTTCTCAAGGGAAGGGCAGACTGCTGGCGCCGCGCTGTTTGGGCTCCGGCCTTACCTCAGCGCACGTACAAAAACAGTGCACGCACGCAAGCACGCACACACACACACACACACACACGTGCAGGTATACAGGTATTCACACAGCAAATGAAGTGTATTGTTGCGTCGCCTCCAGTGCCCGGAGGGTGAAAAGTCATGGGGAGGTTTGATACTTGAAGCACTTGGATGGTTCAGGTCACCGGGACTTTACACTTCGTAACAAACTGGAGGGTTTCAGACACTTCAGGTCAAAGTGGGACTAAATATCAGGGTGTCTCGACCTGCCGACCAATCCTCAACTCCCCTCGGCCCGACCAACACTCATTTTCATAATCGAAGCAAAATATGACACATAGGCCATGTTTGCATGGCAACGTTTTAAAAACAATGTCTGTTTATGGTGTAGTTAGCATGTTGGGCCACAAGTTGGTGCTGTTGGTTGTTTTTATGATGCACGAATGAATGAATGAATGAACAAATTAATGAATGAATGAATTTATTTGTTTATCTATATACTCATGCATTTATTATTGTTTTTCTTTAAGCAGGTAGTTGAGAACTGCTTACCGACCTGGTGGCGCAACAACAAGATGGACAACAAAATAAGATACAGCAAATCATACAAGATCATAAAACAAAATGCACAAAGATGTTATTATTTTATGTTGTCTTGGCCATTTATATTTTTTGTTTACTTTCGGATGTTTTTCACTGTGCTGTGAAGCACTTTGTGGCCTTTTGACTGTGAAAAGTGCTCTATAAATAAATGTTACTTACTTAGTAGACTGGAGTAAATGGACCTTCTAGTGGACAGGCGTTGGATTGTTGTTGTGGTAACTGTCAACTCTAAAACTAAAGAGTTCCAGGAGAATCTGGACTGGGAGTCATTACACCACGGAGGAGAGATTATTCTGGTTGAGCATGTGCAGAACAACTATTAGTAATTTACCACAGTGGCTAAGCATGTGTGCACTAGCAGCTTTTCTACACAGCAACCAGTTTGGAATGTTTCCAAAAAGTTGCTTTTTCAGTCACTCTGAGCACCATTGTGAAACGGACCACACAAAATGTTTTGCATTGTCGCTTCAAACCTATGACGAAATTTACCTGAAGCATTATTTCCAGAAAGAGAATAATTAAATATGGAACAGAGCAAATGGAAATAAAGAGAATATTAACAGAAGCACATCTTTTGACAAATTCATTATTCCTTTTTTTTTTTTTTTTTTTTTCTTAAGTTTCATATTGACGTGAGAATTTGGAAACTCTGAAGTACTAAAACACATCAGATTGAAATTCTCAGCGTTTTCTTCATCTTTTTCACACTAGTAATGTCAACGGGTGGGAAAACGTCCAATAGGAAACAGACTTTGTGCCATTTGTGGTATGAACAGCAGAGATTTGGCTCATTCGAAAGATTTCTTGATCATTTTGCCTTGTTTATTTTGTACAAACAGTTTTTTGCAAATGTCAAGCAGATCGAGGATGAAATGTGAAAGCTTTAAAATCACCTCAACACTACAGTGTGATGCCAGGTCAGGTCTTAATTAAGTGTAATTAATGGAAGTGAATTTTTCTTTCTTTCTTTTACATGATTCCAAAAAGACTTCGGAATGAATATATACTAATATACACTTGAGTTTTGAGATCCTTGGAAGAAACTTTCACTTCTTCATTATGTTTTCCTGAGTATTGATCGAGGTAACTCTTTGAAAATACGAAAAGCACTGCAAAACAACATAAAGCATAATATTGTGATTTCACACATCAAATCAAACAGGAGAAAATACAATCACAATTACAATTATAATTACAATATGTGAGCCATTTTTACATTTTCCCAAGCAAATTAATTACTGAACACCAAAATTAGAATACTGTATTAATTAACATAATGACTGCACATTATGACAAAATAAGAATGAGTTCTTTCTACGTTTATGATCAGTTATTTAAAATGATTGATTACTGATACAATTTATTATCTATACAAAACACATGGCAAGGGTATAATAATACTTGAGCTGCAAAAAACGACAACTTTTGGATTAAGTCTTGTAGAAATGCATGTTTTACATACTTTACAGTTTGAATCAAGGGAAACCCCAAAATAACCTTGTTTAATATGCCAATGTAAGACAAAAACTGAAAGTTAATAAAACTTTTTTTTTCCAATCTAATCCTCAATCCCAAAAAAATTGTGGAATATCTAACACTGTTACACAGCAAAAATTCCAGAGTTGAATTAACTCCCACAGTGTTGATTTGAGTCTTACGGACTCAGTAAATTAGATTCAATTCCCTTTTATACAGGTATAAGTACTTTTTCAGATATCTTTTATTTTATATGATGCAAAATCATAATAAAAATCTTTAACTGTTTTAAATGTTATAGACACAAACCAAACAATCCCCCCCCCCCCCCCCCCCCACACACACACACACACACACGTATATATATATATATACAAGTAACAAGAAGTAGAAGTAGAAAAAGTAGAGTTTTGGAATACTTTACATTCAAACATGGTCGTCCAGCAGCGGTGCAGTTTGCACATGAATGCATCAGTGAATCTAATCCTTGGATGCACATCAGCCACTCTGGACAATAAGCACTTCTAACCTGCGCTAGTTCAAGAAAATTATGCTGACACAGTCATTCTCTGTCATGCAATTTTTTTATATTTTACTCTCACAGTAGGGTGTTTTGTGAATTTAATGTTATTTTAGAAAATGAGGAATAGATTCTGAAAGAAAACACCCCCAAAATTATGCGCAAAAAATACCTCACATTTTTGCAATCTGGGAGGGAAAGCGGGTTCTGTTAATCTTAGATGGAGGCTCAGACAGGAGAAAAATGTTCAAACATTTTCTTTTGCTTTGCGTCTTCTGCAGTGAGATGTGAGCTTTGGGGATCTGCAGTCGGCTGCTCAGCAAACTTAGAAGAAGAGGTGCAAAACGAGGTTTAATATTCTGTGAAAAAACCTCCACGACTTGTCCGCCTTTTCATTCTGCAGCGCGAGATGGGATCTGTGTTTATGTATTGGACACTTGTCGAGTCCTCGCTGTCTGTAAGTGGTTTCGCAGAGCGGACGGGAGAGAAAGTAGACGAAGGGGGAAAAATATTCCTGACACTTGAAGTGACCTTCATAGTGAATCGCAGCCTGCCGGGCGCGAGAGTGTTTTTGTGGTTTGTAAAGCTTATTTGACTTTGGACAATAAGTTTAAAGTACGATGTTTAGTCGAGGTAACTCGGATTATTTTAACAGCCTAATTTGAAGCAGTAGGCTCTCTCTCTCTCTCTCTCTCTCTCCCTCTCTCTCTCTCTCTCTCTCTCTCTCTCTCTCCACCCTCCAATCTTCTCTGAGTCTCACTTTCGCTCCTCTTCTTCCACTAATCCGCAATCATCTTGATCAGAGGCAGACACGGAAAATTAAACAAATAAACTCTGATGCTTTGGATAACATTCCCCTCTGATTGATCTGACCCCGTGACCCCTGAGAGACCCCGGCCGAGCTGGAGACCTCGGCCGGGGTCTCCACTTCGGCATCACAGAGGCCTCATGGTCTGGCCTCGGCTTCTTGACCTGCAGTACATAAACATGCAAAGAAACAAAAGCCATGTCCGCGTGGGTCCACGAGTCACCTCCAGAAGTCCTTCATTCATCACACACCATGGTACAATGTGCAGGGACATGCTTTAAGTACTTGTCCATGTCGAAACAACAGTTTTTATAGGATAGAAGAATACAAAGAAAAATCACTCGAGATGTCTGATGTTTGCTGTGTGCAGACTGTACAATGAACACGCAACCCGAATCGCTGCCTGCAACAACATGAGTCGATGTGATTGTACTCGAATAATGCATCGTCATCATGACACATGAACAGAGTCATTGCTGGTGTGACATTTATGTTTTCAGAGAAAACTCCCCCAAAAAACCGGAGGAGGAGGAGAATATGGAAGTGGTTCAGAAAAAGAGGCTAACAAGAAACTCAAAGTCAAAGTCAAATATCTTTATTCATCCCCGAGGGGCAATTGATAGTCACACTGAGTATTTTATACACGAGTATAAAAAACACATAAAACCTTCGAACCACCACAAAACACGTTGCATGTCAATGTAATAAACTTGAGGTCACGGCAGCAGATACAATCAACCCAAACATCTGACAGCCGTCGTTGAACTGATCTCACAGTAGGACCGCCACTTTAGACCAAAGATTTCACCTCCATTTTCCCAAAGTGTGGAGCTTTTGTAGACTCAAACCCAGGTTTTTTGCTGAGTGTGCCACTACTCCACCGAGCCCACTGCTCCTTTATTATCATGGATAAGGCAACATTAAAAATGACAGAATCCATGCATATGTTTGGGTACATGTTTCATTATCAGCTCCAGACGAAGTCATAAATTGGTTTAGTCCAAAGCGGCGCCCCGTACGTACAAGTTGGAGTAATCCGAGTGTTTACTTGTGAGCGTGTCAACCTCATGCTCGCCAGGCTGAACGTCTGAAATGCTGTATTTCGGGTCTGAAGCTTGTGACGGCAGGCAGGTAAAGTTCATGACCTGGATGAAGACAATGGATGAGATGTGACCCTACGATAAAGCCGACGTGACGCAGCGAGGAGGACAGACAGGAATGTGTGCATGTCCTCAACCCGCTGCCTGCTCAGATAACAAGAAACCATTATCTGTGCACATCTTCGTCCGACGCCCAGCAGCGCTGCTGACTCAGCGATTACTGAGTAATATTGGACATACATTCAGTCGTAAAACATTTGTACATGAGGTTCACATCCATTTACACTAAAAATCTTTAAGTTTTGAACCAAGAATTTGCTTGTTATGTAATCAAATATCAAGAATCTGAGTCATTGCACCTTGAACATTGAATTTCTATGTATTCTGGCCTTGACCAGGATTCGAACTGTGGCCCACCACTCAGGATAAAGACTTAACCCAGCCAACATCACTCAGCCAACATCTGAGTGGACAGATGATTGATGTCATTGATATCTTTTATCACAACAAGTTGATATGATCCTGAGAATTTTGCATTTTTAATCACTGAGTTTCTGAACCACATGAGACAAGGTGAACCATCTGGCTGAGTGAAATAATGAATGATCAAATGAGTGCACTCCCTCTATCTGGAGCCATTAATTCCAAAGAGGACGTCAGCAAAACAGGAAATCAAGCTAAGCTAATCAAGCTAATCAGGGTTTTTCATGATCGATTACATTTTTGCCAAAAAGATTCTAGTGATGCTTGTTGGAGAGGAACCACTTTCACCTAATCTGGGATTGGCAAGTTATCAGGGCATATTGGGAACAAGTCCATGCACATATAATAACAATGACAATGTAAGGAGTGCAAGTATTTCTCTTTGGTGTGAAAAGATACATTTGGGTGACATGTTTCTTGAAATTGGAATGTAGTGACAAAAATGACAAAAAAGTGATGACAAAAAATGACTTGCTGTACTATTGGCAACCATCAGGAGGAAACGTTTGAAAGTAGAACCTCCTCTACTGAGGAATGATTGTATATGAGGTGTATGTGATGGAAACATTGTCTTTTTCTCTCTCAGGGTGCAAAAGGAAAGTTTGATCAGATTTGGACTAAATGGACTCAGTTTATGAAACCCAGGTTTAAATTGAACTCACCTGTAAATAAGTGTAATCTCGTCTCTATAATGTGGCAACAATCACACATGTTAAGCTCCTGGAGTTTATATATATATATATATATATATATGTAGGCAGATACATTGTGTTTTGATTTATTTTCTCCCTGTCTCCCTGTTCCCAGTTGTCATGTCCAGCAGTGTGCGGTGTGTCCATCACAGAGCGATCAAGGACATTAGTCCGTCCAGAAAACCTGCTTTAGAGTCACATATCCCACCAAGAACAAAGCTGAGGTTAGACGCCATCGGCCGCATGCATACGTGTTCTACCGCTTATCTTGTTTACGTGATGGAGTTTTTCAAATGCAAACATTTTCTTTAGATGGCACAGTGGCGATAAGTATCGAATGCAGACTTAATTGCCTGAGATAGAAGCTTATTATTTCCATTAAAACGGGCGTTTAGGGCTCAGCTCCCCTTGTCTCACCACTGCCACAGACTCTGACTCTCTCTCTCTCTCTCTCTCTCCCTCTCTCTCTCTCTCTCTCTCCCCTTTTCTTTCTGCTTGTCTCTGTTGTCTGTTTGATGTGAAGATGAAGGAGTGGAAAAGGGCAAACAAGAACAGTTTGGTGCTGAAAAGTTGGGAAGTCTGGAAACAATTGGGAGCCGATGGAAGTGTTTGGAGGTCTCGTCCCTCGATTTGCTCAGCTGATGATTTCCCCGCCCTGACTGCACCCTGCGCTAAGTGTGCACATGTGCATCCACACGTCACAACGCCTCCATTTCGAATATCTCGTTAGTTGTTTTGCTTTGTTTTCCATCAAAATCTCTTATCCCTTTGGGGTCTGTGCCTGTTCTTCACAGACTCATTCTCACTTTCTCACATGGAGGTACAGAACAAACCTTCAAACTACTTCTTTTCAAGTTTCTCCTGCCTCTCCGCCGCGACTTCTGAGCAGCGCTGCACGGCCGTTGCCTTTCTGGGATTTGTGCGTCTCTGGCGGCGCTTTCAGCACCGAGCCGGCATTCCTTCATGGGTTCACTGGCAATGCTCAAGTGGCTCCCGCTTAACAGCCCCCCCCCCCCCCCCCCCCCTAATCACTCAGGGACATAATCACAGGCCACTTTGAAGTAATAGTCAATTTGCTACGACTTCACCATTAAACAGAACTTCTTCCACACAAGCTGGGGCTGCGACTCGGCCACTGAAGATGTAAAGATAGGACAGGCTGCCCGTTGAAAGGAGGCTCTTTTTCCAGCATGAGGCAACGCATGCATTGCAGGAAGTGTTTGTTTTGTATAAGAGGCCATGCAGACGGAGGACAGGTGAGGCGGACGAGCGGTGGCAAAGCGTGAGCTCGGCGGCTAACGGGAAGTTCATGGGAAATGCAGTGACTCAGTCAGTCTGCATGGTCTGCCTTTGAATGCACCGGCGATTGCTCACAATGACACGCTGTACCTGCGATGATGTGTTCACGTTGACTCCGGGTGGAGCGAGCGCCGCTTCACGCTGGCCCCCTAATGTTTATTGTTTACGCATCTCCGGGTGGCGCCAGGTCCTGAAAAAACAGGAGCTGAAAAACACTTTGTTTTGGTGGGGAGGCTGTTCCTGTGGTTTTGTAATCACCGTTGCTATCGGAGGCCCCGATCGCTTTCAGACGGAGGGAGAGAAGGTGCATGTGGGAGGGGAGGAGAAGGTATGTTATTCTTCACGGTATACAAAGGCTCGGAGCGCAGCCAGAGAAAGAGATGTGGGTACTTGGCAGTGCGTCCGTCTGGCCTCTTCCCGTCTTTTCTACCTCTTCATCGACTTCTTGTTCAACCTCCGCCTCCATCGTCTGCAGCTGACAGAGGCCAGGATCCATGCAGGGTCCTGCAAAGTATGTCCAGCAACAGAATGCTAAAACTCCCCTACGTCTGGTAGTGACTTTTGACTATTGTGTAAAAAAAGGGTTATAATGAAAGTTCCGTCACTTCTGCTAATTTGACACTCTGTCATACCTTAAAACCAACCTTCTCTTTTCCCCATTTATTTCTTCACTGAAGAGTACAAGTTTTACAACTCAAATTCTCATCTTCTTGACATTGTAAAATACAAGACCATGTGAAAAAAACCATAGTGAAAAAAAGAAAAAAAAGATTCGTTTTCCTGTCCCCCCACCCAATACCATGGAGGTACCACATTGCCACAATCAATCAATCAATCAATAAACAGAAAGAACAGTGGCTCTTCATGAAAATGACATAATTTTTGGCATTTCTGCTGTTTCCATGGTAACGGTCATTGTTTTCACAATGTTGCCGTGTAAACATACACATTTTCTGATACAAAAGTGTAAAAATGATGCGTTTTTCACTTAAAACATTGTGTAAAGCGGGTCTCATACTGTATTTATGAGAACACAGCTGTAAGTGATCTCTTGCTATTCAATGGAAACGATGAGTCGACACAGACGCAACGAGTAATATTGTCGTCGGCGGATTGTGGTGGAGTAAAAGCTGCGTACTTCATGGCTCGCCTGCTTTACCTGTCCATGAACAAAGCACCCCATGGGGGGGGGGGAGGGGGGGGAGTTTCGGGCCATTTTCAGAGCCATTAGAGTGAGGAGTGTGTAATTCAGAGGACCCGTGCTGTCTTTATTCACGTAGCGACATTAGCACGTAATGAATCATGAAGAAGGTGTATTGTTCCACACTACTCTCCCCTCACACACACACACACACACACACACACACACACACACACACACACACACACACACACACACACACACACACACACACACACACACACACTTACAGGGGTAGAACATCATTATCGCCCTGCTCCAATTGATGAAGAGTATTATACCACCAAATTGATTTTCCTTACTCTGCGATCACGATGACACAAGAAAGGAGACGAAGAAGAAAAGACGTAATCATCAACAACTTTATATTCCAATCAGCATATCTGAGTAGGATGAATAAAAAAGAATTGCACAGAAAAAAAGAAAAATAATCGAGCTGGGGCTCAAATCATCTCAAATTGCTTTGCTTTTTTTTTTTTTTACTATCATGAAATGTTACCGATTATCATGAAACGCGTAAATTGAATTCTTTTTTTCATTTAAGTAATAATTGATTTGACATTTTGGAGCACTTCAAAGGCAGTTTGGCCCCAAGGCTCGGCAGTAAATTACAGTATAAAGCTGAGGATTTACCATTAGCTCGGTGTCAAGTGTACGCTCGGCTTTTGCTCCTCCTCCCCATCGACCCCCACCCGCACCACCACCACCACCACCCTCCAGCCCCCAACTTCCTCCGTCCCCCTTTTCCTCTCTCTATCTTTTCTCCCCAAACCCTCTGAAATTGGAGTCAAACTTTATGCAACTTGTTCTTGTGGCCGTGTTTGTGTGCCTCCTGCTCTACCCTTTAATTGTAACACTATAAAGGCGCGATGTGTTTATCGGTAAACAGTTTTGCCGGCCTCTCTAAAAGACGTGCTTTCCTCCCCCCCTGGAGAGAAGCATGTCTGTTCTGCCTGTGTCGTCCATGCAGGGTACAACAACAGGCGGGAGGGTGTTTGATATGTAAATATGCTGCTCAACAAAGTCCAGGTAACTGCAGTGACTGAGGCTTGAGGCACCACACTGAGCTCAGACCGGCGTGCACGTGACGTGAAATATATCTCTTTTATATAAAGCAGATCCTGTCTGATCACAGTGATCACCTTTTCTGCTGCAGTTTATATTAGTTACAATTTAGAAAATTGTTTTTACTTACTTAGTTTATTTCTTACTGGATTGATGACAAACTAGATGCTGTAGTCATAGCGACACACATGGACATCAATGTAATGACGTGATTGATTTCTGTAATTAATTTGTGAAAATTAAATTAATTTAAAAAAATGAAGCCAGAGAGTTTGTGCATAATGTAGTAGCTGTAGATCACCTTATCGTGTTATACTCTTTCAGGCCACTAGGTGGTATATTGAGTCTATAATAGAAATAAATTATTAAATTACCTTCCAGCTAACGATCCCATTTGGTAATTTAAGTAAAAATGTTCACCGATATGTTGGTTGATCAGGCTTTTTATAATTACTGTATGTGTCATGAGGCAATGCATTTATATTTAGTTTAATGTCGCATGTCCACTATTAGCCTCAAGCAAACTTTAGCTTAAAAAATAGAATGGAAAGTTTAAGAAATCTGAATTTAATTTAATTAAAATGTATTATTACCAAGTGTCACATTTCACAGTAATGTAATGTTACATTATGTTGATAGTAATGTTTTGGGGGTTTTTTCACCTGGATTTTTCTTGCTTTTTTTTTTTTATTATTATTATAATTTTTATATATATATATATATGTATACACAGTAATGTTCTGAAATAAGTTGAAATAGGATATAAATAGTTCACCCCAAACTAATTCATGCACTCTGGTTAAATTCTGCCCTGTATTGAATGAGGTGGAATTAAACACTCTTACAAACTACTACTTTTGATGGTATAATATTCACCTCATAAGGACCTTTACAATAATCCTTTGGTAAGTTAAACTGGGAAATATACAGTGACATGTTGGGGGCACAAAAAGGAAGAATCAAATTTTTTAAGTTTGAATTTTCACAGCATTATTAATGACACTTTGTTTAAAAAAGATCAATTTACTGAACAAATAAGACTTTAGTTTTACCCCTCGACTCACTGAAATACTGGAAACGTTCGGCCCTCTGGACTTTCCAAAGGATAATTCAAACATCAACTTCTCAACTTGACTTTTAATAGAAAATAAGACAATTATGTGACACATATATGATGAAAATGTAAAACTGAACAAAGTTCCACATATATAATTCACAGCTTCAGAATTTGCTTCAATGAGATTTACACAGTAAACATCACTGGGTTCGAAGTTAAAAACTATACATTTGTATTTTCACTGGCTTTATACTGAAATGAAATTAATTAATTAATAAATTATGCAAATATGATGTCACCATTTTTCACTGGGAGTGAAAAGAGCTTTTCAAAAGGAAATGAGCTAAAACATTTACAAGTTTACTGTAATGTCAGGGGGTGTCAGCATTTATCATGATAGATAGATAGATAGATAGATAGATAGATAGATAGATAGATAGATAGATAGATAGATAGATAGATAGATAGATAGATAGTTTTCCCTTTTGGAATAGAAAAAAGTTACATTTAATGAGTAATTCTGATATCAGCTTGTTACATGTAAGTAAAACAAGTTAAACAAATCATAACTCGAGGAGTAAAAAATTAACTCTTGCACACCCTGCGAATGAAATCTCATTTATCTGCAGCTTCAACTTGAAGAAGAGGGGATATTCGGGTTTTAATTAGAACGCGCACACACACACACACACACACACACACACACACACGCGCTCCTATATACCTACCGATTGTCACCTGAATCCCAAGTTAGCTGGAGGTGACGTGTATTGTCTTTTGGCCTTGAATTATTGTGCCTGTAAATACGTTGCCCCCCCCCCCCCCCTTCCCGCTCCTATTTGTTAAGTTATTCATAGAACTGCTGATTGCAGGCAGCCGTCAGAGCTAAATGAGGGCCTTTGTTATTGTTGAGTAATTAGGACAGCCATCATGGTGCTCTGAGATGACAGGGTCAGTTAAATAGTTTCTCTCTCAGTAGTCCGGGCTGATTATGGAGCGCAGGCAGGCCTGGGAGCCGGAGCTGGAGCTGGAGCTGGGGAGGGAAGGAGGGAAGGAGGGAAGGAGGGAAGGAGGGAAGGAGGGAAGGAGGGATGGAGGGATGGATGAGATGTGAGGAGGGGGGGGGGGGGGGGGACCTTATCTCAGGCAATTAATCAGAGACACTCATATTGCGGGACAATTATTCAAAGCTCACTGCATAACTCAGCCCAGGTTCCAGCGGGCTCACCGTGCCTCTCCATCCCCCCCCCCGGACTGGAAGGTCACCAGAGAGAGAGGAAGGTGGAGCCGGGAGACGGAGAGGGACACCACCCGGTGTGTGTGTGTGTGTGTGTGTGTGTGTGTTGTCAGCCAAGGTAACATGGGGTCAAAGTCAGTCAAAGTCTCCTCTTTTCTGGAGGCTTTTTTTTTGTTTTCCAAGGAGTTTATTCCTCGTCATGTTTACATTCATTAAGTTTATTTGGCCGTCGGTGGAATAACATGGGCGTCGACTGTTCGTGTGTGTTGCTTTCTGCACGTGTGTGTGTGTGTGTGTGTGTGTGTGTGTGTGTGTGTGTGTGTGTGTGTGTGTGTGTGTGTGTGTGTGTGTGTGTGTGTGTGTGTGTGTGTGTGTGTGTGTGTGTGTGAGAATTAGGGCCCCGGGCCGGCATTATCAACATTCCTCGGTGGCAGCAGGGTGGCTCGCCTGGCACCGCACAAACAGGAAAAGGAAATAGCTCGACTTCACCATGGTTATCTCCTGGAGAGCCTTCAGTGTGCTCGAGTGTGTGTGTGTGTGTGTGTATGCGTGTGTGTGTCAGGCTGTTTAAATATGGATCCCGGTGGCAGTGCGGCAGTAAACAGCAGTAGATCTGTTTAATAAGAACTCCTTCATTAATACTGAGGCCATGTTGACGTTTAAAGTGAAAACTCAAACGTCTGTGACGCCTCCAGGTGACGGAGTGGGCATCGTCCATTTATGTTTGTTCCTGGATATTTTAACACTTAATCCTAAATCTCTGCCATTATTTATAGTTTAGCTTTGTTCGACCTGGTTACCTCAGCTCTGTTTTTGCTGCTTCTTCTTGGTGAAACTTTCCTTCAGAAACACATTTGATCTTTTTTGAACGTCTGATGTTTTTAAAAGGGCTATATCAAAAATACTTCATTTAAATGAACATGCAAGTATTCAATTCACTGTTAGTTCTCCCAACTCCCAACATATGAAATGTTGTAATGTAGTGTAAAATGTTAACTATTATATCCAAACGTCTGAACTGTCACCTGTTTTTAAATGTATATTTCATCAGATCAGCAAGCACTCAGATTACAAAAGAAAAGAAAAAAAAACCCCAACATTTTCACAATTGTCTTAAGCTGAAACCAGAAAAAGGTAATTTTTTTTAATTGAATGAATAAGTGACAAGAATATTAACCACACTCTTAACAGGCTGATAATTGAAAAAAGAAAAGAAAAAAACGTATAGCTTCATTCCACAAATTCATAAAAGACAAAAGCTCCGTTCAACAGATATGTAATTATTTGAGTCAGTTTTGGTCCATTTTCCTATTAATTATGGATAAAGCATTAAAATATATACTGCAAAAGATGAATTTCTCAGAAAATGTTAAAAACAGTTCAGTATTATTTGTATTACTTGGTATTTCTGTTTTTAAACAAATGTAATTTTGTCTTAAAACTTATCGACCAAAGAATTTCATCCAAAGATTTGAATATTGATCTGAATCAAATGTAGGAAACTATTTGTAATCTTGGTCTTAGATGGTTTTTAAGTTGTTAAATCTATTATTTTGTGAGAATAATCTGAATATTTTGTGAGAATTAATCTGAATTGTGAGCAGGTTCAGTGGTTTCTGATACATTTTTCAGGTTTTAAGGTACAATACATGCTGTGGATTATAATTAACTATCAATATCATTGCTTTCTTGGAAAAAGTGTCCCTAAATAGTTCCTGTATGAGAGTAATTTCATCTCTTGTAAGTCAATGTACATTAAATACATTGTAAAATATCAGTGTGGGAAAATTGAAAATAGTATAAATTATGAAAGCAATATGATCAGCTTTCCAGTTTAGCGTCAGACTCCATGTACACAGCATTTCAAGTGAAAACTTTTGTGTTTTTGTTCCAGAAAGGTTTTGCGTTTACATGGCAACGTTCTGAAAACAATGTGTTTTTTCAGGGAAACAGCAGAAAATGATGTTGTTTTCAAGTTGTTTCTGTAATGACACCAAACACACATGCAGCAGAGAACAATCCACTCCAAACATTAACAATGAGAAAACATAAACATTCTAGTGGACAGACGACCAAGTTGGATTGTTATTACAGTGACTGTCAAAATAAAACTGCTAAGTCCAGGAGAGTCTGGACTGGGAGTCACGACACGACGGAGGAAACATTGTTCTTGTTGTCCAGCTATTGAGCATGTGCACAACATCTAGTTCCTGTAGCCGTGGTGACCAGCAACAGCGTTTCTACTGTCCACAACCAGACGGGTATTTTTAAAAAGTTCCACCCGGGGAGCTGTTGTCAAAAAGTTGCCTTATCAGTGGTTCTGAGCATCCTTGTCGTGGAAGCAGATGCACAAAACGAACGGAAGTTTTGAGTTTTCACTTGAAAACGTTGTTTTGTCAACAGGCTTTAAGATGATGAGTTAAATCACTATTACCTGATTAAAGATGGGAGGAACACACACAGTTGGAAGAGAAGACCAAGTGTAATGTTTTTAATGGGGACGTGTTTTTACTGAAGTGAGTTGAGTTCATTGTGCTCCTGTGTGGCCCGGTGAGGAAAACCACCTGATGTAAAAGATGCTTTGATAGTGTTGAGATAAGAGACTCCTTGTGCACAACACTGTTATGTAAATCATCACTGATTTGCCAACTACACTATTTATAGTTGGGTTTTTTTCCTCTTTTTGTTGGCCGGGAGATGTGCTCCGGCAAAATAACAGCCGGCGAATAAAAACACGCAGAAACTCTGGCCGACATTCAGAAGCATTCATCGGCTCGCCCTTTTTTTTCCCTCCCCCTTTCTCTTCCTTCCCTCTCTCCCTTTCCTCTGCTCTCATTCCAGCCCCAACCTGATCCACAAATGTCACCTCCACTCTGTGTATAAAAGGAGAGGAAGACATCGAGGAGGAGGGAGGAGAGATAGATCGGCGCCAGCGAGAGAGAGAGAGGAAGAGAGTGTCATAAAATGCAAATGCAGGGCCCGCGTCCGCTTTTACAAATTAAATGTCAGGACATAAAATATTGTCAGTTTCATTTTGCGGCCAGAAGGATGACAAATCCATATTCTCCTTTAAATAAAACTCTTATTGCAGTGGAGGGGTAATCATGGCAGAACAAAGCGCCGTGATTAACGATAGCAATTTATTGTATCTGGCGGCCAGCGAGGCAACGGGAAGGGAGAGGAACAGAGAGACATCATGGTTATCATAATTCATATCGTAAATAACAGGGCCCAGCCAATCACAAGGAGGCGCCGATGTCAGCCCAAATAACCTTTGATAACAATTACCATAGAAGGCAGTACAAACCCCGAAGTCACAATGTTATCTTATCCCCATTCTCTGCTTGTAGAATACAACACTATTACCATATAGATTAGACTATTTATAATGGTGCGTGTCATTCTGGGTGCAGCTTTAAGTCGTCACCATGTGTAGGTGCTAGCGTGGCGAGGACACAGCGAGGTGGCGGTGTGTGTGTGTGTGTGTGTGCGTGTGTGTGTGGTAGGTGGACCTGTCTTTGGGAGGAGATTATAGCGCGGGCTTTATGAGGAGCTGAATTGCCCTCTCTCAGTATCACACGACAGCACATTGCCGGGGCGGCTCACAATGGCGGGAGAGGAGTGGGACAGCGTGCACACGTACGTGCGAGCGTGGAGGGGAGGGGTCTCGGTGACGAAGAGGAGGGCACGGTGGGGGAAAGCAAGAGGGGGAGATATTAGCCAGGAAGCGTTGATAAGTGCGGCAGATTAGCGCGGGCGTATCTTGTCCGAGGTGTTGTTCCTCCTCGCTTTTATCTGCAGATAGAAAATTTTCTGATGGAGAGCGGCGATATGACGACATGCGGCTTCCTACCTTTGTGAGTGCACGCGTCGCCCACCCACCGCCATCGCCTTCCCGCACCAACAATTCCCCACCGTGTTAATTACCACTGAAATTCTTTTTGAGACTTTCAAAAGTTATAAGGGAATTATTTACCTGTTGGTCCAATGACTTTTTCTCCAAATTATTAGAACAATAAATACAGAAAAATGTCAATAACATGCATTTACATGTTGGATACTCACTTCATTTCCTCCTCAGGTAAAATGAGTATTCTTTGAAAAGTGATTACACTTGCATTGTGATTACACTTGTATTGAGATTTTTCTCAATGATTTTTTACAAATATGATTTAAATTATATAATTTCAAAGTTGATCTTAATTCATTTTAGGTCATTCGAATCAAGTATTTTTGTTTATTCTATTCTATTCTACTCTAAAAACAGAATGTTTTGTCATGTTTTCATGATGCATCATTCTGCTCCTAGTCCTGGTCCTGGTCCTGGTCCTGGTCCTGGTCCTGGTCCTGGTCCTCATCCTGGTCCCCACGGCCATGGTAAATAATTGTTCTGCACACTCTCAGAAGTTGGACAATCAGAACAATTTTTCCTCCGTCGTGTCGTGACTCCCAGTCCATATTTTCCTGGGACTTGGTACTTTTATTTTGACAGTCACCGTAACAACAATGCAATTTGGTGGTCTGTCCACTAGAATGTTTGCGTTCTCCCTTTGTTAATGTTTACAGCGGATTGTTTTCTGCTACATGCGCGTGTGGCTTCATTACAAAAACAAACAACAGTGCCAACTAGTGGCCCAACATGCTAACCACATCGTCTTCATCATTTCGGCCATTCCCTTGCAAAGGTCATCATTTTCAAAACCTTAGAAGCACAAAGGTTTACCAAAATGAAAATATGAAAACGATGCATTTTCACCTGAGACGTTGTGGCGTAAATGGAGCCTGAATCAAACATTGGCGGTTATTGTAGCTGTCACAGGCTGATGAAATGTGATTCATTTAAATTGATCTGAGCAGTTAAATGAAACCAGGAGAAGAGTCCTGGATTGGCAGATGCTTGGAGTTGAAATGATCCAAAGGAAAACCTGCGACCAGATAGACTTTAAATACATTTTGCATGTGTTTGTTCGTCTCGTACAAACACCTGAAGCCCGACCTGCAGCAGTAAAGAAAGAAAGCAAAAAGAAAACCGCTTCAAAGGACACTTGATTCCCTCGCAGGAGGAGGAGGGCGAGCGGAGAGGACAAGCACAAGGACAAGATAAAACAGGAGCAGCGAGCGAGGAGGAAGAGAAGGGACCAAAGCAAGGACGAGGTGAAGGAGTGAGAAGATATTGCATTCTTATGCTTAACTTCAGAGACGGGGAATTCACAGTGGTGCGTCTCCTCGGTGGCGAACCATCCAATCCCAGCTGTCCCCGACGAGACAGCTCCAGATCAAGAAACATGCAAGACAGCATCCAAGTCAGAGGTAGATTAGGGAACGATAGAAAAAAAATGGAGTGAAAGTAACATTTTAAAAGTCATGCTGAAGAGCAGGGAGAGGAGGAAGACCTCTGAGGGTGTAAAATGATGTTGAAGCACTAGTCAGTGGTACATTATCTGTAGTTTCTGGCATGGATATCCATGTGTGGGCTCGTGAACAGTTAATCTCTCCTGACAGGATCTTTATTTAAATAGAGATCCTGTCAGTGCTGTGTGCTTCTGGTTGCTTAAGAGGAGGACCTACAGTAGCTTCCGCAGGGACCTAAATTGCTTTGACAAATCATGGCTGACGAGAGAAAGAAGCCTTCCTACCTACCTGTGCATAGCTAAACATGCCTGATGGAAACACCTCAGCACAAGTTTAAAATCTGAAGGCAATCTCAGGGGAAGTGGGGAAATGTGTCTCAGATATTAGAGCAGCTTAAGAGTAAGATTAGGCTTTCAGCAACATGCAGACTGTCCTTTTTAGTTTTACATCTGGAGCTCTGGAGCTTTTCCTCAATCAAACGATACAGGTGAGGTGGAGAAAGCAGTCGTTATTCACATGCACCTCAGGAAGGTATTTACTCAAGGTGCTCCAGCTCCTCACACAATCACATGGCCACAGAAGAGTTATTTGGTGACTAAAGCAGGTAGTCAAATATTTGCTTAATCTCAAGTGGGCCAGACCAGTGAATAATTCCAATACAATATATAAATGACTAGAACTCTAAATCTCTTTGTTTTAGTGCAAAAAGGTTTAGGAGTTCGCGTTTAAATAACTATCCTTTTAGAACACGTTTCAACAATTTCAAGCCCCAGTTCACTTGCAGTGTGTTTTACAACTTACAGATCTATATCTATATCTATGTGGATCTATATGATGCTCTTTACATCTTCAAGACGTAAAACATTTGTTCATATTATCAGAATAACCCGTTTAATTCTCGAAATTATATTTAATTTGCGCACATTTCTAACCCTCGAACTGATTCAACACATCATACACACTAAAGTGCGCCCCTGGTGGTCATATTAATATATTGCAGTAAACGTCAGGATGTTTCACAGCTGGAAAATGTAATCTGGCAGGTGTGATTGTGTCTGTGCTGGCGATACGTGATGCATATCAATATGGATATGTTCACTAAACTAAACAATTACGACAGAAAACAATTCTAAAGACAAGATAAAGACAATTAAAGACAATTTTAATGAAACTGGTGCAAAATACAGTGTTTTTACAAGACCCCCCTGACATGGCTTTGACGATAGTTTAATAGCAACCGGCTTTCATAGCAGCATAACCAATATCTCAGTTGGGTCTCAGAGTCGTGTTGTGCGCCCCCAAAAAAAAGGTTTTATTTGAAATGTTTACAGTTTCCTTGGTGGTTTGGCTGGATTAGAACATCTTGAAGACAAACCTTATGTTTGACACAACTGCTCTGGAAAATAAGTTGTGGAGACGAATTATCAAACTTGTTGGAGCCTTGTAGGAAATCAATCTGAATTTGAAAAAAAAGAAAAAGAAAAAAGAAAAATTAATTGGCGATAAAGAATCAAAAGCTAAGCCAAAATGCAAAAATTATCTTGTAAAATCTGTTCAAAAAAGTCACGAGGAAATGTGTGTCATCAAGCTTTAAATGTCATTACACTCTACATGAATCCATTAGCATGAGTTTCTTCCTGTATTCAATGAGCTCTGGAAGACAAACCTAATATTCTGCATTCCTGAAGAACAAGCATGTTCAATGTATATTTTGATGCGGACCCATTACATTTGTGCCTGATAATATCTTGTACATGCAACCCTTGAAGAAAAGTCCTTCATAAAATGCTACACTCCATTTACACAACGTTTCAAGTGAAAATTCATCATCAATAACAATCTAACCAAGTTAGATTGTTATTATGAAAATGTTTCATATTTCTACCATTTTCCAAGGAGATGGTGCATTCTCAAAAAGGACTTTCAAAAAGTTCCACCTTGGGAGCCGTTTTCAAAAAGTAATATTTTGAGTGGCTCCGATCACCGTCGTCATGTAAACACCCCCCCAAAACATGACAAAAGTTTTGCGTTTTTACTTGAAAATGTCGTTGTGGTAAAGGGGTCTGACTGCTTGGAACACTATTAATTCACTGTTACTTCTTATCATGTTAGCCTTCAGTGAGGTACACACAGTTACCCCAAGGTCCAACAATTAGCCCCAGGAGGTAAATGTCCCTCGCAAACACAGATAGACACCAGGTGCCACCCTTTTTCTCACTGTGTCTTATCGTTTTCAATTTATATGTGCCTACATTTTGTACTGAGAGAAAGTAAAAGTCAGATTTGGGACAAAAGACATCTTTAAATGACCTAGGAATCAATCAGTAGCTAAATGTGGCTCCATAATGGAAGATGATGCAGGAGCTGATCCAGGTTCAGAAACCCTGCCTCTGTCTCTCTCTCTCTCTCTCTCTCTCTCTCTCTCTCTCTCTCTCTCTCTCCCTCTGCTCAGTTTTCTCTACCTCAACATTTCTCATCTCCTCTCTCAGATGGAATTCACAAAGTGATTTTCTCCTCGTTCCTCTAAATCTCTTGATCACTTTAATTTTTTGCTAGGCTGCTTCATCGGTGTCCTGGGAAAGAGAAAAGAGCGAAAAGAAGAGTGAGAGGGGAGGGGAAAAAAGCCACCGGGCGAGAGACTGCAAATGAGACTGGGTGAGGAGTGAGAGAGCAGGAGAAAAAGAGGCAGAGTAGTATAGAGTTAAGGCTTTATCAGTGAGTGCCCTGAGGTATGTGGGGACGCTGCTGAATCCAGAGAGATTAGGGGGAAAATGCAGCACATGGCAGTAAGGGGCTTACGCCACAGCTTGTATTAGTTCAGGTGAAAAGAGTATTGCTTTTACATAAAACTGGACAAATCCAGCAACAATGCATTTCCCGTCGGACCACAATGGGGTCCTCTATCTGTGGACCTCACCTCCTGTCCCCCGGGTTCCCCAAAGCTCCTCTATCTAAACTAGAGTGGAGACTGAGGGAGGGAGGAGAAAACACCGATGGACATGGACAAGAGGAGAAGATACGGCCAAACTGCACTTCATTTCTGCACTTTACCAGCAGGTCTCTTGTCTCCAGATGGCAATTTCCCCCGGGGACAGTTAGTTGTGTCCACCCATAAAATCCTATTTGTGTCCTTGTAACTTTTGCACCTTCACTACATTCATTCAGTTCACTTTTGTAAGGAGCTGCAATTACAGCACAGCTCACTGAAAACACAAAGACCTCACAACAAAATGGAGAAGAAAAGCCCAAATCATCTGATTTGATTCAGCCACAAACATAAATAATCTCACAGTGTGGGGCTGGCCAGTGCCAGATGCCTCTGATTGAATTCAATGGAGATATAAAGTAGGCTGGTTAAGGTGCCTGTCCACACCAGCCAAAACATCTGGAGGGGAAAAACAGAAAAGTTTCTCAACCACATGGGAAACATCTTCGTCGAAAACTACTGATGAAAACTACTCAAAATGATGTAGTACATATGCCAGGCCTGTAGGTGGTGCTGTATTGCTGCCACAGAAATATACCAAAAACAGAGAACATCTGGCCTCATTAAACCAACCAGCTTGATGAGCTTGATGTAGCTTGTGCAGCTCCATCTGGAGCAGATAGTCCATGTTGTTGACCCCGAGGGTCATCGGGTCGAGAGGTGGGGTGATGACATCGTCGTTTTGTCCGTCCACACGTCAAACCTGAGGCAGCATTTTCAGAATTCTCTACTCTAGAACCCGTTTTCAAGCTCATAAAACGTAGCGTCATGTGGATGATTGGACAGAAACAATGGTTGCAGGGAACAGCCTTGTCGCGTGGACAGGCCTTGAATTATGAAATAAGCTCCGTGTTGAAGACTTTGTATGAAGACCGAACAGATTCCAAATAAAAAGATGAATTAGCTTGAATTAAATGTTTGTCATTGATTATCAACAATGATATTGACGAGAGCCGACAGTCATTCACCGACAAAACACAGAGCGACACCGGGAAGATGTGTAGTTGCCATTTCCATCATTCTGCAAATTTAGCCTGTGACGGTGTTTTCAAGTGAAAAGAGAAAGCTGTTGAATTGGATTGAATTGAATCCTTTATTGTCATTGTACAGGTACAGGTACAGGTACAGGTACAACGAAATTACATTCACATAGAAAGTTTTGGGGAAAGAAGGACAACAAGAGGTGAGGAGAGGAGGGAAAAAGGCAGATTAAAGACTGTGTTCTGAGGAGCACAGTCTGTAATTGGGAAGAAAAAACCACCTCAGGCACATTTAGCATCAACACAGACAGGTTACAACATTTCTCGAGACAGCGCTTGGGATACGTGAAGGGTAGTTTTGCAGCCCGCCGCTAGGAGAGGCGAGGGGGGGGGTCTCTGGTCTCCAATGCTGCTCCAATTGTGGCAAGATTTAGCTTCCTAACCGAGTTCGAATATCCTCCAAGATCGATCCAATTTCGCGTAAACGTTCAAGAGTCGTGACTTGTGCACTGAGTTGGTTTATCACATGAGTCTGAGCGTTCAAAGCTCGGCACAGTCCTTCAGTGACGATAGGCAGCCTTCCCAATGCAGCAGCCCGCGTCTTCTCAACTTTGTGATAGATCAGAAAGCCGCCAGCTCCAATCAGCAGCATACCTGCTATCGTTAATCCCAATATGTAGAGGTCCTCCACATCCTCCATGGAAAGAATGGCCAAACACAGGAACCTCCAGGAATCTCCAGGGACCTCCAGGAACCCAGGAATCCAGCATGTATCCAGCTGCAAACGTCCCATCGGGACATGCGGGCTCTCCTTTGCCCGATGGTCGTGTTGTAAAAATCTGGTCGATCGTATTGAGAAACCAGTTGATCAATTCCATGGTTCCAGTTAAATTCGGATGTGCGAGTGAAGAGAGTCTCTTGAAAGATCAGACACAAGACAGTACAGGACGGGAGCAGCAAGCAGGGAAGACGAGGGGGAGAGGAGAGAAGAGAGAAGCGTCCGCCTTCGCCGAGAGCCAGAAGTTGTTGTGTTTGTTGTGCTTGTGTGGTCAGTCAGTGGAAACGCAACTTCTTGAAAACGACTCCTAAAGTGGCTGCACACGCTCAGTACACATGCTCAGTAGCTGGACAATTCAGAATAATGTTTCCTCCATTGTGTCATGACGCCCAGTCCAGATTCTCCTGGGATTTGGTAGTTTCATAGTTGACAGTCTCAGTAATAACAATCCAACTTGGTCGTCTGTCCACTAGAATGTCCGTGTTCTCTCATTGTTAATGGATTGTTCTCTGCAGCATGTGTGTGTGGTTTCACTACAAAAACAAACAACAGCAGAATCTTGTGGCATGCTATGCTAACTACAACCTTTTCAGTGTTTCTGTGTAAATGGACATTGTTTTCAAACCGTTGCCGTGTAAACACAAAACCTTTTTGAAATGGAAATGCTGAAATGATGCGTTTTCACTGGATTTGTTGTCTAACCGGAGCCTTCATAAAATCCAGTGAGATGATGAGGAGTCTGTCAAATGTCATTTTTCTTTTTATCTGGTAAAACCAAAGGCAGCTGTGACGATACAACAGTTTTTAAAAAGGTTTTCACATACTCTCCTACAACATGTGGACATTAACTTTTAGGTCACATGACCCCATCTTCACAGTCAGTAGTTGGAGCTGTGTATCACTGCCACAGACCACTATGATTAGCCTCTCTGCATACTTTTCAGCAAAATAGGATCTAATCTAGGTTTTGATTTGCAGGTGAAAATTGTGGGATAATTAATCATAATTTTTTCAGAACAGCTATCAAAGATAAAGTAGTTGCGGATATTGTTCTTTACGATACAATATGATCTGGCTGTGAGAGTTAATTTGTGACCTTTGAAAGAGTAGCTTCACTCAAAAGCTTTTCCAGCCTGTCACATGAAGACCTGTGGTGATTAACTGGTCAATCAGTCATCATACCAACTCAAATATAATCGCTGGCTTTTTTCTTTTTCTTTTATGAAACCAATTAATCTTTTTTTTTTTTTTAGATAAAATTGTTTTATTCAAGCTCCATAATTCATTAATTTTCTGCTTTTTTTTTTTCATTCCTCGTGTTAATAAATAAAATATATTCCAGGACTTTTGCGGGTCTGAAGGCTCCTACTATAATTTGGGAAACACTAGCTGCCATTTCGATTTTGTTGATAAATGAATTGATTCATTGAGGAACTAATGGAGAGAATCACGTTATCACTTGTGTGCTCTTACTGATAATACTAAGCTGATGCAAGCGCTTGAAAGCCAAGACAGAAAACACTGGGAGCACAGCGGGTTGTGATCCATAATGTCTATGGGAATTTATTTGAAATAAAATCATCAAACAACTGTCAAATTGTCCACCCAATTTTGTCAATGAAAAAAAAAAAAGTCAATATTACAGTAAAATTATGAAAACTTCAAACACTTGTGCCAAAACACAAAAAAACATTTCATCCTCCCCCACATGAACTTCACAATGGTTCGGTCCATTTTCCTGCCCATGGATCAATGGAAGTATGTCTGGGTGGAGGTGATGGAGCTATAAGGAGCTCCTCTGCAACCATCCATTGAGAAGAAGAGAGACACTTTTACTTACTTTTACTTTTTCAAAGATAAAAAAAACCCCACCTCCTCTCTTCATAGTGATCAGAAACAAGTAGTAGGAGAAGAAACAATAATTAAATATGTCCATTATAATCTGTCTAAAGTGGAACTTTCACATCGTGAGTGAAAAATAGCCAGTTTTGTCCACACCCACACTCGTTTTTACTCAACAGCATGCACAGTAGTTTCACAAGAGTTGTCTCTGTTTCCATGGAGACAGAGTGTTTTTGAAAAGTTGGAAGCCATTTTTAAAAAGTGACTTTTCCAGAGGCGCCGAGCACGTTTGTCACGTAAACAGACACACGAAATGCAATGAAAGTGTTATATTTTCACTCTAAACATTAACAAGACCAAAGTCTCCTTAAACAGCTTGTGTCAACTGTTAAAATTCTTATGTTGTAATTCATTTTTTCACTTCAATTCTTCAAAATCACATTTATTACATTTATTCTTAATGAAAACTTTAGATGTGAAGCTTTAATGAAAAGGATTTACGCATTACTTACTGCAGTTTTTTTGAAAAAGATGATAAAAACCCAACAAATTTCAGCTTTTAATTTTCCTCTAACTCTGATAGATGTAGGAATCTGTGTTCATTGCCGCTCCGCACTTCTGCACCCAGCTGTACTCTCAGGTTGGGTTATTAAGATACTCATGAATTAGGTTTTTTTTGCTAATAAAATCAGGAAGAGGGCGATGAATATGAATCAGGAGAAAGCTGGCTTGACGGTAAGATTCAAGATTGGTGTCGGAGCAAAAGGTCTCATCCTTCCTTCTCTCAACGCTTCACTTTAGACGCCAAAGTCTTTCAATGCATTGACGGCGACTTTTATCTAAATCTTCTATTCTTGAGGTGCGTTTATCAGGCAAAGTTTTTCATCTTCAAATGCAGGTTGAGGGGAGCGTGGCCTGCATACTCCTTTATCTTTCACCTGTCATGTACAGTAAGCCTGGGTAACAATGGCGCCTTACATTACATTACACGCCTGCTCTGTATTCAGCAGTGAGACATCCAAAGCTGCTCCAGCACCCTTCCCATCCTCACCATTATTGGCAGAACAATACCCTCAGAAAAAGCCAAGTTGGTCAAAAAAAGAGAGAGAGAGAGGAGAGGAGCCGTATCTCCGACGCTGCTTAACATCAATTTGTGACACGATTAATCAATTTGGACCCCTCTCCTCTCCCGCTCTCTCTTCTTCTTCTCTGTGTCTCGTCACCGCCATCACTCGTCAAATAAAGAGCGGCGGCGGTTTGAATGAGCCGGGGCTCATCACGATATGGCGCAGGTTAAGTAGGAGGCGCATGTTTTAGGATAGCGCCCTGACGCTCCCTCTCGTCCTGAAACACTTAGCTGCTGATTAGCATAAGCTGATAGCACTATCAGGAGTGTGCTATTGTGGTGACCCTGATCAGCCCCCCCCCCCCCCCTCCTCCCCCCCAAAAAAATGTCCTCCACCCAGCCTACCCCAGTCTCCCCCCAAACTCCACCACCACCCCCTCCTCCACTCTTTCCCCTCTGAGCAGGTCTTATCAGGGATGTACAGGGCCTTTGCAGCCTCCTGGGGAGATGATGGAGGGAGGAGGCAGAGGTGGGAACCATGGAGGAAGGGGGATGGGAAAAGGAGGAGGGGGTGGTGGGTGGGGGGGGGGGGGGGGGGGTTCCGTTGTTAAACTCTCTGTGCCTTTGAATTCGTCCTCTAATGTTTTTATGCCTTTTGAATCATAATATGACACGGTAAAAACTTCAGTCACACTTTTCAAAGTGCAGCTTAAGAGAGTTGATGATCCTCTAACGTTTAATCAGACACCATCGTTGAGTCACACGCCTCGATTTACGTCCAAATTAAAGGCGAAGCTGAGGCGTTAGCTTGGGGGAGCATCACAAGCAACTCGTATTGTGGCTTAAAGTAACTTTCACTGACCGTCCATAAGGTTTGTTGCCCTCCTTCAGGATATCTAATCAGCCAATCACAACACTTCCAATGACCTGACGAAAGTAAACGTGACCAAAACGAATTGCAGCAACACAAATCCAGCATCAGGATCAGATCATTGAAGTCCCTTTGAATCTGATGCCCCTTTTCCACAGGAACGTTTCAAGTGAAAATGCATTTTTGTTTTCCTGCATTTCTGTGTCAAAAAAGGCAGAAATACTGAAAATGATGTTAGCATGTTGGCGGTGGTGGAGGCAAACATTGTTCTTATTGTTCACCTACTGAGCATGTGCAGAAGAACTGTGGAGTTTTCACCCATCCCCACCCCCCAACCCCCCACCCCAATAATGACAATACCTGAAAACTCCATATGGGTTATACCTTATGGTAGACATTTTTATATATACTATGGTATATTTTAATATTGCACAGCTCTAAGCTGGCTGGTGTGAAAACCTAGAAAATTAACTGGAGGAATGATGCTTGGACTTGCTAGCGTGGCTTAATATTTCTTGCTGTATCGGTTTGGTGTGGAGCTCTTAACCACATTTTTATGTGTGTTTGTATAAAAAAAAAATGTAACCATCAGGTATAAAGAATTATTTTTTTGAAAAGGTAGAAGGGGAAATATCAGTTTTTGTGCATACCTGACCAAGTGTAAATATGTCCTCAGATTTCCTGAAGGAAACTGAAACAGTTAGACTCATCAGGTTTTTTTATGAGTTATGATATTTAGCCTGGTTATTTATTTCTGAAAGTGTTTCAGTTAGTTTTTAATGTGTGTACACATAGAGAAGGGGGCTGAGTAGGTGGGTGGGAATCATTGTTTTGATTTGGCTTTTACTCTGTAAAGCTCTTTGTCCTGTACTTAATTTCAAGCGCCATATAAATGAAGTTTTATTGTTCGATCAGTTGAATTCTGCTGCAGTGTTTTCCACCCCATCTCACCAAGGGTCCACACAACAATGAGAGTTATAATAAACCATTCCTCAGATCGTATTTATAAAAACAAATTCTGAGAGAATGAAGCAGTTGCCTGAGGAAATCGTAGAAATCAGAGGCGCTTATTTACTTTTCCGTCTCAATCTCAGCCTAAAAAGATGAGCAGTGAGGAAAAATATCATATCTCGCTCCCTTTTCTTCCCATCCTCCCTTAATCTAAAAGTTTGACAGTTTATTTCAAACTCCAATGCGAAGTTGATTAACCCAAATTTCTCTCTGATATTCACGTTACCTATTCCAGGAGGCGGCCTCGTCTCTACCAGCGGCCTCTAAATCACTCCTACGATACCTCATTGATACTTTTTTTTTTTGTGCGTGCTGGAAAAGTATGATGAAACCGCGAAACAATAATGTGCACGTAAACACGAAACGTGGCGACACATTTCTTGAAGGTAAGCAATTTCCATGCATGTTAAGAGCTTAGCATCGACGCAGCACTATTCATATCAGTCGAGCATTATGATGCAAATGATAACAGTGGTGCCTGGCTCTACCTCCCTCTCAATCCCTTGCTCTCTCTCTCTCTCTCTCTCTCTCTCTCTCTCTCTCTCTCTCTCTCTCTCTTCGCTTTTCTTTGGCACTTTTACCGTGAGCTGCGTGGCACATTACAGTGCCGATGCACACCTACATTACAGTGTGCGCACACACACACACACACACACACACACACACTAAAATTCACCCGGCTCCATTGCTTATCCCCTTTGTTTGAGCTGATTGGATCTGTGCTGATCACATGTTTACCCAGAGCGCTATCTCTTTGAGAAACCTCCGTCACGGGTAGCGAAGAGTAACGTTTGCCTCTTTTTGTGTTTTCTTTTTATTTTTGAGACGGGCACGCACACACGGTCTTTATGTATATATGCTAATAGGCTGGCTAACACGGTTTCACACTGTTTGTTTCTGAAAATGATGCAACTTGCCAGACATCCCTTTCTTTTTTCTTTTTTTTGCTGATGTTCACATTTTCTTTTTCCTTTTTTTCCCCCCCTCGCTTTCTCAGGGCGGGCATTTTGGAGCTTGCAAAGGGAAGAAGAAGAGGAAGAGAGAGAGAGGAAGAAAAAAGGGGGAGGAAGAGGCGAGGGAGAGGCGTGTGTTCAAAATCCACAAAGGTTCTGTAATAAATGCATCGACGACAATAAAAACAAAAACATTAAAGGGAGAAAAGACGTGTTTCTGTGTTAAACAATTAGTGCTGCAGCATTAGAGGCGATCAGGAGGAGACAAAAGCTGAGCAGCAGCAGGGGTTTACCCCAGACACAAAGACACAAAGACAGATGCTCTGCAGCCCAGCCAAGCTACACAACCACAGGAGCTTCCAGTGCAGCCGTACGGAGAGGCACATCCACAATCCAGCCGTCTGTGAGCGTGCAGCTCGGAAACGCAACCGCAACACTTTTACATGTACGTCTGCGCGCAGAGGGCCAAAACAATTCAACGTGTGAAAACATGCTACGGAATCAAAACAACAACCAAGGACAGACACCTACGACACAACTTTTTGATGTTTTTGGAAGTTACAATGACATTTTTAAAGATTTCGTTAAAATGTGACCCACATGTAATTTTTTTTATGAAAAAGAACAATGAATAGCAAAGTTGTGGCTGTTTTTTCAGTGACAGCCGACATTTGTAGATTTTCTTTGCAACTACATTCATGTTTGCCGATTCTAAGACAACTCGTCCACAGATGAGATTTCAGAATTTTTAGGAGAAAATAAATCCTGCACAATGTACTTTTACATATTATTTCTAATTGATGTGTTATATATGTTTCATAGATCTAGTATATGTCCATATATATTTAGCATGATATCATATATCAGGAAGAAAAACGGGGGAGGAAGAGGCGAGGGAGAGGCGTGTGTTCAAAATCCACAAAGTTTGAGTTTTATTCTCATGAAGAATGGTCATCTTTGCACACATACAATTTAAAGATTTTCAATGAACCCTCACACATCAGTCCAACAGGCTGAGTCCCAGCTCTCAGCTCAGACCTCCTTGTATGAAGAGAAACATACATCATAAAAGTGCTATTTGGGGTTCATATACATCCACAAAGTGTTTTTTTCCTTGATTCCCTCAAGCTTGAGTTCACAGCAATCTTTCTCTGTTCTAACTGGTGGGGGAGCTCAACGTGTTGGTTCAATTTGATGACCAGCACCACCTTGCTGACCCCGCACAGAGCTGGAGAAGCCCCGCCTCCAGGAAGATTGACATGCGGGGAAACCAAAACAAGACACATGTACCAAGGAGCACCACAGCCTCTTCTCTCCACGCTATCTCAGTCTCTGCTCACTTCACATTGAACGCTGTTGTTTTTGTTGCTGTTTTCATCATCATGTCCACTTGGAGAAAATGTGTTTTCGGGTGCAAGTATGTGTCCACACTATTTGTCTTGCCGAAAGAAGAAGCACAGCGGCGAATGTGGCTGGACTTTTCTTTCTTTTCTGTTTGTTTGCGAGCGACACTTCACCAAAGAAGCTTCCAGAACTACGGTACTTTGAAACTGGACTTACTCAGAAGCTCATCTTGAAACCTGCTGCTATTCCCACAATAAAAGACGCTAACGAGGCACCGAGATCTTTAAGTACATTACTACAACTGCCAGCGTGAGCTGCTGGCTACGTCAACAAGGAGGTGGCAGGAGGTGGCTGTGACCTGGGCCTCAGTCTCCGTGAGGGTGGAGGAGATGGAGGAGCTGAGAACCACCCGTCTCATGAGAAGTGACGTTAGCTTAATCCAAGAAATAACTATAATGTCATAAGTTCTGAGTGTTCTATACTGTATCACCCAAATTATTATCCCACATGAGCATAGGATGGACTGGGAAACATGAAATATAGCAAAATATGGCTTCTTTAATGGAACTTTAACTGAACTGATGGTACTTTAACAGTTTAGCTTTTAGAGCTGACGGGCTGTTGGAGCCAAACAACTTCAGTTCAATAACCTGATTTCTTTTCATTTTGTTCATTGGAATTGAATGGAACAGTGCACATTAATGAACAGACAACCACAAATGTAAATATGCCAGATTTAGCTCAGAGCTCATTTTCATCTGTAGTCCCATGGGGTTTTAAAGATACCACCAAACACAGAACATACATAAGTACTATAATATATTATAAGACATACCACACATAGATGACATAACATACGAGAATACCAACCACTTTACAAAACAATACAGCATAAAAAACACTACTATTTCTATCCCTATCATCAGGTGCCTTATCACACATTCCAAATATTACCCATACACTCCCTCCCCCCTCACTCCCTCCTCTCTCACACTCATGCACACAGACCTACACGTTATTACGCTCGGTGCATGTTTTTTGCAAATGTGGGAGTAAACAGAAAACCACGCACTCATGGGGAGAACATGCAAACTTCACACAGAAAGACCAGATTTGAACCCACAAACTGAGAGCACTAACCACTGCACCAGCGTGTGGCCCAACAACGGCATATCATATTGATTCATTATGACATCTCATGGTGAGTGATGATTATTTGGTGTTTGGGATCTGAACTCTGACTCCTGGTTCTCTCTATGCAGTGTTTGTCATTATGCCATTAGAGCCATTGAAGAGAATATTGTTCTTCCAGTGGAGGTTTTGGTGACTGGCAGCAGGAGTCAGTGTCTTTATGTTTGAGGCCTTCATGAAAGCTTGCTGTATGTTTTGCTTCTTGTTGCCGTTGAGGCTCCATCAGTGACTTTCTTGTGTTAAAGATTCCATTCAGTGAGTTTAAGTTGCAGCTTGTAAACCTTTCATGTTTAACGCTCTGGCTAAATATCTTGCGTTTTGTGTCGCATAATAACGTTTTAAATTGCGGAGATTTTACTGTATGAGCCCGACTGTTACGCACAAGGAGCGGTGTGCACATATTGTCGGTGCGACAGCAGAAAATAAACTAGAGATCCCCAGATTCCTCACCACCGTCACTGAAAGATAGAGCTCCCCTGAGGCACCAGCACACAAAAAAAAAATTTCTGCAACTAAAAAGCAGCATAGTTTTTTAGTTGCAAATATATAAACAGTGCAAATAAATAAACAGATAAACAGACTACAACTACATCACGAGGCAAATAAATACCAATAATTGTAAAAATCTGATAATAAAAGTGTGAGTCAGACATAAATACAACAAAGACTGAAGATCAAAGATTAAAAGTTTAATCAGCAGGAGGTCAGGCAGTGATCAGCAGAGTTTTTGGTGAAACCTGTCATTTTTCTGTCAAGACTGCCGGGGGTACAGCTGCTGACTCATCAAGTATCTTGTAATCAAACTTACTTTCTTTTTAAAACAAGTAATCAGTAAAGAAACTAAGTTACTTTTTAAAGGAGTACCTAGTAATCAGTAATCACATTACTTTTTCAAGATGACTATGGCAACACTGGTCGATAATTTGAAATCTGTGTTTTACACCCTAACTTAAAAACTGGGGTGATATTGGCCTCCTTCCAAGAGGACAGAACTGCTTTTTGACTGATTGATTGACTGACTGATTGACCAAATGAGTAATAGGAGGTACCAATACCTCAGTGAGAGTTCTTAAAAAGTTGATATCCATACCATGCACATCTCTGGCTTTTGAGTTTTTAAGGATGGAGATCATTTTGGTTTCTTCAGCTGCTGATGATGAGGTAGAATAGTGGAAGGAAGAAAGAACTGTAAGATCAGATATATTGTTGATGGAATTATTAATTAAGACATTAGCTAATGCCAAATGATCACTGAGCGCTATGAAATTCGATACACACGTGTAACATCCCAAGACTCACAAAAAAGGTTCTTACCTAAATCTCAACAGGGTTAACCCATTTTGAAAAATTTGCAGAATTTTGGCTCAAATTTACAAATTTCAAGAGTGAACTAGTTTATGTTTTATACATTTATAAGTTTGGCCTTAAAGATCCAGTCTGGAAGTTTTGACCTTGTTGTGATACTATACAATAAGCTGTTTCTGTGTGGAGTTAGGCATGTTTTTTCCTGCATGTGATGCTAATTTATTCCTTTAAATGGGCCCAGGTGTGAATGTGTTCCCTGTGAAGGACTGGGGACCTGCTCAGGTAAATGGTAGACATGAATTTCTACAATGGATGCAGTAAAAATAGTTTTGCCATAAGTTCTCTTACATACCTGAAAGACACTAGAAGTTATTTACCAACTAATTACTTCTTTATGTTACATGCTGTATCTTTACCTTTATAGGTTTCTTTTATGATGCTGCTATCTAAATTTATCTTTTCAGCTCAGTTTTATCTTGTATTTTACATTTTTATATGAAGAACTGTGTATATATTTTCTTATTTAGTGCATCACTATATATACGTATATATACATATATATATTCATAAGTATGAAAACTATTCCAATGTCAATATTTTTCTCCTTTTTTTGCAAAGGATAAGAAAACAAACAAACAATGTTTGCTAGATTATGATTGATTAACCCTTTAACTCTGGCTGCCTCTCACTATTATTGTAATTACCCCGGTACAGTGTCTACAATAGCTTAGAATTACACAGAAATTAGAGGATGTTTAGTCATAAATCTCCTGCAGCTTGTGTGGTCATTCTCTCCTTTCAACTCCCATTTAATGCGTGTGTGTGTGCGTGTGTGTGTGTGTGTGTGTGTGTGTGTGTGTGAGAGAGAGAGAGAGAGAGAGAGAGAGAGAGAGAGAGAACCCCCCTTCAGTGGTGTCTACTCTGTACATTCGACTCAATGGCTCCAGTGTTTGTGTGTGTGTGTGTGTGTGTGTGTGTGTGTGTGTGTGTGTGTGTGTGTGTGCGCGCGTGCATGCATGCATGTGTGTGTGTGTGTGTGTGTGTGTGACTATTGCACTTAACCCTGTGACCGGTTGTGGAATGAGCTCCACAGAAATCGACGCTGAGCCAGTGCCCCCCCGACACACACACACACACACACACACACACACACACACACACACACACACACACACACACACACACGCACACACACACTGGGGAAGGTGGCGTGGGTGTTTATGTTCTGCCTCTTTGTTCCTCCCTGATGGTGCCTCCTCTACCTGCATATGAGGGAGGAAGTCTCGCTGCTTCCACTTTAAAGCCCAGGAAGTGTTTGATTCCCTCAGTTTCCTCCATGACTAAAAGCCCATTTCATCTCCTCGCTGGCGAAAACTGCCGAGTGACATGGCACTATTATTCTCTGCTCTTTGATTCCCCCCATGCACCCTTTCTGCCTCTGGCCTCATTGTCACACACTTGTTGCACGCACACAACTGAAACACCTGCTGCAGAGTCTCTATGGAACAAATTGAGTCAAACGCCGGATTTGGTTTTCTTTCGTGCTAATCTCTTTTTTTAGATCAGAGGTGTCATACTGGTTTCTGTCCAGGTTTCAAATCTTGCTTTTTTTTATCTGGGAAAATGGTAGAAAAATAACTTTTAACTTTGGATAACTTCAAAAGAGACAGCAGGTTGGCTTCTCCGCCACCTTGGATTGGATACAATGGTATAAAGGATGAATTTAAGAATTTACACTGATTTAAGTCCCGTTCACGCGACATTTCGAGTAAAATCCCATTGCTTTTGTGTTTTTGTTTCAGAAAAGTTTAGCGTTTACACGGGAGATGGTGTCTACTTCCACAGAAGTGGAAACACTGAACACAGAAACACTGAAAACCACCAGTTAGCATGTTGGGCTACTCGTAGGTGCTGTTGTTTGCTTTTGTAATGAAATCACCCACACATGTAGCAGAGAACAATCTGCTCTCAACATTAACAATGGGAGAACACCGACATTCTGATGGACAAACAACCAAGTTGGATTGTTTTTATTGTGACTGTCAAAATAAAACTCCAGAGTCCCAGGAGAATATGGCCTGGGAGTCTTGACACGACAGAGGTAACCTAGTTCTGATTGTCCAGCTACTGAGCATGTGCAGAACTCGATCTTACCAGCTGGTGGGCATCACCCGCTTTCAGTATTTCAAAAACATAGTGCTTTCCCCTGTTTCCATGGAGACTGAGTCGGAGTGTTTTGAAATAGTTTCACTTTGGGAGCTGTTGTCAGAAAGTTGTGTGAGTTGTCGGGACACCAGCAAGTCTACAAATGTTTTGCATTTTCACTTGGAAACGTTGTGATGTAAATGCAGCTTCAATGCTTTTTCCTTTGTGAGCACAGAATATCAAGCACATGCTCCAGATAAGTCTAACTTTTTTTTCCTTTTAGATTTGTCAGTGAAAACCCGGCTTCAGCAGAGACTCTTCTGTCACGCCACATCTTTGCATGGCTCCCAGAGACTTTTATTTGTGGACTTTTCTGTGCTTTTCCTTCTTAGTTCTTGCTCCAGTTTGTTTGAAAATATCCTCCAACCACACTTTGGACTCCTACTGACATATTTAATTTTGGACCAATGATTTTTTTCAGCAGATGGTTCTTGTGGAACAGCCTGATGCATACATTTGTCACAGAACCATGAAAACTGAAATCATCTCCTCTTTCGTTTGTGTATTTGGTTCTACCATGGCTTTGATATATTTCACTCTATATAAATAAAACTGATAACTGTTGTTGCATCACAATCAGAATAAACCTGTATTCTATGTTTCCTGTTTAATGTAAAGCCTTATGACATCATTGCCGTAGTTATGTAGGAACCATACAATGTTCCAGCTGGTTTGAACTTGTTTGTCTCATTGCTCTTTAGTAGCTTCATTTGACAGCCAAGGTAAGTGGGCATGAACCTTCCTCTCTTAACACCTTCAAAACAGCGCTCCATTGATGCCACATGACCAGCGAGCCCCGGTTTTAACCTCGGTCTCTAACCTAAAGCTTCACGAGGTCATAGTGTCGGCTTCCCAGCAGACGGACTACCCCCTTGACCCCTCTCCTCTGAGGACGGGTGCTTATTGGCCGCGGTGGGTCAGAGAGCTGTAGGACGCACCGGAGTGTTATTGATGTAAACCGATACGTCTGTTCGTGACATTGGGCTGGCTGCAAAAGACTCTGTCACTCTGATGAGACGTGAAGAAATGAGACGTCACCTGAGACTGGTCAGTTAGCACGGGGGGGTCAGGCAGGGTCAACACCACGGCCACTGTGGCGGGCTGCCGCACAAAGGCAATGTGTTTTATCACTAATCTGTGGAGAAACATTCACAAATACTACTGAAGTAAGAACTGTTAAGTTGAACTTTTGAGGGAGATTATCAGTTTCATTGGCAAGTTCAAACACGAGAATTCAAGATGAAATCCTTGAGAAGTTTCAAGCCTCCGCTGACGAAGGCAAAAGTAATTAGCTGAATTTTTAAGTATTTTTAGTGAAAACCAAATGTTGTGTGCGTTTCAAGAGCCCATTGTTGATTAAGCGATTACTGCAACATTCATAAGGATGAGAAGTGAACTTTCAATCCTTTTAAAGTAGTTTTTAAATACCACCATCTCTGAATGCACCACAATTCTAAAACACAAGCAAAAAAGCTCAATCTAGATTCTATAACCTGCTCTATAGCATCTTCCTCTATTGACATCCAGATTATAGCGCATCTTCCTCCGGTAAGTCAATATCTTTTCGAAGAAATAACTGAAACTGTAATTCATTGTAAAATTTGAGTGACTTATTTAACTTGAGTCTGAACACATAATCCATAATAATTCTTTAAAAATAGAGTGTAGAGGTTGATTTAAGACTCGAAGCAGATTTTACCGTAGTGATCACAGACGCGTACGATCATGTGCGTCTCCCATCTGTTCAGCCTCCTTGTTCCCACAGTTTCCGTCTTTTATCCTCTCCGTGGATTTTGGCCTGTTGTGATGATGACATCCTTTCCAGATCATCTCCTTCCTCTGCCGACCTCATCATCTCCTGATCTGTGAGTCGTGTGCTATTCACCGCTTTGTCTCAAGTATGCAAATCCACGAATACACAAAACCACCCATGTGCCAGTGAACAACAGTGTTTTTACTCAGCTTTACTCGATGGATTTCTACCGAGGAGCTTTTCTTTTGGTATTTTGTTTTTTTTCCCATTCACGTGTTTGTTCATATCCGTCCTCCATGTTGCCCAAAATATATTAAGACACTCACCGTGTGCAGATGACACTATTATTGCACCGATATTTCTCAGCCTAATGAAATCTGCCTTGCCTCGCACCGATGAAACACTGTTAACTTTGATCTCACAATTAAGTCCCCATGAACAGCTAATAAAGCATAATCTGCTCCGTATCTGCTTGTCGGCGCCAGAAGCCCTGAAAGCCTTTTAGCGTGTCTTCCACCGCGGCTCCTGACTGACACTTTGTTGCTCTCGGCTGACGCGGTGACTTATTTTATCACGCCCCAGATAATACAATCAAGTATTAAGGAGTTAAAAATCAAACTGGATCTGCATCGGTTGAGTGGCAGATGAGTGGCAGATGCCTGCAGGGCTTCGACTTATTCAGGTCTCGTGTTTCCCTCTACTTTTAAGTAGATCTGTTGACATCCCAGGGTATATGAGAAAAATAAACCTGCCTTTGTTGCCATTTCCTCACCAGAGGTTGTCTGTATATTCTGGACGAGGTTATGTGACTATCTCTATGTGAATGAAATATTATCTGAAATGACTTTTTTTTCCATAACATAAAAAAAAAAAACTGATAATCAACCATCAGTATAGCTGCAATCAACATGCAATAAATGAGTTGAAGAGAAAGAATGAGGAAAAATCAAATCAAACCAGGAAAGAAAATTTCATTGAGGAAGCCAGTAAGAACAAACACATTCCTTTCTTTCTTTCTTTCTTTCTTTCTTTCCTTCCATCCTTTTTTCAACAACTTCAATTATTACTTTGAGGGGAAAACAAGCGTCTTACGAGTCGATTAGTGTTTTTGTCTCTCGATGCGTCAGACTTTAAAATATAGTTCACTCATGTGATTTGGCCAAATGTCTGGGGAAAATTGCATGAACCCTAAAAATGATGAAATGCAGCCTGACGTCACCGTTTCTGTTGATAGCTCCCGCAACCTTTTCATTGGTCTGCCTGTAATATCCCATGTGCTCCGATCAGGACTTAATAACTGGCCAAAACGGGCGAGATTACCGTTTTATGATAAGAGCAATCAAAAGAAAATTGCAGCCTTTCGGTTTTGCGATCTGTTTCTATTTCCTCCCCAAAAAACAGACAGACGGTAGCAGTTTAGCGTTGCATGTTGGAGGATTGATAAGGAATGTTTTCCACATGAGGGAGATACTGATTGTGGCCATTTTTTCCCCTCTCATCTTAAACACACAGTAGTTACAAGCCAAATCTGTTCAACCTGTACATTTGCAGACTGATGCATACGTTTGATACGCGTCGACTTACGCTGTGGCGGCAATAGTTCACACACAGTTTGCACTCATGTAAACCCCTCCTCCATATTTTTTTCCTTTACATCCTCAAACAATTTGTAAACGCCATCCAGGCTGTAATCAGGAGGGACTTTCTCATCAAGAGAAAAGCTCTGAGAAGGTACCACAGGTTAAATGGTCGCGCTTCAACTGAGTTGTTATTGTACACTTGTGTCACAAAACCAACAGCATTTTCTCGGTGTGGCCCGTTTCATCTTCCACCTGTTGTTTTCACTGAGGGTCGGCGAGACCTAACACAAACACGATGTGTTTTCTTGGATAACGGCTCGTGCTGGATTGGTTTTTGAAGGAAGAGCAGCAGATAAGATTGTGGTGACTAATGAGCAACGAGCTCGGCGCGTCCACCAGGACCTGCGTTCCAAAAGAAGCCGCCTGTCTTCACTTCTTCCCCAGGAAAACGTGGCAGAACACAAACCCACATTCAGTATTAGTCATGAGATTACAGCAGCTGCTTTCTGCTATGTGTAATATCCTAATGCGCTTCATTTGGCTTCTAGTTTTCTATTAGTTCTTTTGTTTAGCCAATCATCTCTGAGTAACAATGACTCTTTTAGAGGTATTTCATACCAGCATTGTTGTTGTTTTTTAAGAGTATTTGGAGTTTTTTTTGAATAATAATCATTTAAACTTAGGTGATTTTGCAGATAGGGACTGGTACTGATACCAGTATCTCCTCCAATGCGCACTCTTACTCATAATGGACCCTTGACATGACTAGTATTACCCGGCATCATGCATCAGCAGCATCAGCAGCAGGCAGACGAGGCGACGAGCAACGTCGGCGGTTTGGAGATTCTTCAGTATGAATGAGAATACGAAAAATAAGAGACTGTAAATTATATTCTGACAAAATATCGAGAGGAGGAGAAAGACAGCACCGGTACTTAATCACCGGCAGAGTTAGCCAGATGTCGCTCTGAAGTTTAACTGTTCGTCACGTAACTCCGAGCCATGCTACATGCTACATGCTAAAGAGTTTCAGGCTGACACGCCAGCGATGCTACAGAGGCTGAGTGGAGGTGGTTCGCAGCAAATACGTGTCAGGAGAATATGGAGTGGGAGTCATGACACTCTGAAGAAAACATCTTATTGTTCATCTACTGAGCATGTGCAGAACAACTCTTGGTCATAGTGCTCATACACAGTAGCAGCATTTCAAAAAAAGTGACAGTTTCCCTCACAGAAACGGACCTTTCCTAAAAAGATGCACTTCCAGTGGCTCTGTGCACCACTGGCGTGCAAACACATACCCAAAAGGTAACAAAAGCTTTCATTTTGGAGTCCCAGTCCATATTTTCCTGGGACTTGGTAGTTTTATAGTTGACAGTCACTTTAGTAACAACCCAACTTGGACCTTGTCCACACCAGCCAAAACGATCGCTCTTCTCCTTGTCGTCCCCCGTCCCACCCTTCCAAGCAGCACCAGGAAAGCTGCTCAAAACAATGTAGTACATGTGCCAGGCCAAATGCAGCATCTAGTCTTATTAAAGCGACGAGCAGCAGTAGCTGCAGCTACATCTGGAGCATGTAGTCGGCCATTGTTGTTGTTAAGTGAAGCAGTTGTTTAGAGGAGCGTGGGGTTATCGGGTCGAGAGGTGGGGCCATGACATCATTGTTTTAAGATAATGCACGTCAAAGCAAAGGCGGCGTTTTCAAATTCCTCCTCTCTGAAACCCATTTTCTTAAAAAAAAAAAAAAATTTTTCAGGCTCCTAAATCACCGTGGACGATAATCAGACAAAAATTCTGGTTACATGAAACAATGTGATCATGTAGACGGGGCTGCAGTCGTCTGTTGATACGAATGTCTGTGTATTCCAATTGGTAATGTATACAGAGGATTGTTCTCTGTTGCATGTGTGTGTGATTTCAATCCAAAAAACAAACAAACGGCACCCACGAGTGGCCCGGCGTGAAAACTGCATCATTTTCAGCGTTTCTGACGTTTCCATGGAAAGGGGTGTCACTTCCAAAACATTGCCATGTGAATGTGAAGCTTTTCTGAAAGGAAAAGGCCGGAACCATGCCTTTTCACATGAAAAGTACACGGTACCGCGTTTGTTACAGAAGTCTTTTTCATGAAAAGACAAAAAGTTTGATAAAGCACAGTTTGATAGCGGGACATCAGAGTGTTCTCTCAAAACTGCTTGATAAACCAGTTTCTCTTCTAAAATCTACAGTTTCCTTTTCTGCCTCTTCTGGAAACAATATCCCAACCTTTCATCAAATGTGTCAACGGTGTCAGAAAGTATCTGGCCTGAAAGCAGCTCTTCTATCTCCTCCGCCTGTGGATCTCCTCTCCCGTTTATCAATGCTTGTTATTTTTTATTTTTTCTAAGACATCAGCTTTTCAAAAGCTGTTGGGGATGTGATGTGAAAAGAGGGCAGTTTGAATATTCTGAAAGGTTTTTTTTCTTTTTTTTCAAATAAAGACAGGCCTGAAGCATCATCTGCAATTACTTTATTCGTTGTCAAACATGTTTGCATATTCAACGTAGGAGAGGGAAAAAAAGACCTGCTGGAAGTGGCTTAATTTAAGCAGCCTCATAGGCGACATGCAAACTCTTCAACAATGTGCTGCACCGAGATACCTTATTAGCCTTATTATCATGACTCCTCCTCATCGGCCTCCTGCACCAGATTGTTGTCCTTCACCTAACTTTCCTCTTTATCATGTAGACACAGAACAAACAAGCTCTGCAGATGCCCGTGGCTCTCCGCTCAGACGCAAAGTTGGTTGGTTTGAGAACATAAAAATTGGGCCCAGCCATGCCAGGACCAGCTGGGGGAGTGGGCTCCATTCTGACAGATGCGTCGACCGTGAGGCAAAGACATCCTGAATTAATGAGGCCAGGTGACGGAGAGGAAAGGAGCAGAACCGCAGCCAACGCTCCCCGCCTGCAGTTTGCGTATTAAAAAAAAAAAACGCCTTGATCTCGGTGATCGTAGGGCTAAAGGCTACTTAATTAAAACCAACAAGCGGTGAATTAGCAGCCCACCGACGCCATCGACCCGGCTGAATGTAAGCGGTCCCCCGGGGAGAAGAATCCCAGATGCAGGTGCAGCAGACAGTTGATTTCAAATGCCAAAAAAGAAAGATGGTGGGTTTTTATTTTTTTTTTATTGCAAGCTGATTGAAAGCAAAGGCATTTCCCTGTGTTAGGTGGGGCAAGAGTGTGTGTGTGTGTGTGTGTGTGTGTGTGTGTGTGTGTGTGTGTGTGTGTGTGTGTGTGTGTGTGTGTGCGCCCTCAGAATAAAGGGAATATACCCACCGAGAACGGCCAGCCTTGAGCTTTATAGACGGTGCTTTGATCAGAAAAGGCTGGCTCACCTTCATCTTCCGGTGGACGAGGTCCCTGGATGCTGATGATGCTGTGCAGCGGATTCTCTGAGGAGGCAGAAAGGCGAGAGGGGGGTGGGGTAGGGGGGGGGTAGGGGGGGTGTAATAGGTAAGGCTAGGTGTGTCACTTTTACCATGCCTAACCCTTTACCAACCAGGTTCCCCCCTCATGTATGTCATTTTGCTGCACAATACAGTTTTCAGAGTTGATGCACTCAATTTTTTTTTTCACACATTGGCTTAGATTTGGTTATAATCAACGGGCTTCAAGTTTTCCCTGCATGTCAATCTTCGTCTTCTCCCTTCAGGGCTCCACAGTGTATCATCTGCCTCCTTGCCACCCCATCCCTGCCTCGACTGTTATGCCACCTCCACGTTCGCCACATCATAAATCTTCTTCTCTTCTCAGCATGGCTCCAAAACATCTGAACCTGCATCTTGAAACTGCTCAGCTGCATAAAAAATGGTTTTTAAAAAAAGACATACTCAAGTCTTAAGATATTAATGTCTCAAGTTGACATAAAGTTTCTCTGGTGAAGCCTAAATGAAAGGATTACAATGTGTTTTTCAATTAAATTATAATTAATTGTTCTTTATTTTAATTGTTTTGCCTCAATTTCACATTAGACAACAAACAACCATGATAAGATGTGAAAATCCTCCATATAAAAAAGCTAATTTGTCTTATTTTTGGTCAAATATTTCATCCCACTTAATTTAAGATAAACTAAGATAAAAGTAATATTCTAGCAAGGCAAAAGTACCTTGAAATAAATGTAGTTTTCTTGTTTTTACAGGGGCATTTTAAATAGAATATCTAGTTTCCTTACAAGTTACCGGTAGTGGATTTTTCCATCCTTACACAAATGTTCACATTTTTGCTGGGAAAGTTAGAGCTCCACTTCCTGTGGCACCGGAAGTAGAAGGAGAACAAGCAGTACTCGAGTACCGACTCCTCGGTATTCCATCTGAGTATTTGGCCCTGCAGACGGGTTTGCGAGTGACTTTGTGTTGACCTCTGTTGCAGATGCCCGCACCCCACCCCCTGCCCCAACCAATCCCCTACCCCCCCTTCTCAGAAAATGGAAATGGCTTAGCACTATCGCCGTTGCGCCGGCAACCATCTGAGTCCCCCATCTCGCGGTGGAGAAATGAGTCCTGAACAGGCTCGAGAGAGGCAGGGATTAAACATGATCCCGCGGATGGGCTGTCAGTCAAACCCGCAACTCTCCAACCCCCTGTTTACAAAAAAATACAAGTAAAAATCACCCCCCAAAAATTAGGTGCGCTTCTCTTGACCAGCTTTATAAATTAAACCGATAATGAATCCATGCTCATGCGTCCACTTCTCTTCTTGTACGCTATTAAAGCAAAGAACTCTTGACTAAGAAAAACCTAATGGTTATTCTGCAGCGGATTTAGTGGTGGTCGTTGTATTCCTGTGCCAAGAGGCGATGGATTAATTTAATTAGCCCGGTGAAGATTAATGACAATGCATATCGGCCTTTTCTGTAGATAAGGCTCCACACTGTTAAACAGAATGTGCTGTTTTCTAACACCGCTCTCATTTGGGAGAGTTTGGAGTGTTTTTGAAGGTAATTTCAGCTAAAATTTCTAGATTCCATAGCTGTGGTTTGTGTGTGATTATTGATATATATTCCTTTATATCATAGAATCAGTGGTTTTACTCTACAGGTGTTTGCAGGTTTGAGTCCCGTCACAGACAAACACAGTTCACTTGTCTGAGTCTCTAGGTATTAATAATACAACTATTACATGAATTGAAACATTAAAAATCTAATTTATATCATGTCAAAGACTTCATCAGGTTAGAATAAATCCAAACAATATGAGTTACGGGTTATAATGTGACATTATGCAGACGAACTGAATAACAGTTGAAAAAGTGCGATTTATTTAAAAAGGGTTAGTAATAAGTTGAATACAAATTAAGAGATGAAATAGGTTCAAGGGATAATACATTTAAAAAGTGAAATGACTGATTTATTTTTGGGCGTAAGGGACCATAGTATTGCATTTTAGCATTAGCTGAAATAAAAGCATCCATATTGTACTTTCAATGAAAAATTTCAACAGATTCCTGTGCAGATAAACGTACGTTCATGTTTGATGACATGTGTCCACGCATATACAAGCAATTATCCAGAATTGAACAAAAACAACTTTCTATATGGTCTGAACATAAAGTGCTGCATCGTATATGTTGTTGAAGAACATTTGTTCTCCATAAACATACTCTTGTGTGCACCATGTCATGTGTTTTCTGAGGTCCAGTTCTCACAGGACCTCAGAAAACTAAATAAAAATGCACTGCCTTGTAATTCCTGCCCCTTTTGATGTCTGCATTTCACAGCCAATAGCTTTGAAACCTTGATTCATTCAGTTCACGGCCAGAAATAAGGACAGAAACAATAACATTTAGACTGTACACTTCAGATTTTGTGCACAAATTGGAGTTAAATTACAAGAATGTCAGCACAGGTCACCTCACTAATGGTTGTTGTGGTTATTTATTTGCATTATGAAGGTTGTTCTCCATTTTATTCAGCTCATTAATAAAAGTGCAGGGACAGAGCGTTGCGGAGCGGTATGGCAAGGCGTAACCAGACCCCCAATCCGGTACCCGTTTCCACCGCAGAACAGAGCTGCGCCCGTGCCCTGCCCCGGGACATGGGAGCCTTTAGCTTTCTGCTCAAACGCTGGAGCAGCCACTCCGGCGCTGAACGCGTTCCTGCAGCTCAGCGCTGGAACACGGAGGCTCCGAGTGTCTCTTTGCATTGTGTCCGCGGTACTTCCGCGGACACAATGCAATGCGACCGCGGTTGAACAGAACGCTGACCGCCGCTGCATCGGGTTTGAACAGAAACCACAGACGCAATGCAAAGACAGACCCGGCACGGCGCACCCCCGGCACAGCGCCCTGACGCTATGCTGGCCCCCTGCCTCACATCCGCTCTTTCACGACCAACACTAAAGTTGAGCAGCAAAGAAAAGGAAAAAAAAAAAAAAAAATAGTGCAAAGCTGACCACGCTAACAGCAGAGGATTCATCCAGCGGACATATTAAAATATTGAGGGCGTGTAGTAAATCACTGACCAATCAGCAGACGGCTCCTCAAACTCAGACCCGTTCCGTGGTCCTGGTACTCCGACGGAGGGTAAGCGGAAAAACGACTGCCTTTGGAGCGGTTGTTTCCGGAAAATCACAAATTCCTGTGGTGGAAACGCAAACAATAACGCACTATACCAGTCTAGCACTTGTTGTGCGGTGGAAATGTGGCTTGAGGTGCTGATGAGGACAGGACTGTTCACAAATTTGTGAAGAAAATAAAGAATTAATTCCCAGGAAATCCTCGCCTGCTCTTGGAGGAGTAGTTAATCACGTTACAGTAACGCATTACTGGTGCCAGGCTGGGTGGGAGGGAGTGTGGGGGGGGGGGGGGGGGGGGGCAGCTGAGACCCCCGTGCAACTCGATCTGCGCCTGCTTTTGACAGTCATTTAAAGGGGATCTGGAGAACCCGATAGCTGGGGAGTTCACTCCTCCAAAGGCTTTCGGGACACTTTAGCCCGGCTCGGCTCGGCCCCACAGCGCCAGTGAGTCTCCAGGCGGGGTGTAAATGTTAAATGTTCACTATTTGTTCTGTGGATTGCGAAGAAAATCAAGCCACTCTTTCATCCCCCCCCCCAAACCAGCCTCCCTCCTGATTCTTTTCCAGACTCAAACATAAACAGTCATTGACTGAATCGGCTGAGAGGGGAGTCCCCGAATGAAAGAATGAAAGAAGTTTAAAGAGAAAGAAAAGGAAGAGAAGTGGAATATTTACTGACAGCTAAGGCTGCGACTGAAAGAGTCCTGACGTGGTGGAAGAGGAGGTTATCTGCCATCGGAGCATTTCCTTATCTGGGGGATAAATATTTGTGTATCATGGCCAGAACCTCAGACGTGTTGTGATTGTTGCAGCACAAGTGATCTACATGCAGATAGCTACTGTATGTTTCCTCTACAGGGGCGCATCCTCTGCACTTTCTGCAACTTCTGCATCCCCTGCAGGGCTCATCTGCAGGAGCACATCTTCTACTACATCCTCTGCAGGGGCACAGCTGCCACCTGGGGGTCCCCCCCCAACACACACCCCTCTACAAAAAGCCATCTTTCAATTATGAGGTTAAAAGTGTGTTTTAATAAACGACTTCCTCATTATAGAGGGAGTACATTCCCCTGCAGATAACAGGCAGTTTGCATTGTGTTGATCTCTCCTGGGAAGATTCCTGGAGGGGTGTGCCCCCCCCCCCCTGGCTTGTATCTCATTAAAGCCCATCTCCACATCTCTATTCCCGCCATCGGGGCCACAGCATCAACCCTGCACATGGCCTATTTCTGAACGATTAAAACTGTCTCTTTCATGAGGTGAAGTAAATCTGGCTATTTTGGAGGGAGGCCCCTTCAAGCAACCAACCAATGTGATCTGGTTGTTTCACCATCACCACCCCTCCTCCTCCTCCTCCCCTCCCCTCTCATATGAGACCCCTTACTGGACTCCCAGTGGTCACCCAGGCCAGGATCACTCTTCTCAGCCAGGAAAAAAAAGAGAGGAGGAAGAAGAGGAGGAGGAAGAGGGAAGGGGCCTGCCTGGACACCCAGCCGCCTGTAAGTGTCCATCCTTGGTTTGTTTGACATGGCAGTGTCCCTGGGTATAAAATCCGATAAACATCTGGTGCTGCTGCCAGGACATTGAAAATGAGGGAATGGGGGACATTGAAAGAGGCTTCGAAAATCATAATGAGAAGAAAGATGGGCAGAGAGAAAGAGAGAGAGAGAGGGAGAGACAGAGAGATGCTGATCAGCTAATTACAGCTGCAAATAAAATGCAAATTTATCCTGGCACAGTGAGCATGCCCAAGTTTAAACATAGCTCCATCCAAAAACTCTGAGCTGCACTGGCTCACTGCCAAGGACGACTTCAACAAAGACTGATGATCCAATAATACAACCTGCACATTATTATTATTATTATTATTATTATTATATATTTGGAATAGAGGAAGTTTATATATATATATATAGTAAGTAAAATGAGAATAAATATAACGATACAACTAGCTATATAATAAAGGATGCTCAGATTGTAGCTTCTACCTTCAAAACTGTGTTTGCACAAGTGTGAATTTACAGCAAATCGTGTTTGGTTGCATAATATAATGTGATATTTAACTATATATTGTGATGTTTAATCTCATGTAGTAGATCTTACAACAGATGGCCGAACTGTATAATCTTATACATAGCTTTATATAAAAAGATCTTGTTTTTTTTAAATCAGGTTAAATTCAACATATACAACAAATTTATGTTAAAGAAAAGATTAATGAATGAATGAAAGTTTTTGCATATGGGCCATCCTTTAAAAAAACATTTCGTTTAGAATAATGTATTTATACACATCTGGCCTCATGCCAAGTGGCCAGTTTTAAACATGTTTGTGTATTTGGTAAGAGAATGGGGTCCTTTCGCGTCCCCCTGCGTATTATCTACCACTACCTGAGCAGAGCTGCATCGCCCATCTCCTCCAACAATGCATAAAGAAAAGTGACTCCTCCACCATGATGCTTCACAGCCACAATACTCCAGTCCCTCCTCCCTCCACACTGTATGTGTGCACTTTACGCACAAGGCCACACGCCTCAGTTTCCCTCCACCTCCACATCTCATGTGATTAATGATACGTCTCCCCCCCAAAGATTAATCATGGAAAATCACACCAAAAAAATGTTGGGAGGCACTTCCGAGGACTGCAAGCAGTGTCTGGATCAGGTGGGCTTGTGGTGGTGGTGGTGGTGGGGGGCGAAAACGAATTAGCTCCGTGGAATCTTTTTAGATGCAAATATTTTGTTATCTCCACTTTGCTGCACTGTTTTCAGTGTTTCTGATTAATTATCTCTTCTTGGTGAAAAATAAATCATGCGAAATTAGGATCGAGCCTGACTCCACCGGCGTGAGCAGAGATGGCAGGTCGATGTTGTTAATTTCAGGTTGAAATTGACACACTAATTATAGTGCAGAGTGCCGCTGGAACACTAGCAGGCACGATTATACCTCTGTGCTTCTGGTTTTTTTTTTTATCCTTCTCCTTTTTTTTTTTTATCAGATACCCCCCCCACACACACACACACTTACCCCCCCCCCTCAAAAAAAAAAAAAAAACCTTATATTTTACCAATTAAAAATCGTAAAGACATTTCATTGCCCCGGGATAAAAAAAGAAGCAGCCTCTCTCCTAACATGGCCATCACTTTCCCCCATCAGATTCATTGTGATGTATTAGATGCAATAAATTATCCCATGTAACAAAACATGGCGAGCTGAAAGGCTGATAATCTGCAGAGGGGAGATAAGGATTCATTATTCCAAATCATTATGAATCCAGCGTTGGCTGTGACTTCTTTCTTAATCAGCTTCTGTGATCCTGGATACGTGAAGGGAGCAGATAAGAGCAGAGTCGTTTATAATTCTCCCCACCTCGGCCTAATATTTTAAAATAAAATCGCAGAGAGGAAAAAAAGAGAAAGAAAGAAAAAAAAAAAACAGCACATTGGCTTAACGTTTGGAGGGTGCACAGGAGGAGAATAATAAAACACATTGAGGCAAATAAATAAGTAAATAGATAATACGTGGCCCATACATTTTTGGTGGTGTTTTGTCTCAAATTAAGGTCATCTTATTCGACGTTTACAGCGGAGAATCATGTAGGCAGGGAGGAAGAGAGAGAGCCAGAGATATATACTGCGGCGTTTATTTCACATTTCGGAGTGGGAAGTGGCTAATAAAATTTAGGCTACACCAGGAGGCTGTAAAAGCGGCTGACCGTAAATGATTTACTCCGTTTATGCACAGGGCAGAAAAGCCACAGTGCAGTGGTGGTGGTGGTGTTGGGGGGGGGGGGGGGGGGGGTTAAGGATAAAGCGAATACAGTGAATGTTTCTCACGCCACAATCTGAATCATTAAAAAAAAAAGAAGATGCAGCTGTGTTTAATCAGAATATAACGGTGACATTATTAACTCCTCGCCGGTAGAGATTATAAATATCATCTGGCTGTGATACAATAGATAGGAATAAAAGCCTCCACTTTGTGTGTGCGTGCATGCGTGCGTACGTAATGTGTGCGCGCGCACGCAGGCTCCGCTTGTTGTGGCCCGCGGTGTACCGAGGAGGGTTTGTGCTTGCAGCTTGTGTTCAGTCCCCTCTTTTTTCAAAAAAAAAAATTTTTTCTTGCATGTCATGCGGGAACTCGCGTCAAATTCTACATTAATCACGCGATTTCACGCGCGCGAAGAAGGGAACGAGCGCGTGTTTGAACCGGTTAGGGGGAGACGAGAGCCGCCGGAGCCCCATCATGGCTCCGTGTGGCGGCCTAGAGTCACACAAAGCGCCCCGCCTCCCACCCCCTCTTCCTCCTTAACCTGCACGGGTCATTTACAGTCTCCATTTACAATTAATTAAGGATCGAGTCCCCCCCCCAAAATACGCGCCCCTCCTCTTTACCCTCCCGAAAAGAACCGTATTTACATCCGCCTCGTCAAATTAAAAAAAAGAAAAAGAAAAGATTCCCTCTTCATTTCATTATTTCCCCACTGAACAAGATGACATGAATATTTTTTTTGTCGTAATTAATCTTTTTTTTATTACACCTTTAATATGCTTTAAGTATCCGCGGGTAAACGCGGGTTTATTCTCTCTATAAAAGCCATCAGTGTGTGCATTTATCGCTTAATATCTCAACCTTAACACTGAAAATCAAACGGCAAACAATTCCTAAAAATAAGCACTCGTTTACATGAAAAAAGCAGATTAATAAATCATTACGATCAGCGCGTG
>NC_137671.1:16587009-16683836 GCF_963422515.1 Blennius ocellaris | reverse complement strand
GGAGAGAGAGCTAGAGAGTTAGAATGAATAGGGTGCCAAATTAAGGGCATCACACGCACGCTGTCACGGGCCAGGAGCTGTTATATCTATGAGCTCAACACAGACCTCGTTTTGATCCCAGAGGCTATTTTTTAATGTTTTCTTTTGCTATTTTTCTTTTTTTTTTTTTTAATCCAAACTAGCAAAAGTGGTATCTTGGGTAAGATAAAAAAAAAATTAAATGTGGATGGAGAAACAAGCAGCGGCATCGAGTGTGACAAAGAAGGGCAGACAGTAGGTACTTTCACTTCTCCGCGCTTTTAAGAATCACGCCAAGGATTGAAGGATACATTTATTCACAAACCACATTAGGCCAAACGATCACGGTGTTGCGTGTTTGTTTCGGGGTGCAGAGGCTAAAAATGATGAAAAGGCCTCTGCGCGTCAAATGAAAGATTACATCAGTGAGTCCGGCGAGGAGCGATAGATGCTGATAAGAATCTCAAGTCAGTCAATTGACAGGCCGTTTTTTTTTTTCTTCTATTATTTTTCTGGGGAAAATGACACAAAGTGTCACCTTTTACATTCCTAGAAGAATAAAATGCTGTTTATCCCACACCTTTATGTTTTGAATCATTCAAGGAAATACGTTTTAGTTTTAAGTTTCAGTCTCGAAGCGCAGAATTTGACGCCCTCGTTTTGTTCTGAGAAGCCGAGTTGGTTCACATGCTGAGAGAGTCAAGAAACTAGCTCCGTTTTTCTTTTCATGAAAGGACCAGAAAGGTGACGGATGACTAACTGAGGACACTTAACCCGCATATATCGCTTTCAAAATGTCTAAATTAACATGTAACCGAGGTAATATCTCAGAATTAGCCTGTTGTATTTTTATTCACTGGCTATTACGCCAGGGAACACGAATCACCTTTAAAACATCGTCTTCACTTAACACGCGTCTGTATAGTGTTTAATGACATTGTGCGTTTATTATTTAAAATGTAACCTTTATATGAAGTTAACTGTCGATTTTTTTTTTTGGCGCAAAAACATACAAAGATTTTAATACGATGAAAAACGCTTAAAGGAAACACTGAACACGCACAGTGCTTATTCATTTTGAATTACTGTTTCTAATTTACTTAAAAATATTACAGAAAATGTGATGCTATTTAAAACGTGAAAATACACCAAAACGTTTTTTCCCCCATGACAATAATTGTTATTATCAATGTTTGATAAATGATAGAAGCTCATGGCGTCATAATACTTTGATAACATAAGTGTGTTTTTATTATTGTGTGATTTTTATTTCTGACCTCTGATTACCAGCTAACGGGGGGGATATTTTATTTATGGGGGGGAAAACAAAACAATGAATGTAACTTGTGATCTTCGATTCACACACACACACACACACACACACACACACACACACACACACACACACACACACACACACACACACACACACACAGAGAGAGAGAGAGAGAGAGAGAGAGAGCAATTGATCCCCCTCTCTGGCAAACGGAATAATCCCTGTCCTTGTTTTAAATTCTCATCCGCAAAAAGGGAAAACTGTGCCATATTTTGATTTTAATCACATCCCGTTGACACAGTCACTCAGAAATCATCTCTGCCATCAGATAAAAATAGTAGCTGGACCCTCGCCTATTTTTTTCTTTTTTTTTTTGGAGTCAACCTTTACGCACAACAGCTCAGCTCTTTGTAGGCCACGCTGACTTCACTGAAGACTAATAGCGGCTCATTTGAGCGCCTCTCTCTTTTACGCAAACACCGACTGGGAAAAGGAGAGCTGAAGCCACCGTTTCTGCCTTCTCGTAGACAGTTTGGGATTATAAATGACAACTTTTTAAGTGAGACCTTCTTATTCCAGTGCTGAATAAGCTGCGGCGTTATTGACACCGCGGCTTGGGAAATCAAGTCATGGGACGGCTTCCATGTCCCATTCTCTAAGCTTCGATACATCCAGTCAAGAAACAAAAAAACATAATCGGGATTTTAGGCTACATTTACCGTCATGTGTTGCCTCTGAGCACCTATAACGGAGTACTTTGTGGATAATGGCTCCGCGATACTTTTCAAGAGGATAATTACACGAGTCCGCTGACAGCTTGACAATGGAAGCTACAGCAGTTTGCATCCAAGTTCAGTCTCAGGTTTTTGCCTGTGTGAGAACCCCCACTCCCCCCCCCCCCCCCCCCCACACACACACACACACACACACACACACACTCTCTCTCTCTCTCCAGGTAGGGCTATCCTGGATAAGGAAAAATAGGACGCTTTGCCAAGTCTCTCTCTCTCTCTCTCTCTCTCTCTCGCTCTCTCTCTCTCGCTCTCTCTCTCTCTCTCTCCGCCTCTGTCTGTCTGTCTCCCACACGCTCGACTGAGCACCTTAATATCACACATAAAGTGAGGGAGGGTTCAAAATTAGGATCATAGCTGAATAAGCACTAATGGAGTCATCACCTGAGGCCGCCATCATTGTGGAAAAATAAACTTAATTGGCATCCTTTATCAACCTGATGGGGCTGCAAATAATTCATGCGCTTTTGTGCAGCTAATGAATGAATGAATGAATGAATGAACCGTGAAGCTCGAGGCTTGAAGGGACCCTACATTCGATGTAAATACCGGGATAACCGTACGTGGAAGCCCTGCATGGCGCGAAGGGGCGTGCGCGCTCCCGAGACCGCGGCGTTCATTTCCTTGAGCGTTTTCGCCGCGTGACGTCACAGCCAGTGGCGTCGCGGAGGCGAGCCCCCCTCGCCTCGTACGCGCACTCTCAACGCACGCGCGCGCTCACACCCTTCTCTACTATCACACGCTTATGTGGACGAATGCAAAGTGGGGTTCAGACATGAAATACCTGAGCAGGACGCACGGAACGCGCACACGCCTCCAAATTTGGCTGTGATTTGGAAGAGGTCAATTGTAATTGCTTATTTTTAGATGGAAATGGAGAAGGAGTAAATATCTCCCCGTGCGCGCTCTCGTGTTCCATTTAATGCCGTGTTTTGAATAAATCATGACACGACCTATTGTTGCTCGTCTGTTTAATAAGTTGCTGCAATGTGTGCAAAGTTGCAGCAGAGCAGACATTAAAGTGAGCTGAGTGGCAGCCGGTAATAGCCAACATTAGGATATCTCTCCCTTTTTTTTTTTTTAACCCCCCCTTCTTTTTTGTGTGTGAGTGTGTGTGTGTGTGTGAACTATAAGCTAAGTCACCCGAGCGTCCTTGTCCGTGCAGCTTCACGGTGAGGGAATCGGCTCAATTTGGATCTGCCATTAGAATAATGCGCCTGTCACCGCGAGAGGACGCACTGTCACAATTCTTTAAGAGCATAAATGTCCCGCAAACCTGCCATTGGCCCGGAGCAACAGGCTTTCTGCTGCATGCAGCCGTCTTCTTCCTCTGTGGCTGTGCAGCAGACTGAACCCGCCTCATTGAAAAGAAATTTGATTTTTCCCCCCCGATTATTTTCACTTTAATTGATGATTTAAGATGATGGGAAGAAGGCTTATGCGTTCCTGTATTTCTTTCTCTAATGTTGAATCGTCTATTTGTGTGTGTTTTTGTTTAATCCATTAATTTAAATAGGAGGAAAATCCCACATCCAGTTTGTATAATACTGTTTTCCATGCGTAATTAAACGGTTAAGTTTTCAATGGGAATTGAAAGAACAAATTCATATTTTATTGATATCTTTGTGAATTTATTTGGCAAGGTCATTGAAAAAAATCGTGCATGCAGCTCTTGCGTCTCTCCTGACCCACGTTGTATTCAATTAGGGCAAGCCCCTCCCCTTGACTGATGACACTGACAGACCCTCCTTAAGTTGCGTCGCGCCACAGCTGTCTGCGAGCATTGAGCTGCCTGGCGCCATCCTGAAAGAATGCCTTCACTGTAAAAAAAAAAAAAAAAAAAAAAAGAGTGGAGAGAGAAAGAGAGCAAGAGAGAGGGAGAGAGAGAGGTAGAGCAAGGGTGAGCGAGCAAAAGGCGCACAGACCCAGAGGGGAGGAGAGAGAGAGAGGAGCGGAGTTAATGGAGAGGCTCTACAACTGCGCACAAACATAGATTTGATCAGTGAGTTTAACTTGCTGGTGCTGGTCAGTGTGCAGTGAAGCCATCCACTGCAAACAAGCCCCGCGCCCCTACGATCCTCCACTACTTGTTGAGCCGGGCTGCATCGCTGACATTTTTTTTTCGAAGAGGAAGAAGTTCAGGAACTCTGCGTGGAAGCGGATTCCATTTTGGACGTATTTATATGACAACACCTTTGTTGCATTTTGTAATGTGGGGGTATGTTTCGTGTTTATATGTCTTCAGTTTTGCGTAAATCCAACAAAGCGTGAGCCGGCAGTCTGTTCAAAACCGTGTGTAGACACATCTGTTGAAAATGAGATAATAAATTCTTCTTTCTCTTCCAGGTGATCAGACGCGAGCGCGGAACCTGTGGATTTAACTAAAAGAAGAAAAAACTCCGGGATTTGGGACAGACTGTTTCTCACCTTTTTACTTGTGCCGCTTTGCTTCAGCGTACATGAACATTGACTAAAGAGACAGCTTAAAAGAAAAGGCCAGCAATGGAAGTAAGTGCGGATCAGCCCCGATGGATGAGCCATCATCCCGCGGTGTTGAACGAGCAGCATCCCGGCTCACATCACCCGGGCCTCGGCCACTCATACATGGACCCTTCGCAGTATCCCCTCGCTGAAGATGTGGATGTACTCTTTAATATCGATGGACAGGGAAACCATGTCTCTCCATACTATGGAAACTCTGTCCGAGCCGTCCAGAGGTACCCTCCTCCTCACCACAGTAAGTAAACGGGCCCGTTTAGGCCTTTTATTTAATAATGTGCACATTATCTCCCTGCAGACGTTTGTGCATAAAAGGCTCGATTACCACCGCCGCGTGTGGAATTATTTGAATGATCAAAACCGCGATCCAGACCGGGTTTCGTGTCGTTTCTCCTGAAATGACTTTAAGAGCTTCGAACGTTGTGAAGCGGTGCAGTAAATGTGTAGAACTCACTGCAGTGTATTTGTCTTTCGGGTTTCTCATTTTAATCCCACCGTCGAGACTTCACAGCGCTGACTCGTATGTCGGAGAATCGCTGACGTTTTTCTGTAGCCCGTGCGTAATTTGCGTTCTCGATCAATCGTGTGTTTGGTTACGGATTTCAGCAAACAGAAGTGTTGGCGCCGAAGTCGTAGATACACCTGGGTTATTTTTGCTGAGAAATGCAGCCGGGCGCAAACACATTTAACTCACCTGCTTGTTACGGGCAGTCAATTGTGGAAATTCATGAACGTTGAAATGAAGTCATCTGAATTAAGGATATATATTTGTCGCATGTTAAAATGTGAACATAAAGAGTAAATCTTGCGCACCAAACCTCCCGTAAACGGGGGGAAATGTTTTTACACCGCACGGACGTATGAATGGTGAGCTGTCGTACGGAAATTTGAGAAAATTAAAAAGCCACGATGTATGCATTTGTGCGTAAAAGTGTTTCCATTTGAATCCATTGTTGAAATAAGACGGGGGTCGGTGTGAAAGTCAGGTTGTGATCTTGTTGTGTTTGTGTGCTGCCTCAGGTAGCCAGGTGTGCCGTCCCTCGTTACTGCACGGCTCTCTGCCTTGGCTGGAGGGAAGCAAAGGAATCCCACCGCACCACAGCACTTCTCCCTGGAACCTGAGCCCCTTCCCCAAGAACCCCCTGCACCACGGCTCCCCGGCCAGCCTGTCCGTCTACCCCCCGGCCTCCTCCTCCTCTCTGTCTACCGGTCACTCCAGTCCGCACCTCTTCACGTTCCCCCCGACGCCCCCGAAAGACGTGTCCCCAGACCCGGGCATATCCACCCCAGGCTCCAGCAGTTCCGGGCGGCAGGAGGATAAAGAGTGCATAAAGTACCAGGTGTCCCTGGCCGAGACTATGAAACTGGAGTCAGCTCACAGCCGGAGCGTGGCATCAATCGGAGCAGGGTCATCCTCTGCCCACCACCCCATCGCCACATACCCACCCTATGTCCCCGAATACGGCCCAGGTCTCTTCCCACCAAGTAGCCTGATAGGTGGGTCCTCTTCTAGTTATGGTTCCAAAACAAGACCAAAAACAAGGTCCTGTTCAGGTAGGCGTGCGCTTTATTACATTCCCTTTTGATCTAACACTATTCCCCAGATTTTCAGCCTCGATGATGTCTAATTTCACATTCTTCAAACAAACTTTAAAAAACAAACAGCCCACAGGCCACAGGCCACACAGGTGAACACAAGCAGACATAATAATAATAATAATAATAATAATAATAATAATAATAATAATAATAATAATAATAATAATAATAATAATAATAATAATAATAATAATAATATGTGAAGGTTTATTTAAAAAGAAGTGTGGAAATAATTCCATTAATTATATTTGATGTGTCTTTACAAAAGCAGGCCAACACTGATAAATGAAAAAATTAAATCTTAAAAACAAAAACAAAAAAAAAACCCCAACATAAATTGATATTTTTTAATGAAATAACTCGACGTGAAGCTTCCATTAATTTTCCCATCCTCCTCATGCCCGCCAGCAGACAGTTGGGGGAGAGTGAAAGAGAGGAAAGCCAGCTCTCTGGGCTGTGTCGCCCCGTTTATATGTTTAAGATAATCCCATTACTGTCAGACCAGTGAACGCCACAGTTGCATTGTTTACCCAGCGGTGGAGCCCCGGATGCTGCGCGTTCATTCAGGGGAAAAAAGCGGCTGAAACGCCGCCGTGGCAGAGCGCACCAAACCAAACCAACATCATCATAATCATCATCCCAGGGAGGAGGGGAGAGGCAGCAGCGAGCTCACATTAGGGCAGATACTTTAGATGAGGAGTGGGGTAATTATTTAAAAGGTTAAAAATCCCACTTTTTCTGTAACGAGATTAATATCAAGCGTCTTTTTGATGGGAGCGAAAACTGGATTAGTTGATGCATATCATCGGGATTATTCAGCACCATACACTGGGTTTCATTAATGCAAATAAAGATTTTAATTCGAGGATCATGTGCAATAATGTGCATTTTTAAAATATTCCCGCAATATGTGGACTATTCACATTTCTTTTTAATCTGTGCAGCGTGTTTTGTGCAAACTTCTCCAGCACACAAGCGAAAACACACCTTGCCCGTGTGTGCGGCAGGATACACACTCTGCATTGCAGAGGTCTGCTTGGTCTTAAGTCAGATGCAGGGGATCCGACGCGGTTTGTTTGATTTCAGCTCCTTGTGCCAAAAAGAGAAAAACCGTCTTTAACAAAAAAGAAAAAACGAGAGAAAACACAACTCTACTCAGGCGCTCGCACGTCTGTTACGTCTAAAAAAAACGCAGCACGACGCGCACTTACACGTCTCTCTCCTTCTTTGTGAAGAATTGTGTGTGTTGCTTTATTCTGCAGCTTAAAAAAAGGGGAAGTGAGGCTGTATGAAAATGCAAACAAGAAAAAAAAAAAAAAAAACAGCTCTCGGCGTTGCACAAAAGCCCCGCGCAAGAAGTCTGCGCTTTCAAATAATCTGAGTGGGACTACAGCTCTCCTTGTTTCAGCCTCAGCCCCCCCACCAGCCCCCCAAATACACACTAATCAAAATGTTAGTGCGCGTCTCACCTGTCGGTGTCACTAGAGAAGTGCCAGTCAAACATGAACGCTCTCTCGATCCATTCTGAACAAAGGACATAGCCTCTTACACAAACTCTCACACACACTTGATCCTATTATTATTATTATTATTATTATTATTATTATTATTATTATTATTATTGGCAGCCTATTTAAAATAGATTATAATAGATTAATACATATATTTTGGAATACATTTGTTTAGTTTAAAACGATTTTACGCATTTTCACGCATCATGTTTAGAAAGAATTTGTAATGATTTCTGTCTCATGGACCTTTTAAACTGCTGACAATGTTTTTTATATGTATGTGTATGATGACTATATCAATGTTTTATTATTATTACTATTATTATTATTATTATTGTTATATTGTTGTTGTTAATATTTAAATTATTAGTGTTATTTGTGCGTTTTGTTGCTTTGTATAACGCATACTGTGGCATCAATAACCTTCTTTATTCCCATGCGCACATGTAGTTGTTTTCGATATTTTGGAGGCTTCACTGACCTGGAACCTGTCTCCATGTCCTGTGTGTGCGTGTGCGTGTGCGTGTGTGTGTGTGCGTGTGTGTGTGTGTGTGTGTTTGTGTCCGTGTGCGTGTGTGCTGTGTGTTGGCCCTCCGCAGAAGGTAGAGAGTGCGTGAACTGCGGGGCCACGTCAACTCCGCTGTGGAGGCGGGACGGTACGGGTCACTATCTGTGTAACGCCTGCGGACTCTACCATAAGATGAACGGGCAGAACCGCCCTCTCATCAAACCCAAACGTCGGCTGGTACGTCTTTACCACATTTTCTCTATTGATGACATTTCCGTCTCTCTCTCTGTTTTTCCCCTATCCAGGAAGAAGTAGGCCTATTAGCTGCAGGAAATTGACTCGACAAGTGCAGGTCTCTGTTTTCAGATACTACCTAGAAAAAAAAAAAAGCAACAACTGCACAGTATATTTTTTTCCCATGCAATTTTTTTATTTGCTAAAATTGTCATTGATGCACATTAAATTTGCTGCATCCATTAAAGAGAGAGCTGCTTTTAGTGTTGGAATGGCTGCAGCCTTGCATTCATCGATGCACCCTAAGCTCCATCTTTTATTAAAAAAATAAATGAATAAAATAAAATACATATGAGCAAGTGTCTTTTAATGGAGCTATTTTTGCAGCAATGTCAGGGAAATCCCCTTCCATCAGAGCTGCGTGTCTTCTTATGAGTATTAGAGGAGTTCCCCTCTAGCTTTTCGAAGAAAAAGGCAAACATTGGCGGTCCAGTCCTACCCTGCTTTACTCTGGACTTCTTCTCCTCCTCTTTGCCCGGCTCCTCAGGAAAGGGCTGCCGGATATCTGAGCAGCGCAGATAAGTCGCTTTTAACAACACAGCCCGTTTCCCCAGTCAAAACAGAAAGGCTGCAGGAGCCCGGGCTAGTCCAGCAACACAGTCACGACCTGAGATTTGTTTAGTGTTATAATCCCTGTTTAAATACACCAAGATGATCGAGGTATGAGTAATCGCCAGCCCATATTTGTCCTTGGGGTTTTTATCTGCTCAAAAAAAAAAAACACATTAAAGAAACTACAATAAATCTAATAGGGCGACTTCAGCCTTCCACATTCTTTCAAATATAAAAAAAGAATATAGTTAAATGTGGATTAATTGTATGAATTCAAGCGTTGAAATTAAATCTATACTCCCAAACATGGCGATCCTACAAAAAAATTAAAAATTAAAATAAATATATATATATGTATATATTTTTTGATTCACAGCGCACATTGGCAGGGTTTGTAGGCCACCACACTTGTATAATTGGAAATCCCTTCGTGAGATAATGTAGTCCTTTACATCTGCGTGTCCTCTGCGGTCACCTGTCTATTGATTGTTTTTAGAGATTATAACGTCAATGTCAAGCCACTGCAGCAAACTGGAGGCTGTGAAGGCAGCCATGCTCAGAATCCAGTTCGTCAGGCTCAAGCTTGACTCTGCCTGCACGAGCCCACAAAATACCAACACTTCTCCTATTTTAGCCCCATTTTAACTGGTGCGCAATTATTGCCATGTGGTTCATTTCACTACATCACGTAATCACATTTCGCGTCCGTATTTTTAAGAAAAAAACAAACAAAAAAAAAAACAAACGTATGAACTACAAAGCTCCTTTCAGCTTTAATCGATACCAAATCTATTCACCCCCCCCCACCTCCATATTTTCCCTTCTTTTCCAATTGTTTCACGTCACAATGTTTAAAGCAAGGCACCATCGCACAAACACGCACTTTAAGGGGAAATTTAATCAGATTTAATAGCTCTCCCATTTCAAGGCACTGCTTTTATGTCTTCTGTAAATATTTATTCTCTGGGAGGTATGCGCTCTATGACGCTATTTTTAGCCTTGAGTGAAAGCAGCTCTGTTTTTAGTATTCCTCTCCTTATTTTAAACTATTTTCAGCTTGCACTAATGTAAAAAAAAAAAAAAAAAAAAAATCCACTCTGTACATAAAGCATGCATATACAGTACAGTAGGAGGAAAGTTTACATTTCAAGTGTTTTTAATGGCTTTACGCACGACAGGAGTGAACGAAGCGGGTGTGTGACAGAATGCAACACGTTTTTTTGTTTGTTTTTCAGTCCATTTATTCAAATGCGCGATAAGACTGCATGCATGCAGGGCGGCAATTCCGGGATTTTTTTTTTTTTTTTTTTTAATTTAAAGGGGGAGGGGTTTTTTTTTTACGTGCCAAAATACGCACGTTTTGCATAAAGGCGGCCCTGGATGAATGTTGGAATCTTTGAAAATAAAATAAAATCTATTGTAGTTTGGGTCACTACACGCTCATGTGACCTGTCTTTCTTTCTTTCTTTCTTTCTTTCTTTCGTTCTTTCTTTCTTTCTTTTTTTCTTTCCTTTTCTATGACCACTCCACGTGCAGTCCGCAGCCAGGCGGGCGGGCACGTCGTGCGCCAACTGTCAAACGACAACGACGACGCTGTGGCGGAGAAACGCCAACGGGGACCCGGTGTGTAACGCCTGCGGCCTGTACTATAAACTGCACAATGTAAGTAATAAACCCTCACGCCGTATCTCTCCATCAAGGCTTGAATATATTGCATCAGTCCTCCTCTTGGTTCTCACGTCCTGCTGGGCCCACCTTTCCCCTCCTTCTTCTTTCTGCATATTTGATGTGACTCGTCCCTGCAGAGACTTTCCCGGCCATGGTGATAACAAATACTGTAGAATTAACATGATTTATTGGCAGTAAGTGCGAATCTGAAATGTATAAGACCTAAAGTGAACTAAGCCCGCAGCCGCCTTGCTTTTGAATATTAAAGAAGAAGGGGGGCTTAATTAAAATTCGATTAATTTCCAGTGCGCCACCCCTCCTTTCTCTCCCTCTCCCTCTCTCTCTCTCTCTCTCTCTCTCTCACACACACACACACACACACACACACACACACACACACACACACACACACACTCTTTGCGTATTTCTAGTCTTTCTGGTTCCCAGCGCACCAGGGACTCCGAGTCCCCCCTCTGACCACCAATCCGTCTGATTCGTTTTGGGCTGGTTAGTGCCTCACCACATCATTTCACATCCTCAATCTGAAAACCCCAGGGACTCGTTTATCTCCCCCCCCTTTCCCCTTTCCTGTGCACAAAGCTGTCACTTTTAATCAAACTGCCATTGTAGCTGCAAACTAATAATAATAATAACTCGGCAAACTGCTCTGAGGCCACATGTAGGTAATTTCTCCTCCACCTCTCGTCCTCTCAGACAACAGCTAAAGGTGGAAAATGTCCCTGTGTGCGAGGGGGAAGAGGATCCTGCTTGTCACGCGAGCAACTCTCTGTTAAATAATTTTCCCATTTTACTTTTGGCAGATAGTAACGCAGTGCAGACCGATTGAGACCAAGGTTAAAGGGAGAGCAGAATAACATTTCCCTCTTACACACCAGCGTCTGAACTGACCCGACCTCCCTGTAATTGTGAAATTAGTTTATTTTGGGTAAATCCGGACTTCTGTTGCTCCCTTTGAAACAACGTCCACATTCTTCATGGAGACTCCAGCTGGAGTCCCTGCTGGCCCAATGTGTTGCTTCTTAAGCAGGACACCTGATGGTGGCATACCTGTTGTCCCGCCAGCTCGCAGTCAGACAGGAAGCTGTTGGAAAAGTTGCGACGAAAACGCTTGTTGAGGTTTGACGCTTCAGTGTTTGGGGGTTTTCTATGCCTGTGAGAGAAGTGTGACACCTCTGAGGTTTCAGGTGGTTTGTGGAGAGAGACGTGTTCAGCGTGGTCCCCGACTCAAAACACTTTGGTCGTGCTGGTTTCTGTTTGATGTGCTGACGGCGACGGCGGCGGCCGAGCAGCGGCTGGGGGCCCGAGGCTCCCAGCCATCTCAGCATCAAAGAGCCGAGGCCCGACTGGCTTTAAGGGGGGGGGGTGTAGCTCGCTTCTGAGCTGGAAACACAGGCAGGGAAAGTCACCCAGTACAGAGTCGCAGCTTAGAAAATGAAACTACACCACTGGAGGGAGGGGTGCTGGGGAGAGGGGGGGGGGGGGGGGGGGGGTGGTAGGAGGGCACAGATCTCTCGACCTCCGCTAATCATGGAGGCCACTCTCTTTAAAAGAGTCAGCGGAAAAAAAAAAGTCCAACGTCTCAGACAGCTCCGGAGAGAGAGAGAGAGAGAGGACAAAATCCCCATTCCCATTTCCCCGGGAAGAAGCAGTGAGAAAGATCAGGACGCCAGTCGGCCTCATCCACCTCCCCTCATAATCCCGCCTGCAGCCCAAATTCCATCATCCAGCTCTCCTTCCAGGCTAAACCGACGCCGGAAGATGGCAGCCGGGGCCATTTCTGGCCAAGAGATGGCCAAACGGTTGAGGAGGAGGAGGGTGGAGAGGAGGACTTGGCCGATGCCGGCGGTGGCCGTGGCCATGAGTCTCCGCGGTTGACTGGCTGTACATTAGCTGCCAGACCCTTCTCCTCCGTCGCTCTCCCCTCCCCTCCTCATCTTTTTCTTTCCTCCGCTTTCTTTTTGGCATGGCCGCCGCCGCAGATACAGTCCAGCTTAAAGGAATCAACTAAATCCAAACCCAACACACACACACACACACACACACACACACACACACACACACACACACACACACTGAAAGAGTGTATATAAACAGTTTTCTGTTCCGGGATGGGACAGTCAGATTTCTCTGGTAATGGGACTCCATTACATGTCATTACGTTCCTCCAAAACCCCACAATCGTTCCCTGAGAAAACAGAAGAGCTCCCAGAGAGCCACATCTTGAAGATTTATTTTTAAAAAGTTGGTGACACCCCTCATTTAAGGTTTTTTTTTCAATTGTGTTGCCTGATGTCGTTGCGACGGAGCCTCCAGCTTTTCAGATGCCTATCTCACGTAAACAAAATACTAATCTGGCCCCTGTTTCCTTGTCTCCTTTCGAGAGCAGATCAACCGACCTCTGACCATGAAGAAGGAAGGCATCCAGACCAGGAACAGGAAGATGTCCAGCAAGTCCAAGAAGAGCAAAAAGTCCCATGACAGCATGGACGACTTCTCCAAGAGCCTGATGGACAAGAGCAGCTCGTTCAGCCCGGCCGCCTTGTCCCGCCACATGTCCTCCTTCCCTCCGTTCTCGCACTCCAGCCATGTGCTGACCACCCCCACACCCATGCACCCCTCCTCCAGCTTGCCCTTCGCCCCCCACCACCCCTCCAGTATGGTAACGGCCATGGGTTAGAACCCCCGAAACCCCGAACGGCCTCGCCACTGAAACCCACCACCAACCCGCCGCCTCCACCGCCACACACTCCGGTTTCTCTGCTGACCCGCCTCCAGACCCTACAAGACAAACGGACCCCTCGGTCCGACTCCACCCCCAACCCCAACCCCCACCAACCCCGTCCCTCCTCCCCGTCTCACGGCACGAGAGGCTTTAAGGCTCCTTCCTTTCCCCTTCAGTTGTATCTTATTTTTTATAAAAATCAAAGTGTACCTCTGCGATGTGAATGCTTTGCAGAGTTGACTGTGGCGCGCTGACCTCCCGGAGGGGGGCACCACCTTTTCATCACCCTCCTCCTCCTCCTCCTCCTCCTCCTCCTTCACCTCCACTCAACACGGAGCTCCATTTGTGTACAAAAAGCCATTTTTTTTCCACATTACCAGAACTTTTGTGACGCCCACTCCCTCTACCTTCAACCCTCTCCTCGCCTGTGTAACAGGAGGGGCCCCCATCCCCACCCCCCCCCGCTTCTTCTTCTCCTACTGGAGACACTGACGTTGAATATATTTGTACAAATTGTATGAAATACAGTACATTTAATGAAGACTTTTTAATTAAGTGAGAGGGAAAAAAATGTAAACATGCCCGTGGGCAGCTAATGACGAGAAGGGTACGAGTGGCAGCGGGTGGAGAGACTTGCCGCCGGAGAGGAACGAGGGAGGATGGAGGTGAGGAGACTTTTGAGAAAAAGGGGCAGGCTTCACTTTTCGCCTGCATGAACTGTATTGCATTAAGTTGGGGGAGAGTCGGCGGCTCCGGCTGCAGGTGTCTCTCCACTTTCTTTCTTTCTTTTTTTTTTTTTTTTTGAATGTGCTATAGGTCTCGGGCAATTGGTTTGTGTTGAAGCGCGCACGTACACACACACACACACACACACACACACACACACACACACACTCACCTAAAAGACTCTTCCTGCCCACAGATTATATGCATTGTGAAAAAAAGTTCCTGTATTTGTTATTTGTATGTATAAATCAGAGTACCAAAAATACGAAAGAAACAAAGATGTAGAATTATTTCTTTATGTTATGCAGACTGAATGGTTGTAAAAATTTAATAATAATCACTAGTGTAAAATATGACTGCTTTTTTGTTTCGTAATTTTTTTTCCCCCCTCTTTGAAAATAATAAACTAGTTTAATCTCTGTTGACATGTTAGAGCCGCAGTCCAGGGTCGTCTTTTCTGTCTGACACACACACACGCACACACACACGCACACACACACACACACACACACACACACACACACACGTCAACAAATGGCAACATTTTATCAAAATCACCCGAATTGGTAAAAACAAAGGTATAATCAAAAAGATAGTCCTATATATTCAGACTTCAATATACATTTTTATGTCATTTATTGATACAAACAGCTGATAAAATGTGCAAAAGTGACTAAAATTGCACATATTTAACTTTTTCCAGCTGATGGTAAAGTCCAGCTTTTCCCTATTTCTTTAATACTAACTTATGTAAGTTCATAAAAGTGAAGGAAATAGCACTTTTCAGAGATATCTTGATCAGGAAGAGACAACAGGTAAAATCAATTAATCTAAATCTGTTTTCCTTGATGCATCGGATGTTTCTTCAGAAGATTTTCTACAGACAAGAACTGTGAAGTTTTCAAATTTCACCGGCCTCGTTGCTCAACATAAATCATTTTACAAGGTATTTCTCAAAGTAAGAAACACAGTTGAAGTGTCAGTTAAATTATTCAGAAGAAGAAATGATTGAATGAGTGAGCCAGAGAGGTGAAAAAGAGGAAGTGAGGCGGGTTTCGACCACTAATTGAACCGCAGATTAGATGGAGCTGCTTCCTCCATGAACGGGCTCGGGCTTTGAAGGGGAGAAAGAGACAATCAGGCTTGAGTATAAAAGCTCCATTTCAATACCACTAAACTGTACAAGAAGTGTTCAAGCTTTTAAGGCATGACGGCACAGAAATAAGCCACAACATTAAGACCAACACTCAAACCGCTTAGAGCAGTGAGAGTAAAGAGTGCATTGCGCTAAACAAGGAGCTGCTGGTCATAATCTTATGGCTGATTTGTGAATCTATCCATTATGCATGTCTGATTTACACCCTCTCAGTCAAACTTTTTTCAGAAACCGTAAAACATTTTTTCAACCGCCTCACCCCTGACTAGCATTAGCATTAGCAACACTGCTTCAAAACATTAATAAACAATAATAATCTACAAATACTCACAAATCCTAATGTTTCGCTTTCTTTAAGGGTATAGAAATGCAACTACATGAGATTTTTATACAAATAGTTGTTCCATAACTTGAAAAATTGGAACATATAGAAAAATGTCAAAGTGTAACATCTAGTTAATTTTTATTTTGTTTGTTTGTTTTTTTAATTGAATTTGAACATTTGACACCTTGCCAGGTCTCTCTGGCCAGAGATTCAATAAGCTGTTTGGACACTTCTCACTTCTGGGATGAACTTGACATAAAACAATGCTAACTATATGATTTGGTGTCATAAGATTTGAAATAATAATATAAATCCATTAAAATATATGAATGACAGTGAGATGGTTTGAGGTTATCCTCCCAAATAATCTCATAGACTCTGATCTGTGTGTTTACAGTACTACAGTTCTTGCTTGCAAATGGTCATATGATGAAATTGTGATCATTTCCTGCTTTTGATGAGCAATTCTGACATAAAAATTATGCGGAAAGTTCTTGAATCAGATGAAGCGGTTACAGATTGTAGTTAACTGCAATATACAGATTGTAATTTCAGCATATTCTGTGAGAAAGTGCATCACACCATCCAGCGCAAGAAGAGAAAAACCCGGTTTATACCAGCATTTCTCCATGGAGCCGACAGACTGTCAGTCTTGTCCGAGTTGATTCCTCACATGCAAAACACTTGATTCTGTTTTGTGCCTGTGGCCTAGCAACAACTCTGCAGAAAGGGAAGCAAAAAAAAAAAAAAACTGCCAGAAACCCACATTTCCAATATTGAAATATATATTTGCACAAGTGGAATGCCAAATCCAGCAGCTGCAGCCGTCTCCAGCCTTGCTGCAGAAAAAGGCCATACAGAAGTCAGGTATTTGGCATCATTTGTTTCTGAGCTGCTGTGACCAATCGCCAGATTTGCTCCTGTGTTTTAATAGTGAGGTCAAGGGGCCATGTGGTATGAGAATGGGAATGGTTTGTGTGTGTGTGTGTGTATAGAGGGATTGAGGAGAGCTTTGCCCCAACGGTGGAACCCCCGGCCCCTGGCTGACCTTTCTATTTGTCTCCTCCCCGGTGTCGGGCTGTGGACGTCTGCCAGCGGCGGCTAGAGGCGCGGCGGGCGCTTCAGGTGAGGACGACTCCAGACCACCAGTCGCTCCTCTGCCTGCGTCTGAAGCTCTTCCTGCAGCTGCCTCTCGTCTTTCAGGTGAGGACGATGACAGAGCCGCCGGTGTAATGGGCTCTCGGGAGCCGTCCATCTTAATCAGCAGAGGTCAGGTCACTGAGGAGTGAGTTCAACCACTTCAAAATACTCTCATTTGAATCCAAATAAACATGGAGGGAAATCACCGGCCCCATTCCAAATACATTACATTGAAAACAGTGAAAAGTTTCACGTTGACACGGCAACATTGTGAAAACGATTTCCATTTACATCGAGTTGGCAGAAACACTGAAAACAATGTAATGTGCCACAAGTTGGTTCTGTTGTTTATTTTTTTAAATGAAACCACTCACACACACATGCAGCAGAGAACAATCCACTATAAACATTGTCCACGACAATGTCAGTTTTCTCCCATTGTCAGACGACCAACATGGATTGTTATTACAGTGACTGTCAACTATAAAACTATCAAGTCCAGGAGAATCTGGACAGCGTCATGACACGATGGAGGAAACATTGTTCATTGCCCAGCTACTGAGCAACTTGTTACTACGGCTGTGAGGCACATTCAAAATAGCATAGTGTTTCCGCTGTCTACACAAACTGATCTGAGTGTTTTCAAAAAGTTCCACCTTGGGAGTAATTTCCAAAAACTTGGGTTTTCAGCGAGTCCGATCATGGACACACCAAACGTGATGAAAGTTTTTGTCGTTTCATTGTAAATCATTGCATCTATAAAGTCCCCCATAGACTCAATCGAGGTACGTTCAGCTTCTGTTTACCTCAATGATAATGATCAATATTACACTATAGAAACTATTCAGCCTGTTGTGTTAATATGCAATACTACAATCAGTCCTATATACTGTATAACTTCATATTTACATGAATAAACGAGTATCAGGGCTTGACATTAAGGATTCTAAGTTTTTACTTGCCCGGGCAAATTTTGACTTGTTCGAAGTTTAATGTAAAGGTATAATCTTGAGTAATGTATGAATTCGACCAACATAACTTTTTACATAAAAACACTTCTTTAATAATCAACATATCTGTTATGGCTGGGAGCCGGAGTGTAGTGTTCTGAAACCCAGAAGCAGACCAGGAGGCAGAGCAGGCGCAATTAGCAACAGTTTCTTTGTATTGCATAACGTGGGAGACGGGGGTCGGAGACTCTGGGGTGCAGAGTGCATGGGTGAGAGGACTGCAACGAGGAGCACTGAGCTGAGAGGAGGAGCGTCGAGGACGCTTGGAGCGAGGAACACACGAGGACTGCAGCAGGAGAGAGCGCTGCGTGGAGAGGAAGCTGACAAAGGACACTTGAAGCAGGGAGTCATGGAGGGCATTTCGGAGGTGACTTGGAACAGAGACACAATCTTCTTGCACTGGATCCACCTCACTGCAGGGCTTATAAGAGGTGGGAGCAATCAATTAACCAATTACCTGCAGGAGTGTCAGTGAGGGAGGAGCTGGTGCTGGAGCGAGGTGTGGATCCCTCCCAGTCCACCAGATATTGGAAACCCCGACTCCGAGGCCGCATGTCCAGGATCTTGGATACGGTGGAGCCAGGATGGTCCTCGATAATCCGAGGGGGTGGTGGGGGTCAGCAGGAGGACAAAGGGGCTAGAGGAGACTAGTTTGAGGAGACAGATATGAAAAGTAGGGTGTACCTTGAGGGACTCAGGGAGCTGGAGGCGGACAGCCATGGGGTTGATCACCTTGGAGACTGGGAATGGTCCGATGTAGCGGGGAGCCAGCTTCGGCGACTTTATCTGGAGAGGAAGATCTCAGGAGGACAACCATACCATCTGCCCACATCTGTAGTCTGGAGCGGGAGGGCAGTGACGATCTGCGAGTTGTCTGTTGGACTCCGCGGATCTGGAGAGTGCTGCACTGGCAGACTTCCATACCTCCCGGACCCGACGTAGGTGGTCCTTGACCGCGGGGACAGCTACATCGAGCTCCTGATCTGGGAACAGGGGAAGTTGAAAACTGTAACAAACCATGAATGGCGACATCCCAGTGGCAGAGCAGGTGATGGAGTTGCGTTGAGTTGAGTTGCGTTCAATCCATGGAAGGTGGGTGCTCCAGGATGAAGGAAGCTGTGAAGCCATGCACTGGAGAGCCACCTCTAGGTTCGGGTTCGCCCGCTCCGTCTGGCCGTTGGTCTGGGGGTGATATCCAGAGAGCTGGCTGTGGCCCCCAGGGCCGAGCAGAACACCTTCCACACCTGGGAGTCAAATTGAGGTCCCTGGTCAGATACAATGTCCATGGGAATACTGTGGAGCCAGAATACATGGAGGACCAGGAGGTCAGCCGTCTCCAGGGCAGTCGGCAACTTCTGGAGTGGAACGTAGTGGACGGACTTTGAAAAACGGTCCACTATGGTCAGGATGCTGGTGTTCCCGTCAGAAGGGAGGAGCCCGGTGATGAAGTCCGTGGTGATGTGGGACCAAGGCCGGCTGGGAATTGGCAGTGGTCGCAGGAGACCCGATGGAGGTTGATGGGAGGACTTACTGCGGGCAAAGATGGAAGAAGCTGTAACGAACTCCCAGACCTCCCGGGCCATGCCAGGCCACCAGAAACGTTGCTGCAGGAAGGAGAGGGTGCGGACGGCTACAGGATGACAGGTGGGCTTGGAGGTGCTCCCCCACTGAAGAACCTGAAAGCGCACGGAGCCCGGAACGTAGATGCGGTCCAGGGGACCGGTGCCTGGATCTGGGTCTGGCCCGGAGCCTCCCAGACAGTTGCTTCGATGTCCCAGTCAGTGGCACCCAGCATACAGGATGACGGGATGATGAGGTCCGGTAACTCGGAGGAGGAAGGGGAGGGGTGGATCAGAGACAGAGTGTCAGGTTTGATGTTCCGGGATCCAGGTCGGAAGGACAGAGTGTAGTTGAACTTACTCGGGAAGATGGACCAGCGCGTCTGACGGGAGTTGAGCCTGTGGGTCGAGCGAAGGTACTCCAGGTTCTTATGGTCCGTCCATATGATGAATGGGACTGAAGCACCCTCCAACCAGTGTCTCCATTCTTGCAGAGCCCACACCACCGCCAGCAATTTCCGGTTCCCCACCTCGTAGTTTCTCTTGGCCGGAGAGAGCCTGCGGCAGAAGTAGGCACAGGGATGGAGCTTGTGGGAGCCAGGATGCCATTGGGAGAGCACCTCTCCAACCCCGGTGTCGGAGGCGTCTACTTCCACGAACTGCTGAGAGGGGTCGGGATGTAGTAGGACCGGGGCACTGTCCCCTAACTAACCTTGGTTGAGTTAGGGGACAGGCCACCTTACTGTAGTTCCTGATGAACTGACGGTAGAAGTTGGTGAACCAGTCAGAGGGTTCCGGGTCACTGACGAGCCGCACCTCTTTAGTAGACTTGGGCAAGAGTCCTGAAGATGTCCGGCTTCACTGCAGTAGAGACACAGCTGGTTCTGGATACGCCGGCATCATTCTTGGGGGTCCATACGAGCCCGCCCCAGCTTCATCGGCTCATCTGCTGACTCGTCGGGAATTCCGGGGCCCGGTGGGAAAGTCGAGGACCCGGGAGCCTGCTGGGAGGAGGACAGTCTGACAGGGTGGCGAGTGCAATGAGCTCATTGAGGGAGGAGGGTTCGCCTCGGGTAGCCAGATGGTCCTTGAGTCTCTCCGAAGGACCCTGGGTGTAGATTCCCTGGAGAGCCTCGTCCTGCCACCTACACTCCTGCACCCGGATCTGGAACTCAACCGAGTAGTCGGTCACTGATATGGTGTCCTGGGAGAGTGAGAGAAGCTGCCGTGATGCCTCCCCTCCTTTTACTGGTTGGTCGAATGTCTTTTTAAGCTCCTTCATCCCTCCAGAGTTCCGTCACCCACTTCTCTCACAGAAGATTGGTAGTGTAGGTGATCTTGGCCCGGTCCGAGGGATACTTTGAGGGCTGGAGGTTACAGACGAGGCGGCACTTTGGCAGGAACTGATCACAGCAGCCCAGTTCCCCGGCATATGGCTCTGGTGGGGGAACGAAGGGCTCCTTGCCGGGGGAAGAGTCGCCCAGGCCTACGGAGTGATGGGCGGCACCGGGATCTGATGCGTAAGTGTCGGGTGTGGAAGATTGCTATACTAGCCGCTGGTGAATGTCCTGGATGGAGGTAGCGAGCTCCTGTGGCAGGCGATCATGCCGACCGAGTAACGCCGCCTGGGAGGAGAGGGCTTCCACCACCAGGTTGAGGTCTGCTGGGTTTTTGTTTGGCCAGAAGATTCTGTTAGGGCTGGGAGCCGGAGTGTAGTGTTCTGAAACCCAGAAGCAGACCAGGAGGCAGAGCAGGTGCAATTAGCAACAGTTTATTTGTATTGCATAACATGGGAGACGGGTGTTGGAGACTCTGGAGTGCAGAGCACACGGATGAGAGGACTGCAATGAGGAGGAGCACTGCGCTGAGAGGAGGAGCCCTGAGGACACTTGGAGCGAGGAACACACGAGGACTGCAGCAGGAGAGAGCGCTGCGTGGAGAGGAAGCCGGCCGAGGACGCTTAAAGCAGGGAGTCATGGAGGGCATTTAGGAGGTGACTTGGAACAGAGACACAATCTTCTGGCACTGGGTCCACCTCACTGCAGGGCTTAAGAGGTGGGAGCAATCAATTAGCCAATTACCTGTAACTTTTTGTTGAAACATAAAAAGTTAGGAAACTTCGGAATTAGAAAGTCAAAATAATCCAAAATACGTCATTTTAGTTGAAGTTATTTTTATGTGTTGAATTTGAGGGAGTATTTAATTTGTTCCTGTGACGATCTGAATGTTGACAGAAGTGAAAAATTCTAAATGACGGACGACGAGGAGTTTCACAGACGACATAATTCAACAGATTCCCAACGCTAGCCAATCAGAATGCATGTTTTCAAGGTAAGACGCTGCATCACTGACCAGAATATGGAACACGAATCAGCAAGAAAATATCAGCTGCGATCTTCACATACCTACAGTATATCAAGCGTTTTCACATACTATCATTGGTGTTCATGTGAGAATCACGTGATCGAGCTCTCGGGGCAAGAAATGGCTGTGCCCTGCGACAGCGTGATCCTTTGGCAACACCAAGTAATTTTTGCCGAAAAAACATCAAAATATCACCATAAAAGCCACAAGCTCGTTCGGGCAAGCTGGGTAGATGATTCAATTGCCTGAGCAAAGCTTTTTCTGGCCCTGGACATTCAGCAAAGCCCTAATGTCGAGCCCTGAGCGTTTTAAAGAACGTGTACTTGTTTTATTGTTCCACCAAACTGGCACACCTTTATGCCGATGTATCAATTAAACAGTTAGGGGTCCGTTTCATCTCCACTGGGCAGGATTGATAATATAATGCTGTAATAACCTTCAAATTCAAACTTTTCTTTGTTGAGGCGCAGAATATACATGATGAAAATGTTGATACCAAAACCAAACAATTATCACCAAACATGACTACAATGTAAACATGAAGCCAATTTTAATGAAACCTCCATTTGAATCTCAGACTATCTGATCTCCAAGCTAAAAGGGCATAGAAATAAGCTAAAATTGCCAAAATAGTCAAAATTGCTGAATTAAATAAAAAACAACAAATAAAAATGAATAAAAAAAGAGCTTGAGTTGTAAAAATGTAAAAAAAAAAAAAGATTCAAATAATAAAAGTGAAGATGACTAAAGTAGATAAATAAAACCCAAAAAACAAAAAGAGGAAAAAACACAATGCTGCTGAAATGGATAAAAAAGCAAAATAAAGGGGAAACAAGAAAGGCTTGTTTTTAAGTTAAGATGACTGAAGTCAATGAAGTGGTTAGAAAAGTCTAAAACAAATAAACAACACCCTCCCCCAACAACTATTCTTAATACAAAATTGCTTTTTATTAAAAAATAACTTAAAGTAGAGAAAAAACCTTAAACAACGTGATAATGCAGTAAAATAAAAATAACTAAGTAAAGTAATATGGCTAAAAGAGGTAAAATGGCAAAAAAAATAAAATAAAAAATGCAAACAACCAAAAACAAGAAAACCCGAAAATAGAAAAATCAGCTAAAAAGCCTCAAATAATGAAATGGCTAGATGGAAAACAAATTTGATGAAACTCCTTCGAGCACAAGAAAAGGTGAAAAGGATAAAAGAAGCAAACAAGCAAAGTGGCTAAAATTATCAAATCAGTTAAAAAAAAAAAAAAAAAAACGAATAAATGTATTAATTGAGGCCAAAACGACTAAAATTGATAAAACAGTATAAAAGGTTGCATTTTCTGGTTAAAATTTGTAAAACCAGTAAATAATTTCTCTCGTTCTAAACATTAGTTTATGAAACTTAATGAAGGCAGTATTAGGGTTCAAAGTAAAACTTTGTCTTAATTTCATCATTTGGTGGAAAGTTAAGTTTCTGCCCTCTGGCCCTTCCCAGTGAAACAAATATTTCCAAACTTATTCCATGTCGTCATGAGTTGCAGAATTCACTTTTAACTTTTTGCGTGTGTGTGTGTGAACTTTGATGAAAGTTCAACGAGGATGTCAGGAGCTAAACATCTTTCACACCTTTTCAGAAATAGTTTTGGTAAAACACCTCTCTCTTAGGGTTCCGGCGTGTTCGCACACAGGCGGGTGGTTCTGGTTTGAAGGAGGGACTGATCTCTGTCAGTATGCTGACTAAGGATGAGCCAGTACACCACTATTTGTATCTGTATCTGTTCAACCATCCAAATGATCTGTATCCCTATCTGTACTCGGAGTGGGCGGGGCCCAAACCGAAAGTGGGCGTGGTTCAAGTGGAACAGGTGGGGCCTAACATTATTTTAAGTCTGAAATTGATATGGATTGATCAGAAGTTGCTTTATTTATTGTTTATTTGAAAACAATTTACAGAACAGCCTCAGAATTGAGAGTCAATGTTGTATATAATGTAACACGGCATACAGTATATAAAGCTTAATTTGTAATATTTATAATGTTGTTTTTGTTTTTATGAACAGCCACATACAATAAACGTTAATATAGGCTACTTTGTGTGTTCAGCTATATGTGTTGTGTATGTGTGTAAGTGGTCTGTAAGACTTTATTTTTTATTGATCTGATTGAACCTGGTGATTCATGTAAACATCCAATGGTGGCAAACAGGGAAATAATATGTCAGCCTTGTTCACTGTGTTCTTCTAAAAAGCACCGCGTTCAGTACGAGCAAAGTTTTTCAACTGACTTTACACCATCAGCCAAACTACGAGCAAGCAGACGGTATTAAAAAAAAAAACAAAAAAACCCAACCTGAGTGGAAGCAGTGACCGACGCGACAAATGCACCACGTACGTTATGAAACAAGTTTACCAAGTAACTTTAAATATTATACAAACCGAAATAGAGGCGAGCTGAAAAAAACCTAAGGGGTACTGAGGAGAGCAACGTGCGTGTGAGAGTGGGGCAAGCTCTGGCTGCAGAGATGTGTGTGTGTGTGTGTGTGTGTGTGTGTGTGTGTGTGTGTCTATAGGGAGGGGCGGGTCCTGTGTGTTACTGGCCAATCATAGAGCGTGAAGACAGTCAGTTACCAAATGAGAATTTTCCTTCAACACAAACATGGATATTGAGTTTTACTCATATCATGCTCGTACTCGTCAAAAAGGCTTTATCTGTACTGGATACTCGTCTGAAACAAGTGCTGACGTCTGACAAACCAGCCTGAGGATGAGAGATTCTTTCATGCAGCTATTCCCTCCTGCAGAGACTGATGGAAGCTACAGAGCCTGTTACTGCTAATGCGCATCTCTCCCCCTCTGTTCAGTCGAGGTATGACTCATGGTCAATGTACTAGTTTTATCGTCCATATCAAGAGTTTTAGAGTTGAGACTCACCCCTTATAGCATCTGATGCGTCATCAGTCCAAACAGATGGGGTAGGGTTCTCTCCATCTTCTTCACGTTTATAGAGTATTGTTCTGTACACACCTGTGTGGTTTGATGACAAAATCACGCAACAGCGCCTCCTGTGGCCAGACAAACTAACTAAATTGTTGTTTCTGTTAGCGCTTTTCAACCAGAAAGAACCAGGTTCTAGTTCAGGGCCAGTTCTTTAATGAGCACCGCCAAAGACCCGGTTCTTTTTCCACTCTTAACTGAGCCAAGTGAGAACCACGTCATTGCGGCACTCCAAACGTGATACGTCACTGATTTCACAAATCTGGCGCTGACAGCACTCATACAGGAAGGAGGAGACAATGGAAAACAATGGAAAACTGCTTCTAAATGATATATCTCACACAGCTGACAGCGCAGCACTGCAGCTCGCTGCGCTCTCGAGAGCAGCAGTGCCGTTATCACCGATTAAATTACCTCATTCCCTCCTATTGTTAACTTCAGGGAACAACTTATTATATCGTTCCCACGCGTTATTTAAATTTTTTTCTTTATAACCACTCTGGGGCTCCGTGTTCGCTGGAGTTTTCAGAAAACCGGTTCAACCTCCTTTCCACCTTGTGGAGCGGAGACCAAAGGGATAACTCCAGAGATAACTCCAGTGAAAACTCCAGAGATAACTCCAGTGATAACTACAGTGAAAACTCCAGAGATAACTCCAGTAATAACTCCAGAGATAACTACAGTGAAAACTTCAGAGATAACTCCAGTAATAACTCCAGAGATAACTACAGTGAAAACTTCAGAGATAACTCCAGTAATAACTCCAGAGATAACTTCAGAGATAACTCCAGAGATAACTCCAGTAATAACTCCAGAGATAATGCCACTGATAACTCCAGTGATAACTCCATAGATAACTCCAGTGATAACTCCAGTAATAACTCCAGAGATAATGCCAGTGATAACTCCAGTGATAACTACAGAGATAACTACAGAGATAACTCCAGTAATAACTCCAGAGATAATGCCAGTGATAACTCCAGTGATAACTCCAGTGATAACTCCAGAGATAACTCCAGTAATAACTCCAGAGATAATGCCAGTGATAACTCCAGTGATGACTACAGACATAACTCCAGAGATAACTCCAGTAATAACTCCAGAGATAACTCCAGAGATAACTCCAGTGATAACTCCAGAGATAACTCCAGTGATAACTACAGAGAGAATGTCAGTGATAACTCCAGAGATAACTCCAGTAATAACTCCAGAGATAATGCCAGTGATAACTCCAGCGATGACTACAGACATAACTCCAGAGATAACTCCAGTAATAACTCCAGAGATAACTCCAGAGATAACTCCAGTGATAACTCCAGAGATAGCTCCAATGATAACTACAGAGAGAATGTCAGTGATAACTCCAGAGATAACTCCAGTAATAACTCCAGAGATAATGCCAGTGATAACTCCAGCGATGACTACAGACATAACTCCAGTGATAACTCCAGTAATAACTCCAGAGATAATGCCAGTGATAACTCCAGCGATAACTACAGAGATAACTCCAGTGATAACTTCAGTGATAACTACAGAGATAACTTCAGTGATAACTTCAGTGATAACTACAGAGATAACTCCAGTGATAACTCCAGTGATAACTTCAGAGATAACTCCAGTGATAACTTCAGTGATAACTACAGAGATAACTCCAGTGATAACTCCAGTGATAACTTCAGAGATAACTCCAGTGATAACTTCAGTGATAACTCCAGAGATAACTCCAGTGATAACTTCAGTGATAACTACAGAGATAACTCCAGTGATAACTTCAGAGATAACTCCAGTGATAACTTCAGTGATAACTACAGAGATAACTCCAGTGATAACTTCAGTGATAACTCCAGTGATAACTCCAGTGATAACTTCAGAGATAACTCCAGTGATAACTTCAGTGATAACTACAGAGATAACTCCAGTGATAACTCCAGTGATAACTTCAGAGATAACTCCAGTGATAACTTCAGTGATAACTACAGAGATAACTCCAGTGATAACTCCAGTGATAACTTCAGAGATAACTCCAGTGATAACTTCAGTGATAACTCCAGAGATAACTCCAGTGATAACTTCAGTGATAACTACAGAGATAACTCCAGTGATAACTTCAGAGATAACTCCAGTGATAACTTCAGTGATAACTACAGAGATAACTCCAGTGATAACTTCAGTGATAACTACAGAGATAACTCCAGTGATAACTTCAGTGATAACTACAGAGATAACTCCAGTAATAACTCCAGAGATAACTCCGCCCCCACCTGATGACGTGTCTGGCCCAACAAATAAGTGGAGCCAGCGTAGCACCGGGTTAGCTCCTGTTTAGCACTGGCTTTGGCAGTGGAAATACAAAGAACTGGTGCTAAGTCTAACCCGAGCTCCGAACTAGAACCTGGTTCTTTCCAGTGGAAAAGCCTCCTTTGTCTACTGCTGAAGTGTAAGCACACTCCTTTTTTTTTTTTTTTTAAACAGATTAGGTGTTGTTATGTGAAACGTTGTCACGTAAACGGGGCCTAATATTCAATTAAAAACTAATAAGAGGACAATAGATAGTATTTCAAAGTTCAAATTCTCCAGGTGCTCAGATTAGTGTGCAGATAGAAGCAATGTGTCAACTACAGGGGGCATAAACAAGTACATGTAGTGAAGTTTGGAGTGAGGGGAGTCAGGTACAGCTACAGGTACAGGTACAGGTACAGGTACAGGTACAGGTACAGGTACAGGTACAGGTACAAGTACAGGTACAGGTCCAAGTGAAAACCGTCACCAATGAAAAGAAGCTATTACCTTAAATAAAAAGACAAATTTTTTAACAAAGCAAAAAAGGATATTGGATGCATCAGCATAATGGTCAAGGAGAAAAGCAAATATGTTTCTGTTAAGAAGCAAAATCTACATGTCACAATGCCACACACACACACACACACACACACACACACACACACACACACACACACACACACACACACACACACACACACACACACACACACACACACACACACACACACACACACACACACACACACACACACATTTTCTGGATGGACACCCAAAACACCAGTCTATGCCTGAAACCATGCACAGCGGAGACCAAAGGGCTCAAATTACAACTGAATCCTGAAAAATACTTTTCGAAAAAAAAGATTAAACTCATGCGTTTAAAGAGACAATGAAGATCTTAAGCATGTCGATGATAACCATTAAACACACGTTGTTTCTTTGATCGCTTCATGATGCATCTGAAATTTATTATGGGATTTGTATTGTAGTTTTTTCAAAAGTCAGGGACGATCGCTTCTTCTTTCCTGCCAAAGGCCTCGGAGCATGGAACATGAGGGATGAGCTTGTGGGGGCATTGTGGGAGTTCTCTCACTTGTTGGAGACCCCTGCGCCACTTTGAAAAGCGCAGCCTCACGTCGCATTGTCTCTTTCACAATCGTAAATTTGAACCATAATCTCCCGTCACAACATCGCAGATAAAGATAATTATCTCTTTTACTGAGGTACCCTGGGGCTTCTTGGACGGCCTCGCAGACAACACTGCTAAGCCCTCATCCCACACACACACGCACGCACACACACACACACATGCACGCACACACACACTGCAGCGGATGGAAATGCTCACAGTGTTTATGTGAATGTGTGCACAAACAAACAGCATCCAAACCTCCTCTTGCAGCTCTGAATAAACAGATTTCTCCAGTGGAAAACATCACTTTCAACCCACTTCAGCATCCAAAATGAATTTGACTGCAGAGTTCTCACCAGTTGACTTAAAGAGCACTTTTCAGTCGGGTGCGTGTGGAGGGATGATGGTTTCAGCTGGTTGAGGAGACCTAGAGATCAAGTGTTTTAGAGAAACTTTAAAGTAAAGCAGGATTTAGTTTAAATAAAGGAGGATTATCGGCGAGAAATTAGTCAAATATGGCAGCATCACCACAGCGTTAGTCCAAATAGAGGAATAATTGCGCAGATTAATTTTCAACACAAATAGTGTAAGATTTACAGGAAAAGACTCAAAGTCAATCTGTGCAGTGATCGTCTGGCTCTGGCTCAGCTGATATGCACATGTTGAAAACCCCAGGAAGTCAGAATGAGGGTTTAATTTGGATACTAACGGCGAACAAGTCTTTAACTGTCATTAAAACTCTAGAACATCTCAGCTCATGTGAAACTCATTCAATCTTCTGGGGCTCAGCCAGACTGAGCATCCACAACCTCACCAAAACAAGTTCCACCTGCTTTCCAAAGACACACAAAGATGAACTTTGTCCAGTCGGTCCACCACATTCCAATGAGAAACACACTTCAAGAAAAGAACTGGCTTTAATTGCACAGATTAAAAACAAAAAAAAAACAACCTGTTGTTTTTTTCAAGGTAACTTTTTTGTATCTATTAATAGTTTTTGTAAGCAATACCAAACTTAATTAAAAACTTTTCATGAGCTTATTGTAAATAACATCTCACAGCCCAACTTCTGTACCTTCAGGTCCCACCGGTCGGCCACTTCGTTCACTACTGCTGTGGAGGATCTGAGAATATGAATGTTTACATTAAAGCTCACTTTCAATGAGTTACAATAGAATGAAGGAAGTTATACAAATGCAATGAAATAACGGCTTTTGAGAGAGAGATTATCTTTTCTTTTTTAAATGATGACACCCTCCAATGATACAACCCGGCTCTAAAGTTCGCTGAGACCCTGGTCAATGATTTAAAACTGTCATTTTAGTTTTGTTAACGCTTTACTTTCAAACAGAAGCATTTAAAAACCGATCATCTCACACACATGGAAATGCTTTCGTTTGCACATCAGTCGACATTTGCTGTGTTTTTCAGAAAAAAATACGATATAAACATTAAAACTCCTTTAATCTTAGTCTTTCTTAATTGTAGCATTCCAGCCAGTATCTTTATCCAGGAAACACCGTATGTCTCCACATATGCAGATGATGCAGTAAATGTCGATTGGATGACACGTGTTGAAAACCCAAACCTGAAGGGAACTGAAGCACTTTTGCATGGGTTTGGATATCAACAATGTCATATTGTGTAAAATTCACTTTGTACTGTTTTCTAACAATAATGTTTGTTTTCACAGCCTGTATGAGGCCCAAGTTTTGAAGAAATTCTGTCATTTCCCTCACTTCCTCCACGTTTTAGTGAATGTGCTCATACAGGCCAATCAGAGATGTTCCCTGAATGACATCACCTGGGGAATTAACCCCTCCCTTTGGTAGTGGATACTCACTTTGATCCTCTCACAGGTAAATGAACTCTGCTCTCAGAAATTATGAGCGGGTGGCGTTTTTTCCCCCTCGTAAACGCTACGGGAAAAGAGCTCATCAGCATTTAAAGGTCCAGACACAGAAACAGCCTGTTCTCAGTCAAGCTCAATGGAGGGACTTTTAGACCGGCTGAAACTCGGGACCGAGGCTGGATTTGGAGAAATACACTTTGGATACAATGTTGTCGGACAACTCTGTGAAATTGTTGCAAAACTGCATAATATGGAACCTTTAAATCAGCATATAGTGAAACGTTTGTGTGTGTTTCCTTGTTTTCTGCTGTACTCTGCAGGATGTGTTTAACAGCCCTGTCCCCACTGGCCGGTCCTGTGTAACGGACAGCCGCCCGCTCGCAGCCCCGGGGGCCAAACTGAGCGTCACCTGTCAAAAAAAAAAAAAAAAGGAAGAAAAGAAAAAACACCGCCGTATAGCGAGCACATTTGCATGGGCCCGCATCCACAAACTGTCAGTGGAGTTTACCCGACCCTGCGTGAAGCCTTCAGCGCTCTTCACACAGAGAACAAACACCCAGCCAAATCACCTGAGCAGTGCAGCAACCGACTGATGGCTGACTGGCACCTCTTAGCCGCACCACAAATCCACAGAAAAGTGGAGCAGACAGGTGTTTGTGTTGGGTTCATTTGGCTGCAGTGCCAGGGGACGTGCATTAGCTAAGCTGTGTTTGATGACACGATCTTGGCACCATCTGCAAAGGCCTGTTTGAGGAGTGTGTGTTGAATACCACTCTGTTTATATCTAGGCCAAGTCATGCGTTAATCACCTTTTAATAGACTGGATAAGAAGTTGATATCTCAGGACAGATGTGGCAGCTTTATTTCTCTGCTTGCTTTTTTAAGAGGGGGGGCCTTATTTAACTAATAATTTCTTCTATTTCAGAGTTTTGTTGACTTGGCTCGTGTAATTAAATACACAAAAATACAAGTTTGCAGATTTAATTTTTTGCCATAAAAGGTCACTCTTTGGGATCTTTTTAGGTCATGTTGCATTCAACACCTGGAACTTCACATTGATTAGCTGCCGACTGCAGCTTTTCAGGTAGAGAGACCGAAACACATGTGATCTCAGACATGCATGAGAATGTCTGAGTCCTCTCCTTGTTGACATTTAGAGCATATCATTGGTAAATGGATTTCACCTTACAGCTGTGTGAGCAGTCATCACATTCTCCCATTCACACACCATTGGAGGCTGTAAACTCCAATGGGAGCAGTTTGGGGTTCAGTGTCTTGCCCAAGGACCGTTCGGTATGTAAGCAGAGATGGGAATCGAACCTGCAATCTTCCAATTGGGAGACGACCACTCTACCAAGGAGGAGCTATACCGTTCCTATTGTCCTTTGCTGTATGTGTGTGGATTCATTATAAGAATAATCAACATTTTCTGACATTTCCATGGAGACGAACAGCATTTTCGATATGGGAAACTTTTCTGAAATGAAAATGCAAAATCGATGTGTTTCACTTGAAACTTTGTCATATAAAGAGGGCCTGAGTGTATGTCTGTTGAGATCAGTCCAGGGTGTGTGTGTGTGTGTGTGTGCTTGTATGAGACATAAGGACCATTGAGAACTAATTTGATGAAACCTACCTTCTTTTTCCCTTCACGTTAATGCCAAGAATTAGAATCAGGTGGCGCTGTATTGCTGCCACAGAAATACACGAAAAACAAAGAAGAAGACACAGAGCATGAAAAAAAATCCAACATCCAGCCTTATCAAAATGACGAGCATCAGCAGCTTCTGCAGCTCCACCTGGAGCAGGTCGTCCACCATGTTGTTGTTGTTCAGTGACATCACGGAGAGGGTCGCGGGATTATCGGGTCAAGAGGTGGGGCGATGACATCATCATTTCCAGCAAATGTGTGTCTTGTCCTTCCACACGTCAAGTCAGAGGTGGCGTTTTTAAATTTCTGCAAAATGTAATTTCGCCATTTTCAGGCTCCTCAAAGGCGGTGCCATGTGGACGATCGGACAAAAACAACAGTTACATGAAACAGTGTTGTCATGTGGACAGGGCCTCATACAAAAAACCTGTAAAAATTCACCCTGAATAATACAAACTACGTCGAGCACGTTTTCTAAACAACTACTCTTTGAATTAAAGAAATATTACTGATGAAGAAAGTTCTAATTTTCTTCAGATGAATAAGGTTTTCTTCACGTGATGTAAAAACAAACTTCATCTGTGACACATGCGGGAGCGAACATCTTTTAAAAATACTGACTTCGAAAACTTACTACACAAAATACAGCTCTAACTGTATCCTGTGTGTGTGTGTGTGTGTGTGTGTGTGTGTGTGTGTGTGTGTGTGTGTGTGTGTGTGTGTGTGTGTGTGTGTGTGTGTGTGTGTGTGTGTGTGTGTGTGTGTGTGTGTGTGTGTGTGTGGACTGCCAGCAGTTAGAGTAGCTACCTGACTAACAAAGGGACTGCTGTGTCGGTGGACTTGTCCAGAGCCCCAGGGGCTGTTTAGACATGCCATTGTCTCCCGCCGGCCAATCAGACAAGCCTTATTAAGTAAATACTCCGGCTGTGGCCAATCGCTGGTAAGCACACCATGATCTGGGCCGGTTATCTGCAGCACCCCAGGAAGTGGGAGAAACGATGAGGGAAATGACTAAACACATTATTGCGCCCTGATATCTCCTCCCCTCCGACTATCTACCTCTCATCTCATTAGAGGCTTAATTCATCTGGTCGTCTCATTGTGATTGGCCCCTCGATAGCTCCGCTCTTGCTCATCGTCTATGGCCGATGGATTTCATACGGCAGTTTGAGCATCGCTGATAACACCTCAACTTTGTGTGTGTGAATTTGCAGAAGTACTGACCAACACAAAGACGCACTTTTTGTTCAGCTCATTGTTTTTTTTTTTATTTCACCGTGATGCACCTGAAGCCCACATTTGCATAAAGCGTGTTGCTTGGAACTTCCAATTTGTGGCTTTTCCAAGTCGGCTGATAAGCATCGTTCCTTTGAGAGGATATTTTGTGCAAAGAAATGCTAAATAAAGATAAAGAAATGCTTCTTTCGCAGCTTAACAAACCAATCCGAGCCAGGTTGTGATGCTTAAAGCAGTTACAAACATGTAATAAGTGGTGTTTCTTCTACCTCGCTGAGAGAAAAACAAATGTTTTGACTCATTTTTGGTCTCATTAAAGTTACCAATACAAACTCACTGAAAATATCTCTACATATGGATGATGAATCTGCATGGTGTAAATCAGATTAATACTTGCAGGCTTTTTCCGACAGTGTTTCCTCCAGTGAAAAACAGTCCACAGTCAACACGACATATGTGGAACCTCCACATCTGCAGCAGAGCGGGATAATTACTGGCAGCTTTTGGGAGTATGTGAAGCTGAAGATGTTCAGACGGAGGCAATGTGGAAACAGTAAATGAACCAAAACATGCTCTTTGTGGAGCATCCAGCCAAGCCTCGTGACCTTCTGACCTTCTGCCTGGAAAAGCCTTCAACTTCATTTCTTGATTTTGAAACTTGATTATAGACACAACCTTGATTTCCTTCTATGGTTTGATACAAAGGATTGAACCGGTTTCAACCTTTAAATTAATTTGTTGTGATGCTTAGATACGTTAGATACTTTTCACCATCATATTTCTTTTTGTTGGTACTTTAGTTTCATAGCTGCTTCTAGTTCCACTCAAACCTCTTTGTGTGACTGTGTTTCATTGTTCTCCAGGTTTAGTTCCTGTGTGACATCTCACATTTGTAGTATGACCCTGGGCTGAAGAGCCTTAATTTATATAGTGCAAAATACAACAAAGTCATTTCATGGCACTTCCACAGAGAAAAGCCAACAGTTTCACATCGTCAAAAAAAAACAGCTCATTTTTTTTTAAACCATGTAATCAATTTCTGACATGCATTGACCAGCTGTTCCTAGTTGCTTATAGTAATGGTGTGCTTCTCCTTCCTGAGGTGTTTGCCTCCACGATGGTGCCACTGTCCTATGTTTGCCCCCCCCCACCCCCACCCCCTCCCTCTGGGAGCCCTGGGAGTGTTTGTACTGGAGGCAGCCAGCGGAGACGGCCGGTGTTTTCATAGCTAAACCTCTTTCCTGAGGTAATGCTGGCCCGAGTTGACCACTGCGGCACATAGAGACCAGCGGCGGCCCTGGCAGGAGGTCACGCACTGCCTGTGATCACATAACCATGGAGCTTTAGAGTTTAATGTTTAGCAGCTGATATTTGCTCTATGACTCGATTCTACAAGTGCAAGAGTTCACATGTGTTTTGCTGGCCGGGAGTGACGATTCAAGGCCAACAGAGCCGCCGTTCGGCGGACAACAACTTGAAAAAAACATGATGAGACGATTGGTCAAATATCTATTTTGCTGAATTTTTTTATTCTTTTGTTTGCAATCTGGAAGATTTACGGATATTCCCAAAACAATTATAAAGTATTTGACCCATCTGCCAACTTCAAGCACTATAGACAAGGTAATTTATGGATAAAGAGTTGAACAGATTGGTTGGCCTCCCAAAGTGTATTGTTGCCTGAAGCGACATGGAATATTTAAGTTCTTACCTGTCAGTGTGACCTGCAGCTTTGGCAGGCTGAACAAGTTCATGTTAGCACGTGGGTGGAGAGAAAGATAAGTGGGCTTAGAAGAACTTTTATTAGTACAGGAGAGGAACAAAGCAATAAGAAAGACAGACATGTTTGTGTGCTAATGGCATGATGTGTGCTTATGTACACAAACATGTGAAGGATAAAGTGTTGACAGTTAAGAATAATCTCATGATCGAAATGGAAGTCTGTGGTTTTTGCTCTTAATGTGTTCAAAGTTAAGAAAATAACCACAAATGTTGTTGGTTTGGGTCTTGTTTCCACATAACCTACCGAAAGATTAGAGTTGGATTAAGGCTGTTTGCTTACTTTTCTGTGTGACGTTATGAGTTAAGAGAGCAAATCAAGAGTTTAGTTTAAATGAGTTAAAAGGATAACTTTTAATATTTCTTGCTGATCAGAAGAATGTTAAACCTTGTTTTGTATGAAGTCATTTTGTCGATGATACAACCTTTTTCAGTGTATAATGTTAGACAACAACAACAACAACAACAACAACAACAACATCAAAACATCTTCCAGAAACTGTGAATTTAGTCAATTGAATAAATGCAACAGTCCCCAAACTGAACAGTGTCATTCTCAAATGACTCCAACTAACAATCAGCATCATTTCAAAGTCCTTGCTAAAATACATTCAAGAAAAATAAATGATGCATGTTCTCACTATGCCAGCATCACTTCTGTGGAGTTACTGTGACTTTCTCCCCACAGTCCAAAGAAGTTAGGTTTATTGATTACTGTGGACGGTTTTGTTTCTCTGTGACTGACCAACAACCTCATCAGTATGGATGGATGGATGGATGGATGGATGGATGGATGGATGGATGGAGTGGAGAAGATGGAGTGGATGAGATGTAATCCAAATCCACATTTAAAGTGAAGCATATTTCACTGCTCCCCTTGTAGAAAACACTCTAAGGATAGTGTTGACAGCTAGCCTTACCTTGAGAGGCAACCTCTCGGTAGTGGGATTCAAACCTGTGAACCTTCAAACCTGAACCAGCCTCTTTAACCTCAAGGACAAAGAGGCTTGAGGTTTGAGGTTAAAGCCAAGGAACTGCTTTCCTTGCAGTTTTAGTTAGTTTTTTTTTCTGTTTGAAAGCGTTTATATGATTTTAACAAAGAGTTCATTGCCTGATACTCTGATACTTATACTGACATGTTCGAAATACGTTGCAATTTTGGACGACATGGCTAAATTATTCCACAAAAAAAGTATTTCTGCACCTACCCACATTGAAACTAATGGTAATAAATGTCAATTATCCTGTTTTGTGCATCCCAGGAATATTCAATCAGGCTTCAGCTCTTATTCCGGTCCCAATCCAGATGGCATGATTTAATTGATTTGAGATGTTCACTTCTTTTAACAAAAAACAAACAAACAAAAATTAGGCTGAATTTTATAAACTACAAATGGCTTTGTGTCACAAAGTTCAGTAAAAAAGATTGGCAAACTTAAGGATGGATTAGTTTGAGGCAGGAGTGTGTGTGTGTGTGTGTGTGTATGCGCGTGCATTTGCTGTGCCCTCTAATTTACTTAAGTGCAGTCTAAATTGTGAAGAAGAGATAAGGACGTTGCTAATAGACTTTGACCTGGACTGACAGTCGCACAATGCAGGTGGACAAAGGAGCCATCTAAACCTCAAAAGCATCTCCCCGAGATGAAACCACCGGCTCAGCCAGATTACTACAAAACATTCTTCAAAAGTCATTAGTAAGTTTGATTTGGAGGTAACCCGAGGCCTTCTGGTTTGAAAGCTTTGCATGATTCACCTGCGTTTCTTTAGTGCTGTTTACTGAGTTTGGAGAAATTCTTCCATTTGGGTTTCTCTCATGATGACATGAGGCAGGGTGTGGTCTCCGACTGTAATAGACAGATACACATTTCATCTCACTTTGTGCTCCAGGGGAGGCTCTGTGGCGCTGCACTTAATGGTGCCTGCGCAAACAATTTTTCAGCTGCAGAATAAGCAAAGCAAAGACAGACAGAAATATGCTTGACATCAGCGAGGGAGACCGATCTGTTGGGGGGAAAAAGAGAGAGAGAGAGAGAGAGAGAAGGCGCTGCTGAAGCGCCCGTGCGGTGTGCGGTTGCGTAAACGAGGGGCAGATGAAAAGCGGGAATGCGACGCTGTCAACACCCGAACCAAACGAGACAGAGTATGTTTATCTGAACGCCTCCTGATCAGCGGCCGTGAACCAGGAAGCAGCAGGTGCCTCGCTCCAACGGCAGGCCTGCTATTGTTGACAGTGGATAAACAGGTTGGGGATGGGATGAGGTGCTTTGAGAGCAACGGGAAGGGGTTGAGTCGGGAGGGGAGGGTTGGTGTTTTCCCCTAAACATTGGAGGAGGAATTAGCCCTGACTAGCTCAGTGTAAAATTTGAAAGTGTAAGCTATTTGTTGTTTTTCCCCCCAGCTGGCGTTTATTAGTGTTGTCTTATTGCGGCTCTGCTGAACAAGCCTGGCCCGCGCTGTCGTCTGGCAGGGGTGGCGGCGGGATGAAAAAGCCAGCGAGGGGAGATGGCTGGCATTGGGGGAAGGAGAGTCTCCATTGTGTTTCCATTGTAGTTCTGTCACTCTCTGCTGCCCTGGCTTGCTGTCCCCCCCCCCCCCCCCCCCCCCCTTTAAGCAGCCCGTCCATGTCAGCAGAAATGAGCTTTTTCATCCCTTCAACTCTCTTTTCTTCTTCTTCTGCTATTCACTCGGCTGTTTCTCCAAACGTCTGTAAGAAAAACACCCAAACCCGATCACACAGTCTTAGCACATTAACACATCTGCGGCTTAACCTTGAGAGCTTGGCCTGTCGAGAGCAGGGGAGGATGAGGGACAAACAAAAGTTTAGTTCATTTTGGAACAGTGTCGTTCTAAATCGACTGGAAACGAGGGAAAAAAAAGTTATTTCATAGTAAAATTTGGCTCAACAGTTGGGGCTTTGTTTCATGTCGTGTTTCATCAGAGCAGAAGGCTGCGGAGCACTCCGGCGGTTTCTCCTGCCCTGCTCACGGTGCCAGATGGAGGGGGGGGGGGGGGGGGGTGCCTCCAGGGCAGGTGAGCAAAAGGGGAAATGGAGGTGGGGTGAGACGAAGGGGAAGACTCGGGTGACCAGTTTTACCTGGGACTGACTCAAGCCCGTCCGAACATGCAGGAGTAAGAGAGCGAGCGAGAGAGAGAGAGTGAGCGAGAGCAGCCCAAGGCGGAGAGAGAGAGAGAGAGACAGAGAGAGAGAGAAAAGAAAACACATTCTCATCAATCTTTTCTACTTGGCCTCAGTCTTTCTCTCCTCCCTGGCTTGTCTTTATCGGCGCCATCTCCATCTCTCTGTGAGCTTTCGGCTCCTCCTCAACGGTGGGACATTCCCCCTTTTCACAATGTCTTCCTCCACCACGTTTCTCCTCTGGGACAAATCCTTCTACAAACTCCAAGGAGACGAAAATGTTCCTGTCACTGCAGGCTCGTGAAACAGAAACAGAAAAACTCCCACGTGCCAAGAGGAGGTGGATAAATAGAAGTTGGACGAGTCAGACATTTGTAAAAGCGTTGGGTTTTCATTCCTTTGTTTCATCTGTTTGTGATCATCTGTATTTTCACACTGAGTAATAAATCAGGTGCTCGAGCAGAGTGGGGTGACGATATCAGACAATGAAAACTATTTATAAAGTGTTAAGTGTTGTGTAGGTCTGATGCCGTTGCTGTAGATCTATTTCTAAAGATCCCTTCAGGAAAATGACCACCGATGTTAGGGTTTGAGTGAGCAGTAGAAAAACTCCTAGTGGTACGTCAACTACTTTCCAACAATCCCAAATAGAAAAATCATTTCACAAGATGGTGTACTTTTTTTTATTACAGTTTGCAATACAAGCAGTTTTATTAGTTGTATTATAACATCATCCACTACCATGGTGGACAAACAAAAGCTAAATGTTTTCCACTTCAGCTGCTCTAACTTGAAATGTAAAATACCTCAGTGATCTTTTGCTTTTTGACATTTCTGTAAAGAAATGAGTTGCCAGGACCAATGTTAAAATCCTGAAAACATCCTCAGAGGTAACATTTTCATCAAAGTAACAGGGACATATATTGTAGTTGTCATTCCTCGTGGGCATTACCCTGATTTATCCAATACTTGGGTCGCATTTACACAACAATGTTTCAAGTGAAAACAAATCAAAAAGTTTTTTTATGCTTATGCAGCAAGATTTTGAAAACAATGTCCATTTACATGGAAATGGCAGAAACACCACTGTTGGGCTACTCGTTGGCGCTGTGTGAAACTAATCCACACACATGCAGCAGAGAGCAATCCACTCTAAATATTAACAATGGGAGTAGACGGAGAGTCTGGTGGACAAACGACCAAGTTGGGTTGTTCTTACTGTGACTGTCAAAATAAAACCGCCAAGAATGTGGATGTGGAGTCATGGGACTTGTTATTATCCATCTATTACCACATGAACAGAAGAACTATTTACCATGGCCATAGTGGAACTTCAGAGCATTTCAATAAAGTTCCACCTTAGTAATCGTTGTGTCTTCGTTGTGAGACCTCAGGTTGTGTGGCGACACTAAAACAAAACATTCAAAACAAACCACCAGGCATGTGTGCACCAGTCACGGTACACACATTCAACCTTGTCTTCCTTTTAAAGGTAAAATGTGTTTTCTTTTGTGCCAAATGCATCTTTTTTTTTCCCAGTCAGTTGTTCTCAGCCTGAATCTTCTTCCTGAACTTTCCTTCACCCAGACGTTGATGCCTCATGGCAAGTATTCCAGTGAAGGGCAGGAAGGGATGGGCGGGTTATTTATGAGTATTGGACACGTGTCATACAGATACTGTATGAATGTTCCTCTGGTGTGAAACCCCAGCAGAAGCTTTCTGTGGGTCATTTCACCTGCATATCCTGCTGCTCGCTTCATTCCTGTGCAGCCGGATGACACGCTCTGCGCGGTTCAGTCACAGTTTAACTGAACGCTGGCAGGGGTTAGGGTAATCACAGGAGTGGCAGCTGAAACTATGGAAGGCACTTTTTCCTTTTGGGTCTGATGGAATCCCCTCCCCCATTACCGTCCCACTTTTTACACCCGCGACAAATACATGCAACCAGGCGATGGCAAAGCGTACATTCGTCACCTTCCCGACTAGATTTCAAGAAAATATTTAATTATTTATCTCTTCTGTTTAGTTTATCCTGATTGATTGATTTTTTTCCCTTCTTTTTTCTTTTCTTTTTAATTTCACCCCCCAAAAATGATTACCGTCCATTGATAAATTGCTGTAAATACCAATTATTTTATGATTTATAGTAAATTAATTGTTCTTCAGCTACATCACTGTCATGCCCAAGCATGCCTGAGTATGTAGGAACTTCAGCGTTACACCCACCTGCTTGAACGACAGCTGCTAATGTCTTCCTTTTTTTGGAGGTCTGATGAATCGTGTGTTTACTGACTAACTGCTCTCTTGGAAAACGCACAGAGACACCAAACCTGACGGACTGCCAACACGGCGAAAGGCGAGCGAGCTCTCTGTGCCCATTCCTCCACAGTTTGCTTGGACATTCTGCTCAACAGGTGACTCTCTGCCCTTGCTGGTTTTCAGTCATTAACCCCTTGGGGCTCACCGGGCCCTCATGTAAAGCATACGAGACTTCTATGACCATCAGGAGACGATAATGGTCTCTCAAATCAATGTCAGCGCCTGTTTAGATTTAATTAGTGGCCTTAGAACAGGTTCCCTGTGCGGGTGCATCCACTTAAAGGGCCCCTCATTGGATTTTCAGGTTCACAATGGAAAGCCTGAAGCGTCAATTCCAGTAATCCTATATCTGCACTTGTTGCTCTGTCCCTGGAGGGCGATGCAATGCGGCGCTCTCTCTTCACATGTGCATGTTTTTATTTCTTCTTTCATTTGTCATAAAGCATATTTGTTGCATTTGAATTTGCCTGGCGTGCACGCGAGAGTCGACGAGCACGTCCATTCGCACCATGGCTGGATTGATTGAGAGGTGAATTATGAGTCCCCTGGGTGTTTTTTTTTTTTGAGCGGTTTGTCGTTTCCGTTTTGTGACTTCACAATGGGCCTGTGTGCATCAGGGTGGGATTTGTGTGCATGTGGGTGGGAAGCGAGTGACTTTTTGAATGTATGTATGTTTGCGTGAGTGGCGAAGGGCTGGAATGAGAGCGTAGCACATAGAATTCCTGCCAAGCTCTTGAGCAACAGGGAATCAAAGATTGTCTCTCTCTCTTTAGCTCTGCTCTGGGTAATTCCAGTCATAGGATAGTCGGAAAGAACCAGAAGGACTGTTATGATGAGACAACTGGTCCTACCTTCACAAAACTATGTCACAGTCTTGTCAGACACGCAGGAGTCGTGCTGTTGACATTACTGTAGGGTCCATTGGTTTGACATCCCCAAGTTGCAGGAAGCTCTTTGTGAGGCTCAACGTCGAGAAGAGAGGTTTTTAAATCTTGTCAATGAAACATCACCTGCTCGTCTCTCTCCCTTCCTTTCCGCTTGGGCGACCCGGTGTGACCGCGAGGTCTGGGCCGGAGCAGGGTGGAGGAGCAGTGGGGATGAAAGCTGGGATTGTTGCAAGGTGGGACAGGTTCCTCCGTAGCACCTGGCCATCTGGACATTACATCCCCCAGAGCCGTAATGGATGCCCCCCCCCCCCCCCCCCCCTCCTCCTCCTCCATCTCCTGGCTGAAGCTCTATTATAGACGCCCCCGCCAGCCCTGAGGGGGAGTCCCGGTGGGACCGCAGTTTGGGGAGGCAGTGCAACAGGATAATGGGCTTCATTTAAAACTCCATTCATGGCTGAGGCCAGAGCCGGCTCTGAGGAGCTGTGAAATGCGGCGGAGGCGGGTCATCCGGGGTCGCGGCGAGGACCGCACAGGTCTGACCACCGGCTGCTAGTTAAAACTCGATCGCTGCTGCAGGACTCAAACCGTTACCTTTCTCCTGCTGCGGGGGCAGCAGGTGTAAAGGGGAGGGGCTTATGGTGCAGGTGTGTGATTCAGATTACCTATGAGCATTGCCAGGCTTGATTAACTCTGCGGTCCACTGCATTGATCTGAAAAAGTAAAAAGGAGAGTCTGCTTTCATTTTGCAAACTTGTGGGGAATTCACCAAAATGCAAATTCTCATTAATCATATTATCACTTGATTTCATATTTTTCCATTCTGAGCCTGGATACGCCACAAGCACCTGAGCACGTGCGTTCAGACTACCTGGAAGGTGAGTCATGCTCACTGTAATTCACAGAGAGGTGAAACAAAGTGCACGAGGACAGCTTTATGACATGTGAAGTTGAAGTGAGAGTGTCTGTCTGCACATTGACATCAGGTACTGTCACATACCGTTACATGTGATGTTTAATGCAGAGCCGTGATGTAGTAATGAGCTGATATCCAAATTTGATTTTCACTCACGTTTCAGCCTCGGAATGTTCAAATTCTACTCTGGAAATCTGAAAATTGGACACTAACTCGCACGCTTCGCATTCCTCAAGCGGTGAAACAGATGAGACAAGATTTGACATGAAAATCCGCAAAGAGACCGAAACTCGTCCTGGAACAGTTGAACGTTTGTCTTGTTCCTCTCCCTCCCCCCACCCTATCCAAAAGCAGACACAGCTAACTCGTTCAAGAGTTTTGAAGTTTTTCTTTTTTTCCCCCCCTTTCCTTGACTTCCAATCTTCTCCACCAGTGGGGACGGAGGAAGGCACACACACTGCAAGTGGCTCCCCGTCCCCCAGAGGCCTCTTCATCTCATCACTCCACCACTTCTTCACAAACGGGAACATGTCAGGTGTGATTGGAGGAGTGAGACAGAGATATTCCAATTAGCCGGAGCTGCTGCATTACTGTGCCGCTGCTCTTCTCGAGTCACGCTGACAGGAAGGCAGCTGGGTGGAAGACTGCTACTTTATTTAATGGGGACTCGGTTAAGATGATGGAATGCAGCACGGTGCAGCCTGCAGTGGAGTCTTTCAGGGGAAAAAAAAAAAAAACATTCGGCTTCAGTCACTTTCAAGTTAACTCACCTTTTTTAAAATCTCATTATCTTAAGTCTTAAATGCATGAGTGGCGAGCAGTTACAGGCTGATATGATTTACGTTTAACATATAAGACATGCTTCATGGGGAAAAACTCCTGAGTAATGACACGGTGTTCCTCTGAATTCAGGCTTCTCTTAGGATGATGTTATATGTTGAAACAGGGAAACATCTTAAAGTGATGCTGATACAACTTTTACGGCGGTTTCATGTCAGCGTACAGTGAGCGCATGAGCTGCAAAACCGAAAGTACGCCAGCTTCTTTGTTCGCAGCATTAATGTGTGTAGTTTGTAGTATGATAGTCAGAATGCTTGGTGGTTTAGATTCAACAAGGTGCTGAAAACTTTCCTCAAAAGATGTTGGTACAAGCTAACATGCCAGCATTATGAAATAGCCACTCATTTGTTGACTGAACATCCATGATGTTGATCTCCTCTCCAATAAACTCAAGATGTTTGAAATTATTTGATTTTCGTGACCTGGTGGGTTTGGCCTCAACAAAGTACAAGTGGAGTTCAGGGTTGCGCTGGACATTGTTTTCAACACTTTATTGGCTAAGCAGCCATATTTGATAATGTCCTTAAGTCTTCGCTATTCATTTCTGTGCAGTTAAATAGTCGTTTATATTGAGACCAATGTAGCTTGGGTATGGTGTTGACAATTTATGAAACTGATGATAACTTCTGTATCGGGCCTCATTTACAAGATGATGATTCAATTCAAACCGTTTGTACATTTTTGTTTCAGAGAAGTTTTGCGTTTGCGCAGCAATGGATGTTAAATTATTCCAAATGATTAGTTACAATACACATTATTACACACATTATTAGTGGTATAAACTGACACGTTACTTTAATAAGAATTTTGGGTGATAATTAAGTCCCTGTTTACATGACAACGATTCAAGTGAAAACTCACCATTTTTGCATTTTTGTGTCAGAAGACTTTCGCCGTTACACAAACGATGTCTGTTTACGTGAAAATGGCAGAAATGATAAAAATTATGTAGTCAGCATGCCATGCCTCTAGTTGATGCTGTTGTTTGTTTTTTGTAATGAAACTACACACACATGCAGCAGAGAGCAATCGGTTCTAAACATTAACAACTTGAGAACATGGACATTCTCGTGGACAGACGGCCATGTTGGATTGTTATTACTGTGCAAATTTGAAAGGTCAAAATAAAACTACTAAGTCCAGGAGAATATGGACTGAGAGTCATGACACCATGGAGGAAACGTTGTTCTGATTGTCGAGCTACTGAGCATGTGCAAAAATACTGGTTACTACAGCTGTGGTGGTATTCCAGAAAACCTGTGCTTTGTCCCCACTCCATGGAGTAGGAGTGTCTTCAGGAAGATCCACCTCGAAAGCCATTTTCAAAGGGTTGTGTTTTCAGTGACTCCGAGCATCTTTATTTTGTAAACAGAAACCCAAAATGCAAGGTTGACATCATCATGTGACCTCCTGCAGAACATGGAAGCTTCACACAGAGATTCAGACCCTGGACTTCATGCTGTAAGGCAACAGAAGTCACGACGTGTCAAATACAATGTGATATGATTGAAAAGATTAAATACAATAACATTTGTAATGAATGAAAAAATGACAAAAAAAATCCATTGGTAAACTGAATATAACAATGCAGCTTTGAAAGCACTATAAGAAAAAAGAATGTAATGTCACGCCTCTTCACCTGATAAGTTTTACTATCAGCTGCTTTGAGCAGCTGCAGGGAAACCATTAGGCTTCCCTCCAACAGCCGACGATGACATGTTGGCATGTGTTAAAAACTCCTGCTTTGATAGTTTTTCCCAATGCGTCTCGTCGACCTTTTTCTGGGGCAAGGTGACGCTATCAGCTCCTAGGATCTTATCTTCCGTGTAATGTGTAATAAGTGGTAATGTAACTGAGGTGTGTGTCTGTCAGTGCCGGGTTGGACAGATGTGGGGCACTGCGATGGCGACGCTGATATGTGTGATAAATGTGCCGATGTGTCAGTCATTTCTGATACGCCCGCTTAGCCCTCAGGGGGTGGGGGGGTGGGGGGGTGGGGGGGGGGGGGGTCGCATTTGATAAATATGGGAGAGATTCCATCTGCAAACAAGGGGAATGTTAGATTTGTGATTAGCACCACATGTCTGAAGGCTGCTCGAGCTTTGGAGGACTGAGATTTCTGCTCAGTGACGCTGCCGTAATGTAGCAGAGATCGCAACGAGGACAGGACGTTCGTCTTTATAGCCAGTATCATAGCCGTGCTCAATAACTTACTGGGAGTGCGGAGTTCGTGGCTGATTGCATGACATGGTAGCAGTGTGTGTGTGTGTGTGTGTGTGTGTGTGTGTGTGTGAGTGGAATGTTTCTGTACCTGCATCGACAGGTTGCGCAGCTCTTCTTCTTCTTTACCTGTCAGACCCGCGGGGCCAGGTCACAGCTCGGCTTACGTGTCTCCGTGGGGCTCCATGTGAATGTCAGTGAATCTGAGGGTGTGTTCAGGGGGGTCTTTGTGTTTTCTGTATATACAACTCAAAACCTGCTGGTTGGTGTGGGAACGTCTCGGCCACCACTTCAGTTGCTGTTATTGAGCAACGCCTACAGCAGACCTCACCCACCTGCATTAAACCCCAAAATGTAAAGTTCAAATCCTGGTATTTTGAACTGTTGGCATTTTTTTTATTTATTTTTTTTGCATTTTGATCATTTGATCACATCTCGATCGACTTTCTCACCTTGAAACACAAAAGTTAATTAACACCGGTAAGTCACACTGTTAACTCCACATTATGTGATAACCAATGCTGTGGATAAAAACATGCATCTGTGTAAATAAACATTTTTGTAAAGGAAACGGTCAGGATGGGCTCCGACATTTCCACCCCCTCCTATCACCCATGAATGATCGGAGATCGTTTTGTCTTTCGAGAGAAAAACAAGTCACTGCTCCAGGCTCAACAATACTAAGGCGTCTTTTCCATTCAAATGTTTCGAGTGAATGTTTCGAGTTGTTTGTTTTTGCAATGAAACCACACACACATGTAGCAGAGAACTAAATGCTCTAAATATTAACAATGACAGAACAAGTGGACAGACAACCAAGTTGGATTGTTATTACAGTGACTGTCAAAATAAAACTCCCAAGTCCAGGAGAATCTGGACTGGGAGTCATGACACGGCAGAGGAAACATTGTTCTGATTGTTCATCAACTGAGCATGTGCAGAAGAATAATTTACAAGGCCGTCATGGTATGCATGATGAGTAGCAGTGGTTCAGAGAAGTTGTTTCCCCCTGTTGACACGGTAGTGAAGAATTTCTTTAAAAAGTCATTTTCATCTCTTTCCATGGAGACAGAGTCTCAGCGTTTTCAAACAGTAGCGTTTTCCTACATTTCCATGGCGACAGAGCCTTTTCAACTTTTTTCGACTGCGAAGGGCTAGGATTGTGAGTGACAGCATCACAAAGAACGCTCAGAACCTTTCCTATAACTATGTTGCCTTCAGGAACAGTGGCTACTTTGAAAGATATAACTCAATACTTCCTGTACACTGTGTTCACCTGATAGCTGTAAATACAGCTATGCTGAAGACACAGATCACTTCTACAGACTGGATAATTCTCAACAATGACCAAAATATGACAACTGTAAAATTATAATAATTAAAAAGATTATTACAGATTATTAAGTTTAACGCCCGTGTGTACAGCTATTTAGGTACATTAACACAATGTGAGAGGACAGCTCATGAGTACGTTATGAAACATGACAGGAGTGTACGTGTAGATTTATTGTCAAGGTGAGCAATATCTAGGAGTTAAGAGATCTTCAAAAGGTAAGAAATTAATAAAAATGACAAAAGTCAAAGAAATAAGTAGGATAGCTACTTGATTTTAATAAATATTACATAAAATAATGCTTTGGAAAGCAAATTTCAAATGTGGCAACAATACATTCACTGATAGTGTAGTTAATTAAACATTTTCTTTGTCGCTTCTTTAAGCAGTTTTCTGACCATAACACACATCTAACCTGTGTACGTCAATTCTAAGAGTTTTTCGTTGTATAAAAACCGCCACTGACAGTAAATGCTGGACGCAGCAGCCACGTCAGAACGGATAACGTGTAGAGGCAAATTTGTGGTCCGATAAGTGGAAACTAAACATCTGATTACACGCGGAGGAATCCGCCAAACGCAGTCATCATCCTGTTTGTAAGGTGAAGGGGACAGCGGGGAACGATAAGAACGTTTGGTTTCACAGGAGAGGGAACTGACTCATTTCTGAGATGAAATCAAAAACTTGAAGCGCAGAAAAGCTGCACTAAAGTTTCTTGCTGAGGTAAGATAATATGGCCGGCTCTGAATGGAGCAACAGGTAGAGAGTAAGTGGTGAAGGTGGAAATTAGCTTTCTATTTCTGTTTCAACCGCCCCACGTTTTGGAGTGTTTCTCTTTCAGGGATAGTGTGTCACCCACTCTATAGAAGGCCTTGTTCCCAGGCCTGTATTGTTTTACCGGATCGCCCATTGTGCTCGCAGACAGAGCGGGGGAGGGGGGAGGGGGGGAGGGGTGGCCCGGTGCCAGGCCAGGCTCCACTGGCTGCCAGCCTTCTGCCAGGACACACACACACACACACACACACACACACACACACACACACACACACACCGAGGAATCGAGAAGCTCTGTATGTCAATGTTGCCAATTAAATGGTCAGAACTAATAAGGCCCAACCAGAGCTCTTTATTTCAGCTCCACTCCACAACATATAGATCCCAGGAATTAAACATAGTTTTATAGAAGCTCTTCATTGTTATTTTGACCACCTACTCTGCAGAAATGTAAGAATATTAACTCTTTCTTTGGTCAAACCAGTTTTAATGTATTCTCACACAGGATGCTTTTGAATGCAACACGTCTTTATTCAGCAGGAAAATATTTCTAATTTCAATCACACTACATTATCTTGCCAGCTGAAAGGCTTATTTTCAGGCTGTGGTTGTGAACACAGCTTTCCTTATATTCTTTTCTTGTATTTGTACTCGTCCTTTAAAAAAAAGTGGTATTGCATCCTGAAGGAAGTAGCTTCCCCCTGAACACCATGATTTTAGCAGTTATTCGCTATTTAATACTCTATATTTGTCTTTTTTTCTCCTCAGAAAGTCTTTCCAAAGCTCAATGACATGTTGAAGATGATCTTAGAGTAAGGTTTAGTATTATGCAGATACTGTCGGCAGACTGAAGCATGGAGGATGGACGTGCACAAATGCAGTGTAGACTCCAACAAGTCACCACATATCACTTCATGCTTTCTCCGGATCATCTGCAGTGTGCACACACTCATACAGGGAGAGCTACACTTCCCAAAACTGTGAACTGAGACTGAGAAAACTGTTCTATTGTGTGTGCGAGTGTGTGTGTGTGTGTGTGTGTGAGTGTGTGTGCGTGCGTGTGTGTGAGGTCTGACTCATCCAATCACACTTGGCCAGGTTGTATTAGAGTTAATAAAGATGTAATGATCGTCCTCCTGTGACTGTAAAATGCTCAGACTTGGCCGGGCTCCAGAAGGAATTGCTTCCTCTGACAAATTATTGTTGAATTACAGGCAGCGATCTGTCTGTCTCCCCTCATCTCCTGCTAACTTTCGTCTTGTCTTTTTTTCCCTCCTCTCATGACTTTGATGTGCGTGTCATTTCTTCGAGAAGATTATTGCCTGGTGGTGACGGCATCGCATTTGCTGATTAGATTCTGCAAAAACACGATGAGTGAAGACATCTGAAATCATCCCGGGTGTGATTTCTATTTCATTTTTTAGTCTTTCACCTGATGACATTGGCTGTTTTCTCGCTGTGTTCTCAGTCTTAAAGCCTGCGGGGTCACAGTTTCTACACTAAACAGAAAGCTTACTACAATACAAGTAATTGGAAATGTGAATCCAGGCTGGTAGATTTTCTTCCACAAAGACAAAATGTGCACAATTATTACAACTCGCTAAACGCTGCCTGTGGACAAGTGAAACCAAAGGTGTGAGTACGCACTTTAAATGCAAGATGAGAGTTATTCAGAGCAACCCACACTTCAAGGCATTTCAAGAGACTCAATAAATACAATAAAACAACTCAAGATTAGTTGTGAGCTTCTGTTTGAATTCACTGAAAATCATCTAAAAGTAGGATCATATTTAATAACGTCCTCAATGATGATTGTCACAGAGGACTTATAAATAAAACTAATTATATTCAAAAGGTAAGATTTCATTGTTGCGGTGGAGGAATTTCATCACATAAAAAAAAAACACTAATGTGTGTTGCCCCTTAAAAAGGAAACAGACCTCACAAAGAAATCTAAAGCAAAATGTTTTACATTTCCAAACATCTTTACGATAGTTATCATTAAAAACTTATATTTTTCAGTATGTTTTCACACTTCTCAACATCATTTATAATACTGAGGATCAATATGTTATTGTATTGGAGAACTTTACCAAAGAAAAAGAGAGAACAATTTAAAATTCTGACTGGGTTTCTTCAACAGGCCTGTCGACTCATTTCATCCTGAGTGGGCCAGACTGGTAGAATAGTACTACAATAACCTATACATTTTAACTTTAAGTTTTTTCTTTGTTGTGGCACGAAACGAGACGAAAATGCCTCCATTTTCACACAACAAAAACAATTACTTCAGAAAATGACTCCAATCTCAACATAAAGCAAATTTTAATGATGCAAAATAAAGTGAAACGTCCCAAACACTTGTGTTGTTTTCTGGGTGTTTTTACAAACTCACCACGACAGCACAGCTTTCAGACTAATGTAAGTTTGTCACCTCTCATGGCAACATCTCTGATGTCTCAGCTCGGGTCTCGGTGTAGTGTTGTGTCACTACTTTTGTTAAACGTCTTAAAAAATCAATGCTTTCTTAGAATTTTTTACAATTTATGTGGTGGTTTGTCTGGATTAGAGCCTCTTGCAGGCTGGTTTTGGTGCACAGGGCTGATGTTTGACACCCCTGATGTAAAAAGTGTCCAAAGTAACAACTTTTATGATGATGTTGGTGTTAAGTTACCCAAAATTGCATTTGACTCTAATCTGAAGCCCTAAAAAGGAGCATGGAAGTTTTCACTACAAGCAAATAATGTCAGAGAACTGCATCACTTCCTGACACTACAAACACTTGTATTGTATTTTTAGTGGCACTGACACTTCTCGAGGACATTCGATCTCAGGTGCATGCACACATTCAGCTCCTTATCTCTCCTTTGCACTGCAGCATTTCTCTGGCTGGCATTAATTTCACACCAAACTTTGGTTAATATGCAGATGTTTGCAGGTTTTAAAGTAAATGAATCTCATCTCAACGAGAGTGAAACATTTCTCCGCTGCTTTATAAGAAGTTGTATTTGTCAGAATTCAAACTCTCTTTACAAATGTCAATCAAAACTAAGTATATGAAACCAGTAAAATAGCTGGAATTGCAAATAACTTGTAAGACTATCTGAAAAGACGTCTGAAACTTGAGGGCTGAAAGCCAAAGACCTGCAGGGTTGGTGGTGTCTGCAAGTTTCTAACTCAATCGGGCTGAATTACCTGTAAATGTCAGTAATTACAGCGACATCACTGGCTTTTATTCACAATTCTTTGTTGTTTTTTATTCCCTAATTCATTTAACTGAAAAAAAAAAGCCCCTTTCTTCCCACTGTTGTGTCGCCTCTCGTCGCGTCTCCTCTGCTCGGTGAACTCGGGTAGCAATGAAGCAGCCTGTTGACTAATGCCTCGGAACGGCACAATAAACATGTGAAACGCTTGCACAATGACGGACGTCTAAATCTGCGCTCTGGGGCAATGAGGAGGTGCGAGGAGCTTGGCAGACTCCTCTAATGTCTCATCTTTCGCACTTCTTCCTTCTCCTGCTCTCTGCACTGTGCAGTGTGGGTGATAGATGAGCCTGAACCCAGAACAAAACTGTATTATTATGGCGAGATGGAGCCTGAATCACAGTGCAAAAGTTGGCCATGTACTATACATGTTCTCTTGTGCAGGATATAATATGCTGATATATAATCATGTCTGTCATCTGCTCTAACTCTTATTTTGCTCTTTCCTTCATTTGCCTGGTAAGAAAACATGCGCTATCAAAGGTCAGGACAACAGTTGATGTGAGGGAAGTTCCATTAAATGAGTAATAAAAGATGTTTTGGTGACATCAAAGTGCTGATCAGGAAATTAGATTTCGACATCGGCGGAACGAGTGAGCAACTTTCCTTTGAACTGACGTGGAAATATAATCCTTGTTTCAATGTTACGTATATTGAGAGATTACATCAGGATGAATCAGCACTGTGTTTGAACTGATGACCTAAAGCTATTAAAAAAATGACACCATCACTTTTCATTGTGGACTTTTGGTCGGATTTGCAAAACTAATTTTTAAAACACAAGCGTAGGCTCGTCGGTATATCACACCATCATCTGCATCAGTGGAAACTTTTGTTTAAGACTGGACAGTAAATACTATTTCTGTCCATCTTCTGTTTGAAAAATTATTGTTTCAGCAGGTAACAGGGCCTAAGAGGTTAATGCAGACTTGCAGAATTGCAGTGAGAATGTAACTTGTGCATAAAGAAGATTTGTTAGGGTTTCTCTTTTTGTCTTCTTGCTGAACGAAGCCTCGCATCTTGCAGCTGGAATCAGATTGAGGTAAATCAATTAAAAACAAAAAACAACAGAATCTTCCTGAAATGTAGGAATACTTTGGAATACTTTGGACAGCAGCTATCAAGTGGAAAGAGGTCAAATGTTAACACACACACTTGTTGTCAATCATGATCTATCTGAAAACCGACATTAACACATGCAGCAGAGAACAATCCGCTCTAAATATTAACAATGAGAGAACATAAACGTTCTAGTGGACAGATGACCAAGTTGGATCATTATCACAGTGTCAAAATAAAACTACCAAGACCCAGGAGGACATGGACTGGGAGTCATGACATGATGGAGGAAACATTGTTCTGATTGTCCAGCTACTGAGCATGTGCAGAAGAATTATTTACTAGGTTGTTGTGTTTCTACAGAGACAGCATTTTGATAAAGTTCCGCCTTGGGAGCCCTTCTCAAAAAGGTTGTGTGTTCAGTGACTGCGTTGTCGCCCAAAATGCAACAAAAGTTTTCTATTTTCATTTGCAAAGTTAAACGTGGCTTAAGACACAACATTTGTCCCCACAATGTGGAAACACAGTGATGCTGCACATCAAATTAAATGGGAGAACCACATTACAAGAATAACTAAGCGATATTTACATGCTCAAAAACACAAACCAAATAAATTCTCACATGCCCAATCTATTGATTGTAGTTTCATGAACCCACTTGCTTCATTTTAAATCCTCTTCTGCTTCATGCACAGACTACATACCAAATGAAAGCAGAGATTATAAACTGTCAGGGTGTGCACAAGGTTCAACTTTAAATCAGCGTAAACTGCTGGGAAAGTTCATCTTTTCAGACCACAGAAGTTTAGCACGTCCACTATAAAAAGAGACACATAAAAACATTTTGTTGACGTTGTAAAACTCAAATTCCACCATAAGTACGACTCTACGTGCCAAATCCTTATTCCCAGCCTAATGTCATTTAACTAGTGTACTCTTGTGTAATCAGCATTGTGCATTATTTAAGCAGTCCAATTTCATCTTTGGAGACATTTGAAAAAGTGTTTATAAATGCAGCAAATTGAGCCCATATCATATTCCCCACCTTCCGTTGTGTCATTTGTTACTAAATGCATTAAAACCTGGATTGTTCTTCATTTGTGTCGTGGTTTGTCTCTCAAGCTCCTGAAGGGGACCAGACCTGCTCCGGTTTACTGTGGAGAGCAAAGCAAGAAGGGCCGTAATAATAACGACAACATTTCAGATGGAATTTTGTGTGCCTGCCGCTCGACGCTGACTCGTAGCCCAGCCGTTTTGTAGTTTTCACCAAAATCCCATTCACTTCGACTGGCAAATTTTTTATATTTTTTACATTGTTTTTGCCATTTTTGGAGAAAAGATTTCGGCAAATAAAGTCACGTGCTTTTTGTGTCCATGCTCCCAACGGCACAGGAAATCTGGCGGAATATATAAGGGAGAAAAAATGTCTGCCTCAGTTAGGAATATTTTTGCCTTACATCTTAAAGAGACAGGCACACAGAATGATACCAACCCCAGTTTTAAAAATCTGCTTGAATTTTATGAATGAAATTTGTAATAAAAAATAAAGTTGCACAGTTTCCAGATGGGTTGGAGTGAGAACAGGTTGACGTTCCTTCGTTGCATTCTTTGTCAGAACCAGGCTGGTTTGGTGGAGCACAGCTGATTACAGGTGTAGATGTTTCAGTGATTGCTGTGCATTTCTCCCAAGGAGGATCGGGTGGACACTTTCACTCTTCCTCTCTGATAATCCCACAGATCCTGTTGTCCAACACTGTTACACAACCTGATCAGTGTGAAAATGAAGTATTTTCTTCACCTTGAGGATTTTTGTCTTCTCTGAGCGGCCTGCTGGTGTCACCGTCCATCAATAATCCCTGACAGGAAGAATCGGGCAGCGTCGACACTGTAATACAACACAGCCTCATCATGCTAGCCTCCGCCGGCCATAATAATATGCATCATTCCTTTAAACCCCACGTATAATTTATTAACAGGCTCAGACTAAAGAAGGCCTCGACTCTTGTGTGTGATGGCGAAGAGAGAGAAAGGTCTCCTCTCAGATGACTAAGAGTTTGTTTATCCTGGCTAATCTCCACGGTGGATTTTCTTTTTTTAACCATTGTGGGGGGAGTCTTTGTGTTCACTTGACAGAAGAAAAAAAAAGAGCACTCAATGTAAATGAATGGGGTTAACCCCTCAAGGGAGGGAGCACGTGTGGTGTGTGTGTCAGTGAGTGTGTTTCTGCATGTGTGTGAATCTAGTTCAGCCATCTTAATCCAGCACCCAGACTCTTGGCTCCTTGGCTCATCAAAGTGAGAGGCCAGCGGTAGCCAGCCCAGATTTAATCTCTGTGTGTTTGTTTGTGTGTGTGTGTGTGTGTGTGTGTGTGTGTGTGTGTGTGTGTGTGTGTGTGTGTGTGTGTGTGTGTGTGTGTGTGTGTGTGTGTGTGTGTGTGTGTGTTTTATGCATTGTGGCTCGTTCATATGCTCACGGGCTTTGCAGCAGGTTGCTGAACTAATGTTTGCATCATTTGTACCTTTGGGTCAACCATCGTAGCTTCACACACTCATAGCTGCATTAAGCTGCCTCAAGCTGCATGAAGCTACATGAAGCTGCTTAAAGCTTCATGTAGCTTCATGTAGCTTCAGGCCGCTGCATGAAGCCGCATGAAGCTACAAGAAGTCACAGGAAGCTACAAGAAGCCGCATGAAGCTACAAGAAACTGAATGAAGCTTCAATAAGCTACATGAAGCTACAAGGAGCTTCAAGAAGCTACAGGAAGCCGCATGAATCTACAAGAAGCTGCATGAATCTACAAGAAGCCGCATGAAGCTACAAGGAGCTTCAAGAAGCTACAGGAAGCCGCATGAATCTACAAGAAGCTGCATGAATCTACAAGAAGCCGCATGACGCTACAAGAAGCTTCAAGAAGCCACAATAAGCTGCAAGAAGCTACAAGAAGTCGCACAAAGCTACAAGAAGCCACATAAAGCTACAAGAAGCTGCATGAAGCTACAAGAAGCTGCATGAAGCTACAAGAAGCCACATAAAGCTACAAGAAGCTGCATGAAGCTACAAGAAGCTGCATGAAGCTACAAGAAGCCGCATGAAGCTACAAGAAGCTGAATGAAGCTACAAGAAGCCACATAAAGCTACAAGAAGCTGCATGAAGCTACAAGAAGCCACATAAAGCTACAAGAAGCTGCATGAAGCTACAAGAAGCCACATAAAGCTACAAGAAGCTGCATGAAGCTACAAGAAGCTGCATGAAGCCGCATGAAGCTACAAGAAGCCGCATGAAGCTACAAGAAGCCGCATGAAGCTACAAGAAGCCGCATGAAGCTACAAGAAGCTGCATGAAGCTACAAGAAGCCACATAAAGCTACAAGAAGCGACAAGAAGCCACATAAAGCTACAAGAAGCTGCATGAAGCTACAAGAAGATTCAAGAAACCACTAGAAACTGAATGAAGCTACTTTATGTTTATTCATTTGATCTCATATTTGTTTCTGTTTTCTGTTTTTTTTGTGAATTTTGGACCTTTGTTTTCCTTCAATCTAAAGTGGTTCTGTCTAGTTGTACTTCTATTTTGCAGAGGCCCATTTTGTTAATTAATATTCAATTCATTCTCTTTAACAACATCGGGGACTTTCCAAGTGGGAAATTTAACTTCCCTACAATCCAAAACATGAGATTTAGTGCAAATGCTTGTTAAATTGGACCAATCAGAAAAATCTTGGTCAAATATAGAATGAATTGAATTTCTTTATCAAAGCCGGGGGAGATGCACATGCTCTTCGTATTTATTGCAAGCTACGTATCACATTGTATAGCAGCTTTATGTTCAGCTGGAATCACAATAGGACTTGTTTTTGCATCAATAAAAAAAAAAATACTAAATGAAGAAGAAGGCCACCACCGCGAGATCATTCCTCTAATTACTCTTATGGGAAATCTACAAAAACTGACAGAACACTCTGAAAGCATGAATATTTTGCACAATGGGAGGTTGTAGAGACTCTGTGATGTGAGATTGGAAACCTACCTGCTCATATCGAGTCTTTCGTCGTACCAGGGTGTTGCCAAGATACATAGATCACTTTATATTAAATTCCTTTGACTAATCTGACACACAGCTGTAAATCAGAGCATGAAAGGAAAGTTAATCTGCGGCTCCGCTGCCTCTCCAGGTCTCTGTTTCATTTTCTCCTCGCCATAACTTTAATGTCTTCCTGCCAGATTTTCCTCCAGTATTTTGCATCTTGCCACGCTGGAGTCACTGAAGGTCAAACCACTTAAAACTCTCCACTTTGCCTTTTCCATCGTTTTGTTTTTGGCTTGATTGCAGTTCAGGCTTCCTCCTCGACAGATCCTTTCATCCAAATATTTTTTTCTCCCCCGAGTATAATTACACATTAAATATTCAAGCTGAAATGTGCTTCGTTAATTTCTCCCGAGCTGCCCAAGGTGTTGTTTACTCAAATGTCTGAGGTCCGATCGGCGACGCTTTTCGCCTCATTAAGACTCGGGCTAAACGGGTTAAAGCCCGATGAGTGTTTCCAGGACAGAGTCCACGTTTCCTCAGCACCATATCTGTAGCTCACAGTTTTTCCTGGGCTGACACGTTCTCTGGTAATGGGAGAATAATACTTATGTAACTTTCCCTGTTAAATAAAAAATGTGAGGGTGTGTTCACACTTTGTGCATGCCGTGTTCATGTGGCTCATTTATTTATTGGACAACCAAACCGCTGCAGATGCAAAGTCCCACTTTTGATCATTTCCAACATCCAACGTGTCGTGTCTTCTTGTTTTTATCTTCCCTATAGTTTCTGGGTGGTGGCGTGGTATTAACACTGAATTGCTGGAGCCGTCTTCCTACACCTGAGGCCTCTTTGTTCAGTTGTTTACGACTTGATGCGCCATATAAAGCGCCGCTCCATTACCTGAGTATAGTTCCTGTTTGCTTGGTTACGGAGAAAACAATCAGCTGTAATAATATTGCTGGCTCTTGATTGAGTTATGACTGGATGATGGGAGGCCATAAATACGAATGCTCAAGATCTTGAGCTCTATTGATGTCTATAACACTCCTTTTCTACAAAGTCTGCATCCGTCTGCAGCCGTGCTGACCCATCGGACAGCAGCAATTTAATTCCTCCTCTGTTCACTGGAGCTCAGATTATTCCCACGGTCCGTCCCTTCTGCCCCTTTGTTCCCTCTCATTTCATCGTCTCCATATCTGTGAATGATGACACTCACGCAGTCCTTATCGTCAGGTCCAGCTTCTTTTTTTATTAGAATTGGGGAATACTGGGACACAAAAGGGGCCTGTTGCTATCAGTGATGCCCACCTCCGTGCATCCAGCTGTTTTTAGAGTCGTCACCCTTCAGCGTCTAACCTGTTGTGTGTCCTCGTTCTCCAGAGAACCGTTTGGGGGTCCCGGTTCCCAGCGCCTCAGCTCTCTCTGGAGACCAATATGGACTGATGGGCAGATAGCGTCAGAGCTACGCTGAACGATTGCAGGGTTGGGGGGGGGCGGACTGGTGCGCTAATGAGACTGATTGAGGGCCAGAAAAGGCCAAAAGGGGGCGTGGAAAGTCATCCAGCGTTTTGATGAGGGCGAGTTAACGGCTTTTTGGGTGGCTGATTGCTTCTGTTTGTTCCTCCAGATAACTCGTGCTCTGACCCTTTAAGCGTAACCTTGAGACAAGATCAACGCCAATAATGCAAAAATAGTGATGGGAAGCAGAAACTGCAGGTTTATGCTATTAAATACCAGATTTGGACAAAACGCACAACAATAAAGATTTCTGACATGCTGTCAAAAACTTTTAATCTCCTCATATGGCTAAGTTAAAAAAAAAAAAAAAAAGATTTCCCCATTTCTATTGTTTCTTTTGCTTTAATGAATCAGTGAATTATAAAGCATGTATTTGCCAGTACTTTGAGCAGTGACTAGTCACATAAACATTTTTGAATCTGATAAGATCACTATTTTAGTGTAAACCCAAAAGAGGATTTTTATCAATATAAAAGCTCGACGTGACGATCAACCTGGACCATTGGTGGAAAAAGACTTTTAAAAACAAGCCTCAGTCTTTTTATGTACAAATGGAAATAAAGTGTCAAGCCAAACAAAGGACGACGACCCAAAATCCAATCCCTTCATCTTGTGGTGTGTGGTGTTAGAAAAAGAGGTAAAGGAATGCAACTTGAAACGCCGAATCTGCTGAGTCGCCGCTGGTGGTAGTTGTGCAATGTGGCGTCATCAAATTCATGACGTTATCATAAAGTTTTTCAAGTCACATGGTCACAACATCGGCAGTCCAAAAACCTCCTTGCTGTTCACAAAACCACAGAATCTAAGACACAATGACAGATATGATGATGGACTGCTGATACTCATGATCTTAATAGGTGACGGACTGAAATATGTCTCCATGCACTTTTCCACACAGTCACAATGGCAGGGTTGTAAATATGAAATTAATTCATTTCAAAATTGTGAAGTTAACAATGAAGGCATTTTTCATCAAGACACAATCGCGAATTATATCATTATGACGATACTAAACAACCACATATCAAACAATCAAATATTGAACTCAAACATTAACTGAAATGAGCATTTTCGCCAGATTCGCCTTTTCTAAGTGAGTGTAATCAACAAGTGTCGCTAACTGGCACTTAATTCATGTATGTATGGTGCTACGCTACTTTAGTCAGTCTTGAATATAATTTCAGATTTATTTCAAAGTTGACAAGGGATTGCAGGTTTGTGGATGTGTCGTTAAGTATTAAAAGGATGAGTGAAGGGTCACATTGGCATGTCCTCTGCAGGCCGAGCCACAGCTCACAGATAAAGAGGCACAAATTAGACGAAAAAGACGCCGCCAGTGAGACGACGGCCTCTCTTGGGATATCACAAGCATCGCTTGTATATAAACAATCGGAGATTTCTCTTATGTGCGACAGATGAACGCCTCAGATCCCAGTTTCCTCGGCGTAAATAAGTAGGTCACCTCTACAAGTCATTAGCCTCATCAGTTTTCATTACATATTCATGGAGGGAAATGAGTTTACATGTGGATTGCCCCCCCCCCCCCCCCCCCGAAACTCAAACCCCTCATCAGCACACATGAAAGCTTGGGCATAAACGGGCCTTCTCGTCTCGTCTCGAGCTGATTGTGCATCTCCCCTGTGGTCCTGGTTTGTATCAGAGAGCATTCAGAGCTCCCAGAGGACTGCCTCCTTTGTCGGAGCTCGGAGGAGTTAAATCGTATATAAAACAAATTAATTGCCCCTGTTAGATCACTCAAGCACTCACCCAGGGGAACATGTGCTTATCACACACCCAGGGCCACATGCACATGTGCACACACACACACACACACACACGCTACGAGTGTCTGCTCGTAGCGTTCCTGTGCTTGCCAGCCTCGGTCCTCTGTGGAGTTGGAAAGGGAGGGAGGAGGTTCCTCCTCTCCATCTGTTGGTCTCCTCGGAGTCCCGACTCTCCTTTTAATTTCCGTCCCTACCGATCCCGTAACTCCCGTCCATCTGTCCCACCCGGCTCGTGCGATAGGGACCTCCATGTTGTTTATGGGGCCGGTCGGCGCGGCTCTTTAGAGCGGGGTACAGTGGTGACGGGGAGACTTTACGGCCCCGGTCTTTCACTCCATCCTGTACTGAAGAGGTCAGTCTCATTGCAACCTTTATAACTTTAAGGGCGGTCATGGCAGACCGCACAGCAGGCCTGCACACCGCCGTTTACAGCCTCCAGCGGGCATTTGTGCTGAGGTGCGTTTGTTCTGTGGTCGCCATTGAAGCGTTTATGACCTTGTTAGTGTATTTAACAGGATTAGGCTGATATGTGGATAAGAGGGGATAAGAAGCACTTTTGTTTGTTTTGAATGAATTTTTTCTCATTTTTTTGGACGGATATTTTAACTTCTTAACACAATTTCATTTCATAATTCATTGTTCTTACTCTAAAGTGTTCTAATCCCCTTTTGGTGGATGTATTTATCGTATTTTGTTTAAAACGTTTATTTTTCATTTTCATTTTCTTTTCTGAATTCCATTTTTTTTTTGCCAATCATCTTTGTTCCATTGTTTCATATACAATATATTTGAAAAAAACAAGTTTACATTTGAAATTTTTAGGCCTGTTTAGATGGCAATGTTTCCAAAAGAGAAAACTTTCATTGTCTTTTTGGTGTCTGTTTACACCACAACGATGCTGAGAATGCAAATTTGTGAAAACGTGCCGACTCTGTCTCCATGGAAAACTGTCTGTGTTCTCCCACTGTTCATATTTATAGCATATTGTTCTTTGCAGCATGTGTGTGTGGTTTCATAATAAAAACAAACAACAGTGCCAACTATTGGGAAACAGACATCATTGTCGTGTAAATGAAAAACTTTTTGGAAACAAAAACGCAAAAAACAACTTTAATTTGGGCAGATTATGTTTAGATAAGATGGGAGAAGCACTTTTGTTTGGATTTCTTTAATGTGTGTGTGGGTTTGTTCTTTTTTATGTGCATTTATTAATATCTATAATACAATGCAAAATGTATAAGCGCATGCATGTAGTTACATATTCAGTTTCAACATGACTGAATAACAAAATATATCAAGGAAGACGTATTTTGATGGGAAAGATAAATAAAAATATTGTGGCAAAAACCAAAAAAGATTACTTTATAATATCGCCATTATACTTTGAAAAATGTATTGACAATGTTTCACATAAATAATATTACTGAAAAGTGGCAACACATATCCTGGGGAGTGGACCTGGCTCTCGGCCTAATTTCCTCACATATTGTGTTTTATTTTTCATTAAAACGGTAAAGCACTTTGCTTCAACCCGAGTTGTTTTGAAATGTGCTATCTAGATAAAGTTGACTTGCCAATGTTGCAGTGTTGCAGTTGATCCCCCGCCCAACAGAAAGAAAGATCAAATGTCGGGATTTAATTGTAGAAATTACAGGTATTAGCTGTTAAAAGCCGCCTCTCTGCCAATGACTCCATTCACAGGGTTTTTTGGCTGCGTGCGTCGAGTCTCATTTACCTCCTCCTGTGTTTCTGCGCTTCATCTGTCTCTGGGGTCGAGTGGACCTCCACCAGCACAATAAGACCAAATTGGCTATTTGTTTTGGGCGTAGCGGAGGAGGGGGGGGGGGTGGGCTGAGGCGGAGGCGGGGTCCAGACGCACATGCACCGTGTTAATTCAGCCCCTCCAGTGGAACTCCAGCTCCTTTGTGAGGCAGATTGACTTGTTGACCTGTTGAATCGGGCTGGAGGAGAAACAAAAAGATGCTGAGGAGGGCTTTCAAGGGTTTGGCTTGATGAGAACAACTGAGTTTCGCAATAACGCAAATCGTTGGTCACTGTGAATGTATCTTGTCATAATTTACCAACACTAAACAGCAACGGGGAAGTCGTTGAAACTGATTTGATACAACAAAAATGTCCAATTTCATCTCCTATCAGGTTGTTAAGTTAGCTTTGAATGAAAGCCAGTAGCAGTTTTATCCAAATAACCACCACTTCTACATTTTATTTTACAGAAAACAATTGATTTCTTGTGTATTTTTGAAATGAATAACAAAACCTTTCAAATCCACAAACTTTCACGTTCACGTTTGAAAGTGTTTTCAAGGATATAAAAAAGGATTGTTTTTAGTACTTTTTTGCCACAGTGAGAATAAAAGAGACTACAATGCGTATACATAGAATAAATACTAAGTATATAATGTAGGTGTTAAAGACAGTGGATTTCAAACAATTAGAAAAATAGAGAATTACTGCTAAAATAACCACACAACAAAAAACAAACACAATATAATTATATAAAAACACTAATATATGAAAATAGAAAAACAAATAGAATAAGAATAAGAATAAGAATAAGAATAAGAATAAGAATAAGAATAAGAATAAGAATAAGAATAAGAATAAGAATACGAATAAGAATAAGAATACGAATAAGGATAAGAATAAGAATAAGAATAAGAACATTTGTTTACATTTTATAATTTACTAATTTAAGCTGTAATTGAAAGCCTGGAAGGAATAAAGAAAGAAAGAAAGAAAGAAAAAGAAAGAAAGAAAGAAAGAAAAAGAAAGAAAGAAAGAAAGAAAAAGAAAGAAAGAAAGAAAGATGCCCTGTCCGATATATAATGTCTCGACTCTTAGCCAAAACAAATAAACTTTTTGGCGAAGCTAATGTGTGTGTGTGTGTGTGTGTGTGTGTGTGTCCCTGCTTGCCTAATACAGTTAATTTCCCCCAGGGGCCGTTAGCCTGTTTCAAAGACATTCCTCCGTCTCATTCGCCCATGTTAAAACTCTTTCAGGAGTCGGTCAGACGTTAGGAAACAGAATGTGGAGCGTTTACTGGAACAAACTCAGATAGTTGAACGGTTAACTGCTGGTTTCTTTGTCCCACAAAGGCTTTTTTTTACCGGGACGGGGCTTTCAGTCAACTTTAGGTGGAGTGAGATGATCAACCAGCCCTCCAACTTCAAACCTGCTCAGAATGTTGGAATCAGGTGGGAGGTGTTTGGTTCTAGAACAGGGCGGTCAAACCTAAGCCCTGTGGGCCAAGACCGACCTGCAAGACGCGCCAATCCCACCAATCAAATATTAAAAATGTCAAAGAAAACATTCATTTTCATCAGTTGCGACACAACTGGACACTGAGACCCGAGCTGAGATATCGAGGATTCTGCCACGACATTTCACTGTACTTTGCAACATACGTTTTCATTAAAATTGGCTCCATGTTGAGATTGTAGTCATTTTCCCAAAATAATTGTGACATTTCTCTGCTCCACATGAAAGACAAGTTTAAATTTAAAGGATGTTATGATACTAGTTTACTGGCCCGGCCCACTCTAAGTGAAATTACGCCTTATGTGGCCAATAAGCTAAAATATGTTGGATAAAAAAAAAGAAATTGAAAAATCCATCTTCAACAATGTGCAGACTCCACCATGGAAAGCTCACCTGGAGTCGAACCTCCAACCCTAAATCCACAGAGTTTACACCACGTTGTTTAAAAGAAAGAGTTTAAAAGAAAAAAGAAAAAGAAAAAAAGTCATCCCGGATGCAGAAGGAGCCTTTGAGAAGAGGTGCAATTACAAAACAATGTGAGGAACAGTAGCAGGTCTGAGGATTAGACAGGAGGTCAAATGTTAACGTTTCTTCTTTGTTGTTTTTATTCTCAACACGTGGAGGGCTTGCGTGTGTGTGTGTGTGTGTGTGTGTGTGTGTGTGTGTGTGTGTGTGTGTGTGTGTGTGTGTGTGTGTGTGTGTGTGTGTCAGAACTGGATGGGCTTGTTTCTCCAGGAGGGTGAGAGGTCAGCGTACGCACACACAGCAGGATGCTCACCTGAATTCTCCACCTGAAGGTGTTTGAGCGGTGCTTTATTTCCCTCCTTCTTCTTTCAAGTTCTGAAACGAGTGCAGCTCAAATTATGTTGTTGACACCTGTGACTAATGCGTCATTTCTGACTGACTTGTACAAGAAAAGGTAAAAACAAGAGACGTTGGAGACGCTGGAGACGTTGGAGACGCTGGAGACGTTGGAGACGCTGGAGACGCTGGAGATGTTGGAGACGTTGGAGACGACGCTGTCTGAGGCGTCGCCTCAGGTTCCACTGAAGACTTTCACTGTGAGAAGAGACACAATGACTCTGAAACTGCAGTTTCCTCTCAAACACAACAAAGAGAGGAGAGTTATGAAATTAAATTAAGAGCATCTTCCTACTCTAACATCCAGATTATAGAGCATCTTCCTACTCTAACATCCAGATTATAGAGCATCTTCCTACTCTAACATCCAGATCAGAGAGCATCTTCCTCCTCTAACATCCAGATCAGAGAGCATCTTCCTCCTCTAACATCCAGATTATAGAGCGTCTTCCTACTCTAACATCCAGATTATAGAGCATCTTCCTACTCTAACATCCAGATTATAGAGCATCTTCCTACTCTAACATCCAGATTATAGAGCATCTTCCTACTCTAACATCCAGATCAGAGAGCATCTTCCCCTCTAACATCCAGATCAGAGAGCATCTTCCTCCTCTAACATCCAGATCAGAGAGCATCTTCCCCTCTAACATCCAGATCAGAGAGCATCTTCCTCCTCTAACATCCAGATTATAGAGCATCTTCCTACTCTAACATCCAGACTATAGAGCGTCTTCCTACTCTAACATCCAGATTATAGAGCATCTTCCTCCACTAACATCCAGATTACAGAGCATTTTTCTCCACTAACATCCAGATTATAGAGCATTTTTCTCCACTAACATCCAGATTATAGAGCATCTTCCGCCTCTAACATCCAGATTATAGAGCATCTTCCTACTCTAACATCCAGACTATAGAGCGTCTTCCTACTCTAACATCCAGATTATAGAGCATCTTCCTACTCTAACATCCAGATTATAGAGCATCTTCCCCTCTAACATCCAGATTATAGAGCATCTTCCTACTCTAACATCCAGATTATAGAGCATCTTCCTACTCTAACATCCAGATTATAGAGCATCTTCCTCCTCTAACATCCAGATTATAGAGCATCTTCCTACTCTAACATCCAGATTATAGAGCATCTTCCCCTCTAACATCCAGATTATAGTGCATCTTCCTCCACTAACATCCACATTATAGAGCATTTTTCTCCACTAACATCCAGATTATAGAGCATCTTCCTACTCTAACATCCAGACTATAGAGCATCTTCCCCTCTAACATCCAGATTATAGAGCATCTTCCGCCTCTAACATCCAAATTATAGAGCATCTTCCTTTTCTAACATCCAGATTAGAGCATCTTCCTACTCTAACATCCAGATTATAGAGCATCTTCCCCTCTAACATCCAGATCATAGAGCATCTTCCTACTCTAACATCCAGATTGTAGAGCATCTTCCTACTCTAACATCCAGATTATAGAGCATCTTCCCCTCTAACATCCAGATTATAGAGCATCTTCCTACTCTAACATCCAGATTATAGAGCATCTTCCTACTCTAACATCCAGATTATAGAGCATCTTCCTACTCTAACATCCAGATTATAGAGCATCTTCCCCTCTAACATCCAGATTATAGAGCATCTTCCTACTCTAACATCCAGACTATAGAGCGTCTTCCTACTCTAACATCCAGATTATAGAGCATCTTCCTACTCTAACATCCAGACTATAGAGCGTCTTCCTACTCTAACATCCACATTATAGAGCATTTTTCTCCACTAACATCAGATTATAGAGCATTTTTCTCCACTAACATCAGATTATAGAGCATCTTCCCCTCTAACATCCAGATTATAGTGCATCTTCCTCCACTAATTTCAGATTATAAAGCATCTTCTTTCACTAACATCCGATTATAGAGCATTTTTCTCCTCTAACATCCAGATTATAGAGCATCTTCCTCCTCTAACATCCAGATTATAGCGCATTTCCTCCTCCAACATCCAGATTATAGAGCATTTTTCTCCTCTAACATCCAGATTATAGAGCATCTTCCTCCTCTAACATCCAGATTAGAACATCTTCCTACTCTAACGTCCAGTTTATAGAGCATCTTCCTCCTCTAACATCCAGATTAGAGCATCTTCCTACTCTAACATCCAGATTATAGAGCATCTTCCCTTTCTAACGTCCAGTTTATAGAGCATCTTCCTCCTCTAACATAGAGATTATAGAGCATCTCCCTCCTCTAACATCCAGATTACAGAGCATATTTACATTTTAGAGACATTCTTCAGTAGTTTATGATTGAAACAGAAAAGAAAAAAGGTGAAGGGACAGTAAAGTAGGAACAAATCAAGGTAAAGAGGAGAATAGTTGAACTCTGTGAGGGTGGAGAGTGTCTTCAGGAGATCAGGTTGAGAAAAGTGACAAAATCCTCTGCGATCAATTCGTCTTCAGATTTCCTGAGAACTTTTCTGTGAATCCACAGAGAGACTCATTTACTGCCTGTGACTTTTATTCCTTCTTTATTTCAGCTTCTCTCTCATTGGGTTTGTCCCGTCGTGACCCTTCACTCATGTTAATGGTTCTTCTCCCAGATAATTACTCTGAGAAAGCCCAGATCAAATGCAAACCAACAAACAAGCTTTCCCATGCACCCGAGCGGGAGCGCCCCTCCCCCCCCCCCCCCCCCCCCCCCCCCGGACCTCCTCTCACCGCCCCCTCGTCGGTCCTCAGAACCCCGGCGCAGCCTCGGAGCACTCCGGCTTCCTTCCTCTTCCTCCCATCTCTGCGTAATGAGCGTGATTATCAATCCAAACAACAGTTAGAATAATTGCGGCATTAAAGAGTAGCCATCTCCCAGGCACTTCCTGTCTGCGATGACTGACACGCCTTCCTGCTTCCTCTCTCGGTGAGTGGGAGTGCAGGAAAGGGCGGAGCCTGTGTGACTAATGACCGCGGCCGCCACCAGCTAATGGGCTAACGAGGTTTCGTAATGTACCATGACATAATGACATTATGTGGTTTAATGATTATACAGTGTGAAGTTTACAGAGATGTGATGGGTCTGATTGAGGGCTGCAGAGTGAGGCCTTATCAGCTGCTTCTCAAGTATAATATTTCAACTGCATCATCAAGTGCATCATCATCCTAATCTTGTTTCAAATGATGGAAAATCTGTCAAATATTTTTTTTTCCAACCCTAGCATTTGACAATGGAGTCCAGGGGTCTGCAGCCTTCAGATCTTTCTGTCTATGGGACACAGACAGTAGTTTTAACCTTAGCGGCCTGATGCAGCAGAATAACAATGTAATAATCTTTATATACAATTTTTGTTTTACAAACATACATAAATTCAATAAAATATATATATATAAAAAAAAAACAAGTCCTGATTGCAGCATTTTTCCATAATGCGTGTTTGTTTAAATTCACCCGTTTGGCTTCACCAATCAGAAGCTCAGGTATCAAAAACAATTCCCAGGAAATACATCAGGAACAGCAGTTACTATCAGGAAATTTCAGTTAATGTCTTCTTAGATTTGGCTCCCAGCCGAGTTGACTCATAATAACTACATCATTTATTGCAGCGGTGTCAAACAAGGCCTGTGGGCCAAAACCGTTCTCAAGTAGCTCCAATCCGGCTGAACCACCAAGGAGATTGTGACAATTTCAGACACAACACAACACAGAGACCCGAGCTGAGATACCGTGATGCTGCCATGACAGCTAGCAAACGAGCATTAGCTTGAGAGGCGTGCTGCCAGGGAGTAAAAATATGCAGAATCCAGTCACTTTGATGACATTTTAGGAGTAATTGTTTGGTTTTGTAACAATTTTAAGATTTTCATGATGTAAACTCTGCGCCACGACAAAGACAATCTTCAAAAATTAAGATTTAAAGGTTATTATGGACCATTCGAGATGGAATTAGGCTGAATGTCCCCCTCCCAAATAAAATGAAGACATTTTCAATCAATTATTTTCCAATAAACACTTTGCTTACATATTCATTTTAGTTCCATTCCGTGATTTGTAAAGCTTGAAACGAGCTTTACAAATCGTGAACTCAGGACACCGTGCCGGAGACATTTTTGAAATGCTTCCCTCAGGGAAAAGATATCGCTCAATCAAATGTTCCACTGCTCGCCATCGAACGGTTTCTTTCCTCAAGCTGTGATGACCTTAAACAAGGCACTTTAATCTTGAATGAACTTTTTATTGCATAGTATTTTACCCTTTTACCCTATAGAATTTTTTGTGCCATTGATTGACTGATTGTTTTTTTTAATATAGTGAAATGTCTTTAATGTTGACAGTGCACTTTGAGCTCCTTGCATATTCTTTTCCAATGTGGTTTCCATACTGCTAATGCTAATGCTAATGCTAATACACTGAATCTTGAATGATTTTCAAAGATGGTTTAATCTTCAGGCTAAAAACTGTCAAAGTAAAACAGCTAAAGCATCTTGACTTGCCAAAAATATATATTTATAAAAATGTATTATATTGCTAAAAATTCTCAGTTAAAAATATCTATAAAATACCATAAAAGTGGTTAAAGCAAAAATGATTAAAATTTCCAGTACTGAGAGTGGGTTTTTTTCTGAAAAATAAAGGAAAAACAAAGAAGAAAATACAAAAGAAAAAAATGTAAAGTAGAAGAAAAAGGGGACAAAGGAAAATAAAAGTCAAGTATTGCTAAAACACACAGCAGCTAAATAGCAAAAGTGGCTAAAATAGCCCAAATGCATGGAATAGCTAAAGTGGGAAAATCCATGAAAAATAGAGCAGAATGTGTAAAAATGGCTACAAGAGTGAAAAAGGTAATAAAATGTAATTAAATTGTGCCATTATACTTTAGAGGTGGATGGGTGGTGGCTGGGCGCACCCTTAGAGATAGGGTGAGGAGCTCAGTCACCCTTAGAGATAGGGTGAGGAGCTCAGTCACCCTTAGAGATAGGGTGAGGAGCTCAGTCACCCTTAGAGATAGGGTGAGGAGCTCAGTCACCCTTAGAGATAGGGGGAGGAGCTCAGTCACCCTTAGAGATAGGGGGAGGAGCTCAGTCACCCTTAGAGATAGGGGGAGGAGCTCAGTCACCCTTAGAGATAGGGTGAGGAGCTCAGTCACTCTTAGAGATAGGGTGAGGAGCTCAGTCACCCTTAGAGATAGGGTGAGGAGCTCAGTCACCCTTAGAGATAGGGTGAGGAGCTCAGTCACCCTTAGAGATAGGGTGAGGAGCTCAGTCACCCTTAGAGATAGGGTGAGGAGCTCAGTCACCCTTAGAGATATGGTGAGAAGCTCAGTCACTCTTAGAGATAGGGGGAGGAGCTCAGTCACCCTTAGAGATAGGGTGAGGAGCTCAGTCACCCTTAGAGATAGGGGGAGGAGCTCAGTCACCCTTAGAGATATGGTGAGGAGCTCAGTCACTCTTAGAGATAGGGTGAGGAGCTCAGTCACCCTTAGAGATAGGGTGAGGAGCTCAGTCACCCTTAGAGATAGGGGGAGGAGCTCAGTCACCCTTAGAGATAGGGGGAGGAGCTCAGTCACCCTTAGAGATAGGGGGAGGAGCTCAGTCACCAGGAGGAGCTCGGAGTAGAGCCGCTGCTCCTCCACATCGAGAGGAGCCAGCTGAGGTGGCTCGGGCACCTGTTTCGGATGCCCCCCGGACGCCTCCCCAGGGAGGTGTTCTGGGCATGTCCCTCTGGTAGGAGGCCTCGGGGCAGACCCAGGACACGCTGGAGGGACTATGTCTCTCTATGGCCTGGGAACACCTTGGGGTGCCACTGGAAGAGCTGGAGGAAGTGTCTGGGGTGAGGGAAGTCTGGGCCACTCTGCTCAGACTGCTGCCTCCACGACCCGGCCCCGGATAAGTGGTAGTCAATGGATGGATGGATGGCATTATATTTTAGGAATGCCTTCTAAGTTTGTTGATTTATAAATAGGTTTTTAATTTTTTTTTATTTTAGAGAATTGACATGTCCTGCGGCTCTGACAAATTTAATTTGGGAGAAAATTTCAGAAACAGCTTTCAGTCACAAAAGTTTCCTGGTTGACTTTTCTACACATTCGTTTCTCAAAAGTGTCATAATCACACATTCACTGTAAAACGATCTTCTGACCTGACCAGTTCTGTCATACTGACGACCTTAAACCCCCCCCAACACACACACACACACACACACACACACACACACACACACACACACACACACACACACACACACACACACACACACGCACACACACACACACACACACACACAGAACACAGACACAGACACCTGCACACACTTGAAGGTGAACCTGGCTTATCATCATCATCATCATCATCATCATCATCATCATCATCATCATCATCATCATCATCATCATCACCCTGAGAACCAAAACAGAGCTGTTCGTCGTCGTGCACACGGCAGCTTTCTCACACTTTCTGACATGTTTACAATCCAAACAGAGCTGCTGAGAAAGACTCTCGTCAGCACCCTCATCACTTAACACACACACACACACACACACACACACACACACACACACACACACACACACACACACACACACACACACACACACACACACACACACACACGCACACACACACACACACACACAGGTTTGACCGTGGCTGTGCATGTCCCCGTCCAACCTGGACTGAGCCGCGGTGAAGTCACGCCGGGCGTATGGGGACATTAATCACTGGCTGGCTCTGTGCCGGAACGGCATCGAGGAAGTGGCTGTTTTGCTTTCAAAAGAATGAAGAACTAAGTGCAGGAACTGCACACGGGAAACAGGACGAGGAACATATTTGGGTGCAGAAGACACGGTCCACATGCAGGCTGGGTTGGTGCCCCCAGCTGGCATGTGGACAGGCAGGTTCACGAGGCTCGGCGGGCCGCAAGACTTTATCGTTGCACCATCAGAATGACTTCCTGAAATACAGGCTACTGCAAAAGCCTACCGCCAAGTAACATGGAACATTTGAGGTACTTTTAATTTTTCTGATATCTGAAGGAACTCTGTTCATATTCAGATTTTATTAATAGAAAGTGCTGAAGGTGAAAATACAGTAGAAGATATGTGAAAAAATGAAAATGTTTGTTTCTTAATGACAGCAGGAATAATTCATCTCAGGACTGTAATACAGTAGGTTCACCACAATTCCCAGCAGTACGTCCAGTGTGCAGAGGCAACATCAACCATCCATCCATCCATCCATCCATCCATCCATCCATCCATCCATCCATCCATCCATCCATCCATCCATCCATCCATCCATCCATCCATCCATCATCACATGTTGTGAGGACTGTGCATCCCAGAGGAGCAGCATTAACTCTAACATTCATGTTTAAGCTGTAAATTAATTTGGAACCTTTCTGTTGGTGATCAATCAACAATTATATAATAAATGACACCACTATGTGCCATAAGAAGAGTGTGTACATTAGTGTTCATCAGTTTGTATTTTCCGTGCAGCGATGAAAGCGATATAAGAGATGATCTGCCATGAAGCCAAAGCTCCAGCAAAAAGACGAATAAATACAACAAAGATGGCAATACTGAAGAAATCCACAGATAAAAGTGAGGGGCCAGTTGCAGAAACTTTTTAGTCTCACTGTGAATTTTACATAAATCTATAAACTCCTGTGATGTTCCATATTCAGGACGGCATCAATCAGATCCATAGTTTGTAATTTATCTATAATTTATCTACATTTTCCAACTGTGAAATGGGAGTTTCCCAAAGGGATACATTCCCACTGTCTCAGGTCATCAAAGCGTCATAAGCCATGTAGTAGCCAGTCATCTTCAGTATTTCAAAATATATTTGAACCTTCTCTGCGGAGAAAAGAAAAGTTGAGTGACGTGGTAAAGTCACGTTATTAGAAACAAATCGCATCACTTTATGGATGCAGGACAGAGCGCTGAGTGCTTCTACATTCTTTTCTCTATTCAAACAACCTGTCTGCATTCTGGCTCATCGCTGGAGTGTACAGAGTATCACATCACATCTGATTACTGACTAATCTTGTTCTTGGTCGGGGTTTCCTCATACGATCTGCATGGAGATAGCATGAGAGCCGATACAGCATCATGCTACTGAAACACTAGTCACCCATTTACCCAGCCACAGTGTGTCATACAGTAGGGGCTAGCCCTTGACCTCCACCACCTCCTACCACCCCCCACCACCCGCGACCGCCATCTTCATTACCTATCATGTCCACTGCTTCGCCCTCGCTTCATTGCACAGCCGTTGAGAACGCCGTGTCACCCTTGTGTCATCGAAGCACAGAGTCGGTTGAGACATGATGTCCACCGACTGGTTTCTGTGTAAATAAACTGTTAACTCAAGAAAATTCCATTGGAAACTGTCAAAGTTGAAGAAAGTGACAGCACAGTTGATTACATTATAATCTTTGTTTTTTTTTTGGCCTGGATTGTGCAGCTGTTTGCACTTTGCTCAGTGAGACTGACAGGTACACCGTGACAGGTGCCAAAACACACAGCACAGCTGGCACCGGTGCTGGAAGGAGGCTGGTTTGATCACCTAATCCTGTGATTGGTCGGTGGTGATGATCGTCTGGAGATGCTTGATTGCAATCACAATAGTCCACTATTGTCCTGCGCTGTCGCAGCATAGCGGCGTGGTGATACAAGACCACGTGCAAAGTTCTGCCTCCGCTTTCCTGAGCAGGGAACATCTCAACTATGATCATTTATTAATACTCCATGGAATATTCAGCATGCAGATTATAGAAATTCTTCCTCCTGCAAAAGACAAAAGAACAGGACAAAGGTTTGGCTGCTAACATCCAGCTGAGGAAAAACAAATCTTGTGGGGCAGAACAGTTCATAGTCTGAGAAGAATCTGTCAAACTTACAGGCCACGCCCCCTCATAGCAGCCACATGTGTGCGAAGCATTTTAACTTTTCAACTGCAAAGTCTAAATGTTTTCAGGAATACACTTTGCTGAACTGAAGTAGCAGACAGCCCTGAGTGATGCGTTTGGGGGCGTCACGCAATGTCCGATCAGTGCTACATGCTACATGCTAACGAGTGTCAAGGATCACACAGTCGCGAGGCTATAGTTGCGTTGTCTCCCCAATTGCCTGATGACGAAGTCAGAGCATTTTCATAAAGTTCCATTTTGAGGGTTGCTCTAGGGCCCAGGGCGCATGTTTTTTGGGGCTGTGCGAGGAAACTGGAGTAGCCGGGGAGAAAACACACACACACACACACACACACACACACACACACACACACACACACACACACACACACACACACACACGGGAAGAACATGCACACTCCACTCAGACCCAGCTGGATTGAAACCTTCTCACTGCACCACCATCTGTATGATCCTGTAAAATGAACCAAATTACAAAGAAATGAAGACGTAAGACGGACACAAGCTCGGTCTGCATCTGCTTGAGAATTTTGCATCGAGGGTGTTTATTTTGCCTACATCACGATATCGTACATTTTTATTAATTCTTTTCACTTCAAAAATGTAAAATGACTGGACAAGAAAACGTTAGTGATATGTTAGGCTGGTGTTTTCTATCTTCTTTTTTTATTGTTCCTTGCTTATCGGTGTAGTCTGGTATCTCCCGTTTTATTGGTGCTTCGTGTGGCGAGACGATGCATTTGTGGGATGAGCTGCAGTGTTGCAGTGGGAGTTCACGCCTCGCGAGCACTGAGTGACCAGAGCTCCCTTCTCTTCAAACCACGCAGACTCTGTGTGTGTTGAACTGGAAGCAAACTGCAGAGTGACTTTTTGTGTGAACCTGCGGAGGCCTCCTGGTGATACTCGGCGACTAGAAGACTCGAGCGAAAATGTGTGAAATGGAAATGTTTTCTGTCTGGCGTGCCACATCTGTTTGTGTGTGGGTTGTTGGCAAAGTGGAGCAGAGTGTGTGAACACACTGTCTGCATGTGTGAGTGGAAGTGTGTATCTGTGAAAGTAGGAGTTTGTAAATTTGCGTGGGTGAGAATATCATCCGCCCAACCACACCTATTTTTAGAGCTATGTCAGCTTAAACTGAAAATTGACTTGCCTTGCACAAAAAAAACAAGAAAAAAAAGAGCAAATATGCCACTCCTAGTGGTACAAACTGCATACACAATTTTACCATAACAAATAGAGAATAATCCTCTGGCGTTACCTCGTATACAGAAATGAGGCAGAAATACCTGAAGTATCTTCTGTTAAATAGGTGTTTTTTGGTCTCACAGAGGAAAAGAGGTTGTGCAGGTCAAGACGAATGCTAATATGACGGCAGATATAAAGTTTGTGCTTCTTACAGGTGGTTATTATGCCACAATTTTCTCCCTTTCCTTTCCTTGGCTGATTTATACGTGGTAACGTTCACCCACTCCCATCCTCCACGTCGTCTTCTCAGTACAGTAGCAGAGACGTAGCAGAGACGGCGAGCCACTTCAAGGAGTGTGAAAGAGGCTTTCAAAAAGTTGAAGCAAAAAAAAAAAGTCTACCTCCTTTCAACCTCTCCAACATCCCCTGAGTCTCTCTCTCTCTCTCTCTCTCTCTCTCTCTCTCTCTCTCTCTCTCTCTCTCTCTCTCTCTCTCACAGGAAGTTGTGGTTGAGGAGACGTCAGCGTCGTCAAACTACAAGCCGATCGTATTTTTTTATGAACCTGAGCAGAACTGACACAGATAACAAGGGATGTAGAGCTCCTGTCAAAAAGCCTTGATTTGAGTTGTTTTACATTAATTTTCAATAAAAATGCCTCAGGTCTGTGGTGTTTTATTGGGAGGAGTGGACTCTGAGAGCCAAGGTGACAGATTGACAGATAAATCGAGGAAAAACTCACAATCTCACGGCACATTTACAAGAAAATACAATCGTTTTGTAGCGCTTTGGGGGTCCGTTTACACAACAACGGTGTTCAAAGCCATTGAAAACACAAGTTTTGAAAACAGCTTCCAAGGTGGAATTTCTTAAAAACTCTATGACTCCATAGTCGTGTAAGTGGGGAAAAGGCTTGGTTTTTGTGTAGACGCTGATACTGGGTCATAGTTGTGCACATACTCAGTAGCTGGACAATCAGAACAATGTTTTCTCCATCATGTCATGACTCCCAGTCCATATTCTCCTGGGACTTGGTAGTTTTATTTTGACAGTCATTGTAATAACAATCCAACTTGTTCATCTGTCTACGTGTTCTTCCATGGTTAACGTTTGTCGCAGATTGTTCTCTGCGGTAACCCATTGTTGACCTAACATGAAAACGACATCATTCTCAGCTTTTCTGTGGTTTTTATATAAACGCACGTTGATTTCAAAATGTTCCGATGGAAACATGATACCTTTCTGACATTGTTGTGTTAACGAGGACCTCAAACAACTTTTTCTCCTGATTTTAAGTCCATAAACATAGACACGGGGGTCCATGTTAAGGCTGCAAAGACAAAGTTTGAACATACATGTGATTAATAGTGCACAAATGAACTATTGGATGTTGATTGAAGGGAAGAGGAGCAGAGATACAGACAGAGAGTGAAGGAGTCAGGCGGGTGGGCATGAGAGGCGAGCTTCGGATAAATTAAACTAATATCACTCCCCGTCTGTAGTGGCTGATATTTCATTTACCAGCGGAGACTGATGTGCTGTGAACCCCCCCTCTCCTCTCCCCTACCCCACCCCCATCTCCATCCCAACACCATCACCACCACCTCAACCACTCTGCTTGTCAGTGGCTGGCCCAGACACTCCCCTGCAGGTGATAACAGATTAAACCTATTCCATTTCATGCCTCAGGCTCCCAAATACAATCCATGTGGGGCTTCTCCAGGCCCAGCGGCTCCCCTGCGCCCCCTCCCTCCAGGCCCCCCGCCCCGGGTGGAAAGCTGGCAGTGGCTGCCCCAGTCCACTGGGCTAAGCCGCCGAGATGGAGGCCTGCGAGATTACAGGCCATCTGAGGAAATTACTGTGTGTGTGTGTGTGTGTGTGTGTGTGTGTGTGTGTGTGTGTGTGTGTGTGTGTGTGTGTGTGTGTGTGTGTGTGTGTGTGTGTGTGTGTGTGTGTGTGTGTGTGTGTGTGTGTGTGTGTGTGTGTGTGTGTCCAAGAATGTCTCTGTGATGGTTTGTGTATGTGTGTATAATAGGGTTATGTCAGCTTAAATGGTCCATGTGCTGTATTTAACACCGTATTGGCTTCTCCTTTTCACTTATTAAAGTTTAGAAAGTATCTGGGAAGCATAATTGCGACTGAGTACACATGCTGATTGTAAAGCGCTTTGAGTCTCACCTCCAGTTTCCAGTTGAAATAAATAAATTAAAACATTTTTTTTTTTTTTTGCTTTTGCTTTCCTGGCCTCCTGCGCCGTGTTGATGTCTTATTTCTCAGAGTCAGGAAATGTCCGTAGGATGCCGCTGAGGTGGTTCCCCCGGCCGCATTCCTGCACTCCAACCAGGAACGGTGTCAGAGGGGGAAATGAGAGAAATCGAACCTGCAGAGCTTCCTCAAAAGTGGGCTTCCTGAAGTCAGGAAATGGAACGGCCCCCCGGTGTTTATAGGTAGCCTTGAGTGACCAGCCCGCTCAGCTTCCCTGAGGCCTTCTTGCCCCCGATGCACACTTGGATCGACATCAAAGTGTGAAAGCGTTAAGGGAAAACACATTACTAAAAAAGAAAAAGAAAAAAGAAAAAGACAAACACAATCTGACGCTGCATACTCTTTCAAACCATCCTCCGCAGGCTCTTTCTATCGTCACATCCATCCATTCTGGTCAAGTTGTGGATGTAATTTGTCATGAAATAGGTGCCGATGGTGGCAAGAGATAAGTGGCTAAACACCTCACCCGCTGCCAAGCCGTCACTCACATTAATTAGAGCCGGAGAGCGCAGTGCAGATGTTTCAATCGCGGGAAACTGACAGGGACTTGGCAGGAACCACTTAGGGAGGAAATAAAAATAAAGTGGTAAAATTACACACTTGCACCAATGAAACTCTCGTCCAGTGTTGGTGTGGCATTTCACTTTGTTCAAGAAGAATGCACGCAGAAAGACATTTTCAAAAATAAAAAAAACAACACAAGTAAATATTAGACATGTTGACATAAACTCTGCACCAGACATGTCTCACTGGATCCATCCATCCATCCATCCATCCATCCATCCATCCAAACTATATTGCCAAAGGTATTTGCCCGGCTATCCAATCACATCCATGGCCACAGGTGTATCAGTCACCTCAGCATGCAGACTGTTTCTATAAACATGACAGAAAGACAATTAAAGTCTCTCAGGAGCTCAGAGACTTCCAGTGTGGTACAGTGATCGGATGCTACCTGATGAAAAATGTCCTGACAACAAGCTGTTAGTAAAATGATAAAAAACAAATAAAAAAATGAATAAAGTAGAAGCGATTGGAAACAACAGCAGCTCAGCCAAGAAAAAATCCCAGTGGGGCGTTCAGCAGATGCTGAGGCACAGAGGTCAGAGGTCACTAACTTTCTGCAGAGTCAAGAGCTACAGACCTCCAAACTTCACATGATCTTCAGATTTGCTCCAGATCTTCAGATTGAGGACAACATGATTGTCCATCTAGTCTTCTGGCATGTAGTCACAGAAAATCAACTCAAAATCAATGGTCCTCAACAAGTTAATGTCTTAATTACAGAAAATGACACGAACATTACTAATTAGACACATAGAAGAGAATAGAAAGCAAATACTTTTTTAATCCTCAAGTGAAATTAACAGAAAAACTCAACAAGCACAATTTGTAAGGACAATGCACATGAGGAAAACGTTTTTCATATTTAAAATTTAAAAAACACAGATCCTCAATTATTGTAAAGAAGTAGAAAGCAGCAGTTTTTATGGAACTAGGGAGAGTTTAAAGCAGAATTGCTGTCAATTATGATCATTTTCATCACTTTCATCAATGTAGAGTCCAAATGCTTCATGTATTCAGCCCTTATTACCATAATCTGGCTGGTTGGGAGTAAATCTAAAGGAATGGGGAAGTATGAGGTAATTTAAATGGTTGAATTATTAAGTTTACGAAATAAAACAAAGATTTAAAATATGTTCACTCAAAGAGTTTTTTTTAACCATTATTTAACCAGGAACAATCTTGCTGAGATTGAAAATCTCTTTTTCAAGTGTGTCCTGGCAAAGACAGGCAGCAATGCATTAAGAAAAGTTTCAGACAAAACAAACAATTGTAACAATTATAACGTATAAGAAAATGTCAATATTATTGCAACACAGAATCAGACACAGACATTTTTAGACTTGCAAATTTGCTCAAAATTACCCATAAATTCAAATTAAGTGCATCATTCAAATCATCTGCAGACAGGTGTTTATGTCTCTAAGTCACTAAGAACTTCTCTAAAGAGTCCAATGAAACCTAGTTTTTGAGTTTCAGGTTCTTCTAGTTCGTTCCAAGCAAATGGAGCCATGAACCCCAAGGCCTTTACCTGAAGGGGATTATAAGAGTTTGTGTTTCTGTGACTGATGTATGTCTGAAGGTAGCATGGGAGCAGAACAAAAACACACTTATAAATAAGAACACCAATGACTGTGTTGTATGAAGACCATCCAACAGGAGTATACAGCAGACGATGACATGCCAGACACTTGTAATTGGTGATGATGAGCCTCAGAGCTCAGTGGTAAACTGTATCCAGGGATGATAAACTACCAGATGATGCATGTATATGCAAAACATCACCACAATCCAGCATGGGCATGACATGCGGTAGAACCCAATCTCTTTCTGGATTCAAAAGAATCACAAGACTCTATTTGAAAGAAAAAGCCTATAGTTTCAGGTTGAAAAATGTGGTTGTAGTAGGTAGGAGACCTGGGGGCAGACCCAGGACACCTGGAGGGACTATGTCTCTCTATGGCCTGGGAACGCCTTGGGGTGCCACCGGAAGAGCTGGAGGAAGAGTCTGGGTGAGGGAAGTCTGGGCCACTCTGCTCAGACTGCTGCCTCCGCGACCCGGCCCCGGATAAGCGGCAGACAATGGATGGATGGATGGTTGTAGTAGTTATTCAAATTTGTAACTTGATGCATTGTTTTTATCAATGAAAAGTGCTTCACCTTTCGTATCATTATGAATAAAAGGAAACAGCTTTATTTACAGCTTTAAACCATAAACTCAAGTTCTTTCGTTTTTGCGTTGAAATCAAACTTCTCCACGACGCTTCTCAGAAGTTTTGAGGATCATTGAGCTGAAACTTTCTGAACATTATCTTATGCCAATCCTTATATTCCTCTCCTCCATCCTCCATCCTCTTTCTCCTTTCTCCCTTCAAACATTCGCCACGCAGGATGTCGCACAATGCCAGGCTCCAGTAAACCTGCTCTGTGCGTCTCAACCAGCCAAATAGCAATCCCTCTGCTGACCCTTTAAGCAACACAGATTACCTTGTGAAACGAGAAGCTGCAATTTTGGTTATATTTGCAACTTTCGTCGCCCTCACAAGAATCAGAATCCCAAAAGAGAAATATGAAAAGTATAGATTTATTGCCTGCTTTGGCACTCAAGCCTGGATCATCTGTGATTATACCTCATATTCCTCTTTTCAGGCCCGAATATTGTGGGAAATGGGCTTTTTCTTTGGGAGGGAAGCACACGTTCAGCTCTTGTTTGGGTCCGAATGTCCCACAAGGAAGTGTGTGTGTGTGTGTGCGTGCGTGCGCGTGCGCGTGCACGTGCCCGCGTGTGTGTGTGTGTGTGAAGAGGGGAGTGAGCTCTCCACAGCTTAGTGAAACTCTTCGCACACTGAAGCAAACACTCCTATTTCCGAGAGGCTGGGCATTGATGTGGGATTGCGATGTGTGTAACTGCATAACTGATGCATAACAGAGCGTGGAGGAAAAATGGCAAAAAAAAAAAGAAAAAAAAAAACAGAGACTGAGAAAGAAATCAAGAAATAGAGATGTGTGTATTTATACTGTATCTCGGCTCTGCACATTGGAGTGTGTTTGTGAGTGTTATTTCTCTCATGTATCGCTCACACTAAGAAGAGCTGGCTGATGATAAACAGGATTAGTGGATTATTAGAGGGGGCTGAGGTGTGTGCGTTCATGTGCGTTTATGTATGTATGTATGTGTGTGTGTGTGTGTGTGTGTGTGTGGCTGCTGTTTGCTTATTTTCCTCCTCTTCCCCGGTCACACCCACACTCAACTTCTCTCAATATCAATGCATTAGAAAATCCTCAAAATAGCCATCCAATCAATGCTTGACCTGCTTCTGCATCAGTCCCACACATCAAGAGTCGGGTGTAGGTTGCTTTAAAGTATGTGTGTCACCGACTTGGCAGTGCTGCCGGGGAGGAATTCCGCCCCAGACACACTCAAAAGACCATGAAAAGGAAAATTAAGTCATTAACCAGACCTCCCCTCCACTTCTCCACCTGACAAAGTCACCAGAGACGTCGGAGGCAGAGACACTGAGGCCAAATATGCATGAACTTAACAGAGAACGGGGGTGGGGGGGGGGGGGGGGATTCTGTTCATTACCAGGTAATAGCGCTTGATAAAAGGAAAGTGTGAAATAGCAGGCGGAGATTTGACGGTGCAGATGAAGAAAGAAGGCCAGGGGGAGCTCAGTGGATATCGTAGCCCGTCTCATGAGTGAAATCACAATCTGCCACCTGAAATTGCTCAGAATCTGTTGCGTTCAATGTTTGAAATGGAAACACATGAGGGTGAATTTGATGCACAAGTGGAGCAAGTCAAGTCCGAGGCAAGAGTAATAAGTTAAGTTTTGAAAACACACAGACATGATTCAAAACACTAAACATCAACGAATTTTACTTCTTCAGTATTTTCCCATTTGAATACACACACACACACACACACGCACACACACACACACACACACACACACACACACACACACACACACACACACACACACACACACACACACACACACACACACACACACACAGTTGTAAACGTGGTGAAAAGTCCAGATCCAGGCTTTGATTCCAGCAGCATTTCTGAGCTCTTCATCAGTCACAGGATTCAAAATGAACTGTGGCTGTGGACAATGGCTGTCAAGTGAGATTTCAAAACAGATGGCGGTTATTCTTTACCTGTATCGTTTGACTTTACTCTTGTGTGAGAGAATAGAATAGCATATGACTAACTCTCAACTTCACGCCTTTGAAAGGAGCTGTACTTTTACATTCAAGTATGTGTCTACTTCACACATTAGAGATAAGAAGATGATGCTTCAGATGATCTTTATAAGGATATTTGCTCATTTGTGAAGATTAACCCAAGCTTTAAATGTCTTGCATGTATTGTTGTGAGATACACATTAAACTTAAAGTAAAGCCTACTGAAAGAAATTGGGTTTATTAGTGTTGCAGGTCACATTATCGTATGTTGGTTTTACTTGTTTATGTTGTGTTTTGATTTTTCCAACAGAATACACCGAGAGCATAAAGAGGCATAATCCCAGGTACAACAGCAGACAGCAGCATATAATATAATAAACCAGTACATAGCAGAAGAACTAACAAGTATAAAACAACAAAATCTAGATTTAAACAGCAGAAACCATAAAAAGTGATTCTGAAACCTGTGTCTGGAATCAATTAGTGACTTTAGCAATTTTATCCAGAAGACGATTGGTTCGTGGAGCTCAAATCTCCTATGTCCTCTAAATGCATCACAGCTCCTTTCCTCTGCTGGGGCTAGCAGTAACTTCATTGCTAACCTCTGATGGAAGCAGGACGCTGCTATTGGGTTAAAATGTTGAGTGACAGTATCATCAGCCAATCAGATTTTGATGTGTTATTGACGGACCGCCTTCAGGGCAGCAAAGTTTCAAGCGCTGTCAGCATTGAAATGAGCCTGACTGATTGGCCCATGGTCAGGTGATGATGACGCACTGTTATTATCTGCTACTCTGGAGTGATGGCGGCTAATTTAACAGCAAGATCGTATGATACGATAGCGGACCTGCTTCAACTGCTGTAACTGCTCACCCTGACTGAAACCCCACTGCACGTTACTGGAAACCAACCATTATAAACTGACATAAATCAGTATAAACCATTTGGATTGTTGTTACGGTAACTGTTAACTGCCAAGTGCAGGAGAATATGAACTGGGAGTCACAACACCATGGAGTTGTTCTTAATATCCAGCGACTAAGCATGTGCACAACGACTAGTTACTACAGCCGTGGTGCGCGTGACCAGCGACATCATTTGGGCATCAAACAGTTGAGTTTTCAGTGGCTCCGATCACCATTCTGGTGTAAAGGGAAACTAAAGGATGAAAGTTTTCCATTTGACCTTAAAAATGTTGTGGAATGAAGGCCTAATAAACTGCCCATGATGGTGTAACAAGGTGAGAAATATGATATAGCAGCTTTGAATTCATATTTTTTGGCCTTTTTTCTGGATGTAAACTGATGAGAGGCCACATGGGCTGTAAACAGAAACAGTCCACTAACACACACACGCACACACACACACACACACACACACGCACACACACACACACACACACACACACACACACACACACACGCACACACCTACATGGGAAACCAGACTTTCAGTTGGTGGTCTTTCCTGTGCGGGAGCACAGGTGTGTGTGGTGTGTGTGTGTGTGTGTGTGTGTGTGTGTGTGTGTGTGTGTGTGTGTGTGTGTGTGTGTGTGTGTGTGTGTGTGTGTCGCCTTCTCCTCCTTTAAAAGGCTTAATTAGACCACAAACTGACAGATATTGTGCGTTTCTGCTCCTGTGTTCTTGTGAGAGAAAAGACAAACTTACATGTCCAGTTTAAAGCTACCGGTACTTTCATGCGAATGCGAGCCTGCAAATCTCACAAAAGTCCAAGCAGCTGTTTGCTGCAGTACAATGTCACATTTCCATGGCACGTATCGACACTTTGTGAGGCCCCCCCCCCCCCCCCCCCACAAACAGCCACAATCTCCGTCGCCTCTTACAGAGCATCCTGTTCTCGACACCTCGAGAGCAAGTCGCTCTGTGCTTCTCGGGCTCACTCGCACAAAGGAAGAATTAGGGAACTTATTTGTGTTGTAGCGTGCACTCACTTCTACAAAGGGGGAATTAGGAAGTTATTTGTGTAGCTCATGTTCACTTTTTAAGAGAGCAAGCCATCAGTGGAGCTGTTTATCTGTGCCTGTACAAAGCCAGGATTAGGGCCCTGTCTTTGAGGCCTGCTCCATAATCCCTTTATGGATGTCACCTGTCATCTCTCTCTAATCACCCTCCAACTTTCTCTCTCCATCCACACCTCCACCTCCCTTCCATTTGGCAACACCCCGCTATCTCCTCATCGCCACTACCTGCTCTTTGGTTTCCCTGGGCCAGGGATGAGGAAGCAGGGCGTGGAAGGCGGTTCAGGAGTGGAGCGTGGTGAGTTTTCAGGACGTGTGGTGAAGGAGAGGGGCGTGTAGGAGCGAGCAGGGAGAAGCCTGGCACGCAGCCTAATATCCTCCGGAGGCCACGCATCCAGCTTCCCTTTCCTGACACATCTCCATCTTTCCTGTCTCAATTCCTCCATCTCATCTCGTCCCCGAGTCCCTCGTAGCTCTCAGGCTCAGTAAAAGCATACGTCCGTCCATCCATCTGTCCATCCATCTCTCCTTCCCTATCAGTCCATCCATCTCAACTCATCTCCTCTCAGCTTGCATGTTTAATGTGATGTATTTATCCTGCGTGTAATGTAAGCCGCAGCTGGCCATTAGTCAATTATGAAATTTAATCGTAACAATTATGAGAACCCATAGCGATTAACGCAGCATTTCCTCTTTCATTTACCCCTGATGATTTTGCAGTGGGGCCATGAATCCTAACTTCCTTATCTCTTTCCCTCTCTTTCAGACCCTCTCTCCCTTCTCCTGAGGGTAACTTTTCATCAATCTCTGAAGAAAACCCAACCTGTCCAGACTCTGCCCGCTCCTTTAAGCCAACTAATCGAAACTGTGAATGAAATGTGCACTATAAAGAGGCAAAGGGAAAAAAAAAAAAAGTATATCTCATTAGGCCTTGTCTGGCCTCCATCACATTAAGCCTTCTCCGTTTCGTTCTGTTTCTGGGCAGTAGAGCGGTGCGCTAGCGTGCGCCGGGCCAGGGACTGAGGAATCTGATAGGGATAAACCAATTTGCCGTCCACACAAACATCCCAGCAGGCTTACGCCCCCGCCCCGGCTCCCATTGCTCATTTAAGATGGCGGTCGGAGAGGCCAGCAATTAAGTTTTAATTAGGTGGGGTAATTATTGCCGGGCAGGAAGTATCAGACGCCAGGCTGATTGTTCTCTGGCTCAGGGAGGAGGGGATGCAAGCTAATGGAGGGGTATGCGGGGGTGGCAAGCAGGGCTAAGGAGGTGCGGAATGGGAGACCCTCAAACCCCCCCCCCCACTACCACCACCACCACCACCATCACCATTCACACTGTCCATGACCTCCTGCTGAAAGTTTTGGGCAGGTCATGTGAAAGTGAGGAAGTCAAAGCACCTGCTCACATATTTGCATGGAGTGCTCAAACATAATGTGATTTCTGTTGAAAAAGAAATACCTCACTCGTAGCTGCACACTTTTACAGTCTCGCACCTCTCTGTGTGCATTCCTTTCATTACGTTGCATACACCTAATGTGAACACAACTGGTCTATACTTTATAATGTGCAATATAATTTTTACTTTCCACCCACAATGTGAACACATCTGTATATAGTAACACATGTATTTCCTGTAAATTACACACAACATATTGTATTGCTCTCAGGACTGGACTGTGCACCTTACCTCCTTTACACCCCCACCCTCCTTCTTGCACTATTTTCCTTATTATGTTTCTTACATATTCTGTACACTGTTGCACTGTTACTGGAGTTGTTTTTAATCTAATTGTACCTGGCATAGTGACAATAAAAGGCATTCTATTCTATTCTATTCTATTCTAGTCAAAGAACATTTTGAATTAAACTATTTAAAGTCACTTCCTGTGATGCGTATGTTTCTGGTTGATTCAGTCAGTTCTGCTGAGACTTGGTTACAAGCTGTTGACCTAACAAACAGACCCTTGTTTTGTTTTTCCTCCCTTCTTTATCTTCACACTTATTTGTTTTCATTTCACAATTATGTCCTTTATCCATTTGCATCATTCGCATAATGTGGTAAAAGTGTAATTTATGTCTTAAGGTCACATTTCAAATGAAAACGCATCCTTTTTGCATTTTGGCTTGAGAAAAGTTTCGCATTTACACGGGGAATTTTTTGAAATCGATGTAGTTTTCATGTTGGGTCAGTGAGTGTTTTTGTTTGTTTTTTTCTAATGAAACCACCCAAACATGCCGCAGAAACCAATCAGCTCTAAACATGAACAATGGGAGAATAGGGACATTCTAGTGGACAGACGAGCAAGTTTGATTGTTATTACAGAGACTGTCGACTATAAAACTCCAAAGTCCAGAAGGATTTGGACTGGGAGTCATGACATCACAGAAGAAACATTGTTGTACTTCTCAGCATGTGCACTTCGGCCGGAGCTGCAGTTTGGAAAAGATGTATGTTGAGTGTTTTCAGAAAGTTACATTTTCAGTGGGACCGATCACCATTAGCATGTAAAAAGACAACAATAACAACAACAACAACAACAATAAGAATAAGAATAAGAATAAGAATAAGAATACTAATACTAATACTAATACTACTACTACTACTACTACTACTACTACTACTAATAATAATAATAACTTTTTTGTGGAGCACTTTTCTAAACATAGTTACAAAGTGCAGCCACTTTGCAACCACAATAAATAAAACAAAATAATAAAAAACAAAAATGCAACTAAAGTTTTGTGTTTTCACTTGAAATATAAACGAGGCAGAGGAGTCTCGCGAAAACGAGCACCTGCAGGATGATCGAACTCTATTTGAACAACCGAAATGATACACCTTTTCCAGAAACACTCCAGTTGGATGACTCGGGGAGGAACTGAGCCGCTCTACCACCAGAACCACAGCCTCTATCTTAAAATATGGAACGTGTAAACTGTATTTGATGTCATAGTTTTGGCTGATGCACTCTACTGTCTTCTGATTTTGAAACATTGAACGTTGAAATGAAAAAGTCATGTGGTTGAACTGCTTGGGAATGATTTTGCCAATTTTGAGGCTAAAAACAGTCACAATATGATCCAACAATTACCTATAGGGGGAAGGGACATTTCTAAAGGAAACGTATCCTTGACTCCACTGCTTTTGTTGTGTTTGTTCTGTTTTGACCATGCTGGATGAATACCACTAGTGGCTCACTCATCCATGGTGCTACAACCATTTCAAGCATCCAGAGAATATTAATCTAATCAAAGTAAACATTCATTATTCAGCTCAACAAAACGATCCAGGACTCCTGTTTGGTTGCAGATTCAATGTGTGACCTTCCTCTTGTTTTTGTCGTTATATTCGTTGTGTTTATAATGATTACTTATATAACTGCACCATGTTCCAGATGTGGTTCAGTGCAGTGGTGCCGTGAGATTTTAGACCATGTGGAACCTGGGTAAGCTCGGTGTGAAGATGCGAACTCCACACAGAAAGGCCACAAGCTGGATCTGAGCTGTCTTTACCTGCACCAGATTACACGCAGCAGAACACCACACAGCTCAATGGTGCACAAGTACCGGTACTCTGAAACGATTGCTTTCCTCCAGCAGAGTCGCATGATTTACACTAGCAGAGAGGAGTGACACATGCTTGTAAAACTGCACCTACAAAAGCAACAATTACCAGATTGACACTAAAGAGATGTGACTAATTCTGCATGAATGTTTTACACGTAATGTGCTACAACGTGGCACAGATCGAGATGCACACGAATACCCCACCGTGTGTATGTGCAAGCTCATATACATTTATGTACAGAAAGGAGAAAAAAAAACAACTATCGGTCGTGCATCCTATTAGTAAGCATCATCCATTGGGAAGTGGGGGGATTCATCCACACAAGCCCCCTGACACCCCCATAGCATCTCTTATCAGCAGACACCACCAACCACCCTGCACACACACACACACACACACACACACAGACCATCAATGATGTCACGAGGCTAATCTCGTCGCGCCTCAGAACCCAATTAAAAAACAGAGATGTGTGGCTGCCAACATCAGGAATCTAATCACATTCCAGGAAAAGGCGCGTAATTTCCCCGGCTTTCTGTCGGGGTCGAGATAGAGATTGAGAGTACAGGCGGGAGCAACGGGTGCAGCTCATCACAACCGGGCCCCCAGAGGTAGGCCTGAAGGGTGCTGGGGTTGGGCTTGGGTACACCATCAACGTGTGTGTGTGTGTGTGTGTGTGTGTGTGTGTGGTTGTATTAGCGCATAGGGAAGAATTCATGCAGTTAAAAAGCTCAGAAATGTTGCCAGGGCAAAAGAAAGGACTGAATAAACAACACATTAATCCATCTCAACACCCCGCCCACAGGCACAAACAATGGCACCCGAGACAATGACTCCATAGGGAACTCATGTTATAGTCGTGAGTGGTCAGAATAACACACGGGCAAATGAGGAGGTCTTCACTTCAGAGTAATAACACACTTAAAGGACCGGTGGGTAGAATTGTGTGGCATCTAGTGGTCAGGTTTCAGACTGCAAACCAATTAAAGACTACTACAGTTGTGTTTGTCTCATCTGAGTGCACGGGAGAACCTATAGCGGTCACAAAAGTCACAAAAACACTGACAAAACATTATGGCAGACTGCACCCGTTTGGATGTAAGGACTCATTTCATTCTAAAACATCAATGACAACCCCCCCCCCCCACCACCACCACCACCACCACCACCACCTCCACCCCCACCAAAACTGCAAAAGATCCTCTCACTAATCAAGTGATCACATATTGCTTGGATCTAAGTTGGAAGGTTGTCTTGTTTACCGCTCGACTATCTTGAGTTAGGCTAATTTTCTATACCGTCTCACAAAATAAACACACTTTTCAAACGGCTCTGGGGTTTCGCTCCTAAAGGAGAAAATCTGTCTCTTTGAAGGATTTAAATCACAAAGACAGACAATGGACATTTTTGCTAAAAGAAAAAAAAAACATCTTCAGTCAGTTTGCATCCGTTTGCTTTGTTCCTCAAAACATCTTTTTTTTTTTTCCTTAAGCTCCCTCTTTTCTTACTTCACAATATCAGCAAAATACAAATTTATGAATCGTGTTTTCCTCCTTTGTTGTCTGTCAATGTTGCTGAGTCTTTTACAGTGTTTTTACAGTCGGTAAACTTTTTAGACTTTATTTCAGCATGAAAAACACAACACAACAGACAAAAAAAGTTGACAACAATTGCTCTCAATATGTGTTTTTCTTGGACACAAATCTTTATCCTGCATGAATTGAAACATATCTGGACGGTGGAAGAGTTCAAACAACGAACCCCCCCACCCGAGGACTCGAGGGATTTGCTAAAAAGCAACTCAATTGACAAGTCACAGACGATTTCTCAACATTTCAAGGGACAGATGAAACATCAATGAAGGTCATGTCCAATCGGCTTCAACAATTACAGTTCGGTTTTGTTACAAGTTTGAATTGTCAATATTAGTTGGTTTAAGCCTTTTTCTCCACATCAGATTGTCTCTAAGAACATCTGAAGACCTTCTCCTCAAGCTCTGATTTACAGTGAAGCCAAATGCTGGTGGAAGTCTCGATCATACGTGGTACCAGTGTGTAAATGTCTTTCAACGTGACCGATCGAGCTGCAAATGTGCGACTTCAACGTCACTGGCGTGTGACCGATGTGACAGCCCAGAGGAAGCAGCTCCGCCAAAATGTTAAATGTCATGCTCTGTTTTTTTCTCATTCTCCTTTCTATCGTAATTTTGTCTAGATTTTGTCGGCTCCTGTTGCACAATCACTCGAAAATGGATCTACACAGTGACCAGGGTTGCCAGACTGGGCAGGCCTCCCCCGGTGAGGGAGCCAAACTGTTGTACCTTTGAACTTTGTTGAGAGCATTTGTGTGTTTATGACGTGATTTTTATGTCACATATAACAGATTTTAGTTTTACATGATTTCGACGGAGGCTGAGATTTGGGCCGTTTTTATTGAAGTGTGTAGGTTTAGGTGTGTAGTCAGATCTGGCAACCCTGGCACTGACTGGCACGCCATCCATATTTACTCCCGTAAATGCGTGTGCTTGACATGATGCCGTGCTTTCTTTGGCGCTCGCTCTGGGATCCGATGACATTCACATAGCAGTCTGATAGTCGCGCTTAAAATGTAGTGTGATCAATCAAGCAAAAAAAAAAGTATCTCAGAAAAAAATCGGAATTGAGCATCAAGACCTGCAGTGTGAATGCAGCCTTGCATCAAGACGTCACCACCACCATCACGGTAAAACTAACTTGTCTCACGTTCCCTGTTAGTGGTTTCACAACCCAATGCTCTGTTAATTCTGCTTCAGGATGAAAGGAAGGGCCGACATCAAAGGTTCAAAAGGCAACATTACTCTGGACACTTGGCCACCGCAAGCCAGTTATTCCTAACTTTTCAAACACTTCCTGCTTAAAACCCCAAAAAGTCAGAAGGATCTTCTCAGATCATCTCAGGTGGATTACCATTGATCTCTATCAACAGTGATTTATCGACACTCAGTTCAACACAGTTCTCAAGACATTTTCAAAGACATCATAAACAAACCAACCCACACTTACATTTTTAAAAGTTATATGATGATCACATTCTTGCTGACTGAGTCAGAAAAGTACAAGTTTGGTTTCTGACGTCGCTCTGGAGCCCTGGGGGTGGTTGAAGGGAGACGGGCGGGATGGCGGTGGACGTGCTGGGTTTTTTTTTTGAGAGGTTTGGCCGATTGACTGGGGGGGGGGAGGGAGAATAGGCAGCGGTAAAGGTGGTCAGGTCATGACCTGGTCAGGAATGCAGTCACTCCTTTGGAGGAGAGCCACAAGGACTTTACACCAGGGGGGAAACTCTATACTACAAGTAGAAAGCCTGTCAATCACCTCCGGGCCCTTGCAGGGGAGGCCCATCGCTCCGGCCTAACCCTAACCTGACACAGACCCTTACAGGCGGATCGGCGCAGACCGAATGGAGTCAGTCAAAGAAACCCACTGTGACTCTTGATTTTGCGTCCTCTGTAATGCGCTGCACGCCGGTGTCTGCCTGCGTCTGCACGAGGGGCCGAGTCGCTGAGGAGTTGCTCCGTCTTGCTGCGATGGGAGCAAACACAGTTGACAGCTTCCTTCCTCACTGTAAACATTGCAGCGCCACTTAGACACGGGTCAGGGACGAGAACACCCCTCTACCCCCCACACCCACTCGCCGCCTTGCTCACCCAGCTAACGGGGGTCTCTCTCAACGCTCAACCAGCCGTCCTCCTCCCCTCTGCAGGTTTAGGACCGTTAACACTTTCCAGTCCTCGGTCATGTCGCCAGACATGTGACCCAATGATCCGCATTACCTTTCATCTCTTCACCAACACACCCCGAGTATCATCCCCTTCTCTTGCACTCCACGCACACACACACACACACACACACACACCAGTCAACAGCTCATTGTTGGTCAAACAGAGGTGGAGAGACGGATGGTCTGCTGCTCGTTGGACCTCAACACCCCTGAAACATGGTGACAATATCATTTGACTTGTGGAGTTTCAGATGTTTTCAAAGATCCGAAATCAGGACAATGTAATGACGTCGATTGGCGTGGTTAGTGGTGGATGGAGGATCCCAGCAGAGTGGAAGTTTTCTCATCTGGTGTTGTTTCCCTAACTTCCTTTAGAGATCATGGTATATTGTTATTGCTGCTGTACCTCAGCAAAAAGTTAAAAAAATGTAAAGAAAATTAAGTTTAAGAAAATTTCTGCACTTATCTCTGCAAGCATTCAGTATTTTAAGGTGTCTCCCTCTTGTGGCCATTAGAATCCATGATGGCAGCAATGAAGAAACAATAAAAGTAAATGGACGTATCCACACTTTGTTATCTAGGAATCCACCCAATAGCTTGGTGGTTTATAGGGTTTTGACAAATTGTTTGTAAATGAATAATTTGACTGAAAGAAAAATTATTCCAACATAATAATTTTTTTTTTAAGGATTAATCCTAACCAAAGTATAAATAAATGAGATTGCAACTTTAAATCTTTATGTTACGATATAACTGATCCAGTTTGTGTAAATGTAGCTATAAAATAATAATTAAAAACAAATATTGAAAAGGTTTTGGTCCTGGTCCTGGTCACCACCTCAATCGTAACTTTTGCCCTGCACATGCTCAGTAACTGGATAATAGGAACAATGTTTCCTCCGTGGTGTCATGACTCCCAGTCCATATTCTCCTGGGACTTGGTAGTTTTATTTTGACAGTCACTGTAATAACAATCCAACTTGGTCGTCTGTCCACTAGAATGTCCGTGTTCTCCCATTGGTAATCTTATAGCGGATTGTGCTCTGCTGCATGTGTGTGTGTGTGGTTTCATTGCAAAAACAAACAACAGCATCAACAGTGGCCCAACATGCAAACTACATTGTCTTTGTATTTCTGTCATTTCTGTGCAAACAAACATCGTTTTCAAAATGCTGTCATGTAAACGTTGTCATGTGAACCAGACCGTGCTTTTCAACATCTGGGGCATATTTGTGTCGACAGCACACAAGAAGTAAAGGTACGAAGGGAAAACTGCTGGAAGAACAGTGAGAACATGCAAACACGCACCAACCCCAATGCAGGGAATGGAATCCATTATGAAGTATGACTACTGATAACCAACTGTGCTTCCTGCAAGAACCAAAGAGGTATTTGAGTTTCATATCAAGGTCTTGGTCACGGGACACCCAAAAAAATGAAGGAACGAGACGTGAAATGCAGCAAGCAAACGTGCATGATGAAATTACGTCAAAACCTCATCTTCAGCATTTACTCATCTTCCAAAATACCGTTGGTTTGTAAATTATACCATCCATTATAAGTGTCAGCAGTGTGAACGCAGGATTTATGGACGGTAAATGCAAGAAGCGGGAAGCTCTTTCATAACTGTCCATGGAAAAATCTTAGCAGTTGATTGTGCAGCATTTATGGTTGAGTGACAACAGAAGAAGGAAAGACCTGAATATGAGCCCAACGCACAGACAATTCAAGTCAAGCTATTATTAGTCGTTGCTTGTTCTTCCACTTAAATGTCTGGAACGACCTGATTTTTTTTTGGTTTTGGTTTTGTTTTTTTGTTTTTTTGCTTGTGAAACATATAAACGGCACATCGTTCCAATTGAAACCCACTGATTAGATAAATCGCTGACATTTCATTGGAATCTTGTGCACATGAAGTGATTTGGATGGCTACCGGTTCGCTATGTACCGATATGGGGGAGTTAATTGCTGTGCTTTCATCTTCGTTTTCAGAACAATGCTCATTTATTTATGCTGAATATTATGCCTGGCATGTCAATTAATTATCAGCAAATTTGTTGGTAAGATTCGGCTTGTGTGCGAGAGTAATTGAGTGTGTGTGTGTGTGTGTGTGTGTGTGTGTGTGTGTGTGTGTGTGTGTGTGTGTGTGTGTGTGTGTGTGTGTGTGTGTGTGTGTAATTGAGTGACGTTGCCTCCGTGGGGAGCTGAGGATTGGACTGCCAGTTCTAGATGCAGTTTTCACGTCCTAATTGAAGTTGGTCTTTTGAAGTAATTAAGATAAGGGTGTGGAGACAAAATAATTGGTATTATGCGACAGTAATTAAGCCATGCTGTTTTTGTTTTTTTCCCCCTGCTTTAATTCAACAGCGTCGGCTTTTCTTCACAAACAATGCAGCAGTCTGCAGCTGTTGTGTTGACTCGGCACTTTGCTTTCATCCGTTTGTGGTTTGAACCTCAAGCCTTCAGATCACCTTACTGACCAGAGCAGCACACGCACGCCATAGGATTCAAAACAAAACAAAAGAAGGAAAAATATTTAAAGTGCAGCAGGGATACAGCAGATGAGCAACAGCTTGTCGTTTTGGTTCAAACATGATGTTCCACAAGTTTCTATCAGCCTGCAGAACAACACACACACACACACACACACACATTCACAAGCATTCAGCCTCTCATGACGAGGTTAGAAAAGCAAAACCGGTGTAATTGAATTTATTAAAACAAATTACACCATAAGTGAAGCCTCGCTGCTGGAGCCGGAGACATTTACGTCGTCTGCATGCAGCTCGTGTGTGTGTGTGTGTGTGTGTGTGTGTGTGTGTGTGTGTGTTTGTATTTCATTCTCAAACATCTTTGTTGTAAACTGCACAGCTCGGGGAGAAAAAAAAAAGTTGACAATCCAGCACTTTAAGCTAATGGTAACCCGTCTTAACCCACCAACAATAGACAATTTCACATCCTTCATTACAAACTAGACGGCCTCCCTCTGCATGCGCACCACAAACAAAATACTCAGTCACACAAATTGTTTCAGCGTCTGTGATATTGGATGGCTCTGCCGAAAAGACGTTTTCTGAAGAGACTAATCTCACAAGGTGTGTGTCTCTTATGTATTTACACAATATAACTCAGGAGCCCACACACACACACACACACACACACACACACACTGACGTAAAATGTGTACATGTACACATTTTACGTTTAAAACTGCTCAGGATTATAGAGAATTCACTGGCACGAATGAAATAAAAACAACATGCTGAATAGAGGACATACAGTGTGTAAGTGTATATGTTTATGTAGTGCGATTGTGTGTGTGTGTGTGTGCGTGTGTGCGTGTGTGTGTGTGTGTGTGTGTGTGTGTACTTGATTTTAGTGTTGGCAAAATGTCAGCTAGCTTAATCCAGCCCTTCCTCCTTGAGTTTGACCACAACTAAAACAGGTAATACACACCGTCTCCTACTGAACTAAACTGTGTGTGTGTGTGTGTGTGTGTGTGTGTGTGTGTGTGTGTGCGTGTGTTCTGGGTTCCTGCAGCTATTTTGGAGAGGGATGCTGTGGCTCTATAAGAGGGGATGTCTAACAACAATGCAGGTGCCACCAACAGTCTTGGGTGCTGTCCAATTTGGTGGCAGGATGCACACCTCTGTGTGTGTGTGTGTGCACGTGAGTGTGTGCGTGTGTGTGTGTGTTTCTAGCTATGTGTGACACGACCCAGCTGTGGTTAGAAGTAGGAGTCCTCGGTAGAGTTAATAATGACTTCTGGAGCAGCATCTTCCTCTGGTGGTTTGACACCTCCCCCCAACTTTTATTTTTCATACGTGTGTGTGCATGTGTGTGTGTGTGTGTGCATTTGTGCGTGTGTGTGTGTGTGTGCGCGTGTGGTGTGTGTGTCAGGAAGCCTGCATCAGCACCTGCTTTGGAGCCGCAGAGCGTTTCACCCTGTCAGTTTATGATTTGGACACGTGTGAGTTTGTTTTTAACATGATGCTACCAACAGATAGACACTTCTCTTCAAACTGGAGCTTCATCAGTGCAGATTTCTAATAAACTATTACCTCTGTTTGGTTTTATCATGAGCTTTGGCTGTAAAACAGTTGAAATAGAAAGAAAACTGCAAAGTAATACTTTAATAAATATATATTTTGATGTATCTCATGAAAGTATGAAATATTGTAGAAAACCGATAACATTTTTCTATAAGCATGAAGATACAGTTTCTGTGATTAAAATATCAACTAGAAAAAGTCCTTTGTTACAAACTTCAGTAGAATTTAAACATAGAATGTTTGGATTCGAAGCAGGATTTTGTCATTGTGAGGGGGATGAGCTTACCACTTTACCATCGTGTCGATCAAGAAAGGTTCATCTATAAGCACTTTCAATGGAACCATAGCTACGTGACAACAGAGACTTCTGATTAATGGTTCAAATATGCGACAGTGAGGTGATCATGTATTTTCTTAGAGATTCCCTGAATCCTGATCAGGTGGACGCAGATCTTCACATTTCACACACACACTTCCTAATTGTCAACACAGTCAACAACGCTGCTGTTTCCAAGGCTTCATGTGGCGGCTTTCATTAGCCTGTGTTGTTGCTGTGAGGGGTTGCAGACATCACGTACACACCAACACAGTCAAACCATCAGGGCTTGTCAACCTGCTGGTCTTATCCGTCGCCAGATCTCATCCCCCTGCGGGCTCCAGTCGACCGCTTTACCACACAAGAACGCTTGTGGCTGCTGCTAATGAGTGAAGATTACCGCCTTAAACATCACCTGCAAAGCTTTCTCTTCCTGATGAACCTCAACAGGTAGTGACCGCTCCGCCCACCACCAACAGCCCTCCACCAATCAGTGCGCACCAAAGAAATCAGGCTTTTGAGTGAGTTCCCGTGGCAATGAACACAAGTGTAACCGCCAAACCTTCATCACCTTTTGGGGGCTCTGTCCTGGAACCCTCACTTCTTCATACCAGATTCACGGTCAAGGTGTCACTTTGTGTAAATGAGGCCTTAGTGTCTTAGTAGAAAATACGTTTTCTGAAGTTTACTCCATTTAGATGTTTGTGCAGTGTTAACATTTATAGCTCCATTTGCCTTTTTAGATCTCATTTACACAAGGTTTTAAGTCAAAACAGAAAAGTTTTGATTAAAATGGAACGTTTGAAGTCTGTGACGCTGCCACGCCTCCTCGGAGTTAGCAAACTGGCATTATCGTAACATTGCACCAGTCTGGCCCACTTAAAATGAAACTGGGCTGAATTAAACTATAATGTACCAAGATGAGTTTGGGACGAACATCGTTTTCAAAACATTACCGTGTAAATGCGTAACTTTTCTGGAACAAAAATGCGGCGCTTTCACTTTAAATGTGAAAGCCACAGAGTTCACATGGAGTTGGGCTGCACCATGTAGAGGACAGTCAGAGGACACACCGTACACTCACACAGCACCGTCATCCATGCGAGTGTGCATGCAGTGACAATGTCAAAATATCAACACCTTTTTTTTTTCCCCCTTTTTCCTTTTTTTTTTTTTTTTTTATTTTTTTTTTGCACCTCTGGGTCTCGGCGTGTGGAGAATGAAGAAATAACAGCACGAGTTAATTCCCCCTCTGAAAGGTGCGACATGTTGAAATGTAATGACTTGGCTTGCTGAACTGAAACCGAACACTTGCTTTAAACCACAGAGGTGTCGTGGATGGGAGCCGAGAGAGAAAAGGGGCACGGAGGCAAAGGTTTCTTATCGAAATTAATACAGAGCCTCGCCTTTCATCAAAGCCTTTATTGAGTAATATAGAGTGTTCCGACTCACAATGGCTCTTTCAACACTCTCTTGGCAAAAGGCTGTGGCAGATTCGTGTCCCTTTTTTATATTCACCCCAAACATTTTCCTTATTTCGCACTTCTATCTCAGAGCCGGCTCCTGCTATTCATCTATTCCCCTCGCATCTCGCCTTTCCGGAGCCATCTTTTCACGGCCCCTTCATTGACAGTCTCCCACTCCGCCACCTCCCCTGGTCACCGGGGAGCTCATTCTTAGTTGCACAAAAAACGTCCGTCACGGATTGCCTTCCTCCCGTCCGCCTGTGAATTAGCTGTGTGATTACACTGAGCTGGTAGGGTAAAGCCCGCGGTTGGATTAGGGGCTGCACGGGCTAAGGCCTCTGATTGGAGAAGCCCAACAGAGTACAGACGCACCGACCAACCGACGGCTGGAAGCGCTAACAGGCTAACTAGCCGCAGAGGCGAGGCGAGATCTGCGTGGCGTGCAGTTGTCGCTCTGGCACATCACACTGATACTGGCTGCCGGGAAAGGCCAGCCAGATGGAGTGTGTGCCAGGAAGCCACAGAGAGGACAGTGTTTGGGCTTTGGGTTGTTATTTTTGGTTTTGGATGAATGAGACCAGGGTTGGGGGGGCTGACATTAAGTTAAGTGGAACTAGATCCTTCTGAGCAGTGAAGTTTGTCTGACCAATTGTCTTTGTTTATGCCCTGTCATGTTCAAATGTCAGTGAATGATAAGTAGTTCCCATAAAGTAAACAATGGCCTGCTTTCATGCACAGTTCGGTGCATTTGATGAATTTCAGGCCATAAACAGTGCAGCGCACGTCAGTCCTCAGTTTTTCTACAAATCTGTGAGTCATACTGCAGTTTGCTTTTCTTTCCTTTTTAAAGATGAAATACGAGAAGAGAGATGCGGGTTGGAGTTTGTTGATTTGCACTTTGTCCTTTGTCCTTGTGCAGGGCCGCCACTTTACACTTTGGTTGCTGCCTCTGTGGTGTCACGACTCCCAGTCCAGATTCTCCTGGGACTTGGTAGTTTTATTTTGGCAGGCACCGTAGTAACAATTCATTTTGATCGTCTGTCCATGAGAATGTTTATGTTTTCTCATTGTTAATGTTTAGAGTGGATTGTTCTCTGCTGCTATGGCCTGGCATGCTCTTGACATCGTTTTCTATATTTCTGCCGTTTTCAGGTAAACGAACATCGATTTCAAAAGGTAGAAGCCTAAACGCAAAACTTTTCTTAAAACAAAAACAAGTGTTTTCATTGGTCGGGGCCTAAAATTGGTTCGACCTCTTTTAGTGTGCAGCATCTAATCGAAACCAAAATGTCTAAACTGGTTTCTTTAAAACATTTTTTCATCAAAGAGTTCAATTAATCAGTGTTTGTATTTTTTTAAATTTTTGCAGTGAAACAATGCACCTTAATATTATTATTAGTTATTGCACTTTATTCCAATCTCTTTTACAACATCTGCATTTTATCTCTTCAAATTGTCTAAAGTAATCTGCATTGTGTTATTTCAACTATCGTATCCTGTTAAAAGTGGTTTTTAATGTGAGGATGTGACGTTTGCTGCACAACTCTTGGCCAGGTCACGTTATAAAACTGAGACATCCATTTCAACTGGTATTTTTTCCTGATTAAATAAAGGTTAAACAAATATAAGTATGAAGGTGTTTAATCAGCATGTGGCCCATTGAAACACAACCGATTG
>NC_137671.1:16557009-16582009 GCF_963422515.1 Blennius ocellaris | reverse complement strand
ACTGTGCTCAAATCTTGAGTGGATTGTGAAGCCAGGCTCAGTTTGTTACGCGTGTGTTTAGATTCACGGTGGTATGTGGGAAATGTAAAGAGATTACGACTCCAGCGATCAACAAGTCCCTTCCTTTAATAGTCGATGTGCAGTTCCTTGTCTTTTCAACAATGCTGTTTTATCATACATAAGCTCACAGCTTTACGTAAGCTGAGGAGCTTAGAACCATGAAGTGGATGTATATAAGAGCTCTGCAGCTGTTAGTCAGTGTCAGATAGTTAAAACACCTTTTTTGTTTTTTTGCAGCATCACTTAATGTTCTAGTTTCATTCTGGAGAAGGACCAAACAACCTTTACCAAAGTGTCACTGTTTGTGTCATTTCACTCTTCTTCTTCACCCTGGGAGACATGCAAGGCTCTCAAAGCCTGATGTGTCATTTTATTGTTTAAAACACAAACAAATAAAATGAGATTTATTGTTAGGAACACTTTATTGCACTTTTGAAAGTTTTACAAGTTTTGGTAAAGTTTCAGCTTGGTGATCTGAAATTAAATGGATTAACAGGAAGTCACTCTTCGGCGTTGTTTACACGACAACGATCTAAAGGAAAACGCTTTGAAATTTTTGAAATTTGAAATTTTGCATTTATACGACGTTTTGAAAACGATGTCCGTCTACATGATGTAGCTAGCATGTTGGGCCACGAGTTGGTGTTGTTTGTTTTTGTAATGAAATCACACACGCAGAGAACAATAAATATTGAAACAACTGCGACTGCACATGTTGCTATAGTTATTGTCAACTTGTGCCTGTATGCTAACTATGGATTTTCCTTGTAAATGGACATTTTCAAAATGTTGTCACGTAAACACAAAGTTGTTCTGAAACGAAAACACAAGAACAATACTTTAAACTTCAGCCTCAATCTCGCCTGCTGAGTATCAAACAGCTGCACGTGGCTCATAAACTAAAATGAGCCTGAATTGTAAGATTGGCATAAATTACATCTTGAAATAATGCGGCACAAACAATCAAAAGTTAGATTTTTGCCATTATTCAATTTCTCATATTTATTTTTTTTTTTATTTTTTTTTTAATTCAGTCATGTCATGGAAATCTCAAGAACGAACATTATTAGAAAACATTACAGACGTTTACAAGATGTTTTTAATCAGAGGCCACTATTGCTGTCGAACAGTCATTTCTTTTTAAAAAGCTAGAAAATTGGTTTGTGTAAGTGTATTAAACTAATCAAACTTTCAATGAAATTACTCTTTTTAGATGCACCTGCAGAAATTACAAACTGTCATTCAATATCTTCAAAAATACCCCAAACTGGATGGAGCGCACTTTGTTCTTTACACTTACGGATTTCAACTCTTGTCTTTCCATTCAGCTGTTCACTTGATGTTTTTGCATTTGCATGCAGAAGAGCAACTCAAACTATCTGCCAGAGATGCCTCCGATGCCAGTTCTCTCTCATCGCTTGTTTGGCAAGATGACTAATGGCTGTTTATTCTCACAGGACGGTGGGAAAGTCGGGAGAATATTAAGTGTTCAGCAGTGATTGAGATTCATTTTGATTTCTGTCTTTTAAAGCTGTCGTGCACCTGGAACACCGGTGGGGCTCCACAGCTCACAGGAGGACCAGGGTGGAACACCGTGGCCCAACCTGAGGGAGTGTGTGTGTGTGTGTGTGTGTGTGTGTGTGTGTGTGTGTGTGTGCACCAGGCATTGGCAGCATGCCCTACTCACTGATCCTGTTGGATGCCTTCCATTGGCCCTCTTCCTCTTAACTCCCCCATTCCTCTCTCTCTCTCTCTCTCTCTCTCTCTCTCTCTCTCTCTCTCTCTCTCTCTCTCTCTCTCTCTCTCTCTCTCTCTCTCTCTCTCTCTCTCTCGCTCTCTCTCTAGTTCTAGTGAAGGAAAGAATGAATGTTCTGTAACACTAAACTCTGCATGTAATATGATGAAAAACACACTAGACCACAACTTATCGCCATTCTCGATGGAAAAGAAAAGAAAAACATGCATTTAATCAGACGGAGTGGATCTACTGGTGTTGGTTAGTGTCACACTGAAATCCCTCCTCCCGTTTCCTTGCATTGGTAGCAACACCCCGCAGTGAAGGTCCAGTGTTTGTCCTGCAGGAATCCCTTCCTTTCGTTTGGCCAGTTTACTCCCTGAACTGAGAGACGTGTGAAATGCCCCTGAAATGCTCGATATCAAATGAAAATGTCTTAAATCTCTATGGCCATATAAACTATTTGGGATTATCCAATATCTTTACAAATAGAGCTGATTATCCCATTAAGCTGAACTCTGACTATGAATAGTTTTTAATGCCAATGTAGATTGGTGGGGTTGGTGCGGAGGGGTGGAGGCGATAAGTGTTTCTTGCAATGATTTTTTTTTTTTTTTTAACTCAATGCCCCTCTCCATTCCCCCTCCCAACACACACACACTCTTGCACCCGTGGTCCTTTTTGTACACTGTGAATATTCTACACTAATACCATTCTCCAAATGTCAGAATGGGAGAGCATAAAAACCTTTATGATTTTATTTTTCACCTCCAGAGGAGGAAAAGTCCAGGAGAGAGAGATAGAGAAAAGGAGGAGGAGGGGGTGGGGGGGGTCTTTTATTCCTGTTCTCTCTCTCTCCGTGTCGTCGTCCATCTCTCTTCTGTCTGCATGTGCAGTGTGTCTCTCTATTCCTGCTTCTTTCCATTCCATTTATTCATATTCAACAGTCAATCATTTCTCTGAAAAAAGAGAGAGGGAGTGAGGGAGGAAGGCAGAGAGAAATCCGGAGATTGCAGATGGAAGTGGTAATTTTTTTTTCTTCATGTTCTTATCCTTCCGCATTTGAACCGGCGATGTGGAAAAGCGCTAGGAGCACCGCTTTACATAGCAGCCTCCCTCTCATCAAAAGCCGCCAATCGGGCCTAAATCAGCATGCAAAATGCCACTCAACCCTGTAGCCTTTATTAAAGTTTGCAGGGACTCAATTTGAGATAGCGATCGTTCCTATTAAAAAGCCAAATGTAAGATAGTTTTTTTATATAAATCTCAGGGTGGAATGGAATTGTTAATCAGCATAGGCTGATGTGATTTCTCTGTCACAAATCCTGCCCAGGGCTCAGCGGCACACCAGCTTTTACCGTAACTTCGGGCTTAGCAGTCGCCACGGTGGAGTGTGTGTGTGTGTGTGTGTGTGTGTGTGTGTGTGTGTGTGTGTGTGTGTGTGGTATGAGGGGCGAGGAGGGGTGTAGGCTGGGTGATGGGGTTGTGGAAGAGGGTGTGGAGGGGTTGGCTTAGCACCCCCCAACTCCTCCACACACACACACACACACACACCACACACACACACACACACACACACACACACACACACACACACACACACACACACACAGCTTCCTGTCGTTGATGAGAAGCAAACTGATAACAGAGCTTGATTGATTGGAGGCAATGTGCTGGAGTGTGTTTTACTTGGTGGTGGTTTAAGGGGTTAAAAATCTCTGACCTGTGGCCACAAAAAGAAAAAACCCAAACACTGTCACCTTATTTGCAAATTCCTTTGAAGTCAAAGAGAAAAATGTTTGTTGTCTTATTTCATTTTTGTTTTATTCCCGGAGTTGTTTCCCTTCTGACTGTATTCTTCTATAAGGGACTGATTTGGGTGCGGGGGGGGGGGGGGGGGGGGGGGGGGGGCGAGGGGTGAGGGATGGGTGTGAAATTGGGTGGCCCCCTAGTGTGGCCCAAGTGCCAGAGCTTGGATGAGAGTGGTTGTTTTGCCTTCCTCTTCGGCTCTTGCACGACCACTCGAACCCCACCCCACCCACCCCACCCACCCACCCCACCCCCGCCTGGCACAGCCGGCATTTGTGGACTGAACGGAGGATCCTTGAACGCCCCCCCCCCCCCACTCACACCCACCTCTCCAAACCCAGATCCGGGTTCTCTGGATCGGTATCGGCCATGCTTATAGAGAGCGGCACTGGCTTAATCTCCCCAAAACCACACTCACACACACACACACACTCACACACACACACACACACACACACCTCTGAAGGAGACACAAAGTGTACACGAGTGGGAGTGGATTAAAGACATGCACAATGTGGAATGAAAGAGTGCAGTCATGGCTTCATACAGTCGGTCCCTCTCATCCAATTCTGAGGTGTAGCCAGAAAGAGGTCATCCTATTGGAGATACAGCCGTAAACAAATGATGCTGATTGGTTTGTCTTTGCAGGAGTGGCTGGACAACGGACTACGATGATGATGATGATGATGATGATGCATTGCAAGGTTGCAAAGTTTCCATCATAATGCCAGTGGATTGCTCGAGAAGAAACACCAAGATGGAAGAATCTATGAAAACATGCAGTGGTAACTGGGAGATTTGTTTTATCATCTCTGTGTATATATATGTGACTATATTGGAAATAACATTATGACAATGATATGCGCTAGCCAAGCCCAAGTCGAGCCAATCCTCCCAGTGTCTCTGTAACTGAATGTGATTTTAATGGTGAGAAGTCTGCGAGGACTGTAATCCAACACTACAGTCCAGAAGATCATGCCCATAGCTGTCAAACAAAAATGGTCTGTTTGATTTGAGCATTGGGACAACAGTCATGGGCAGAGTTTTTAGTTTATAAAGAAAAAAAAAACAAGAGTACCTGGTCAGATGTAGTTGTTGAGAAGCGACCTGAGGAAAGGTTACGCGCTTCATTACAGCGACCGTGTTGTTGGGGGTCAACAAAGAGCTTAAGAGTGTTTGTAATGATGCACATTGCCTACTTTTGTCTCTGCCTGTGTTATTGTATTCAGCGGTTTGGATTAGCAGCTCGAGCCTGGCGTGGAGTCAGCAGCCATCTCGGTCTGATGATGTCACAAAGCTCTTAGCTGATGGTTATCTGCCGGTTTGGCCGAGCCCCGCCGGGTTTGGCTGAGCTGCACTGTCTTGTGGTGTTGTTTGCAAGCTTGTGGTGCACAGCGGCTGGTGATTGCGTTCACTGCGCTGCCATAGGACACATTATCAAGAGGAGTGATTGGATAGATTGCACAGGGACAAAAAATAGAAAAGGTAAATGGCAAACTCTTGCCATCTCTAGTGGAGCCTAACCATTTGGCGAAGGTCAAGTCTGAGCTAAACAATCCCATGTCTTGCTGTGATTTCCAAAAAGGGAGACTATGGCTGCTGGAGTGGATTTAAACGGTGTCATCAAGGAACAAAGCGAGCATATGAACTCTTGAACGGCGTTATATTTCATGTTTACATAATGACGTAGGAGTGTGGGAAAGGGCAAAAGAATCGATTCAACAGCTGAGCACATTTCCCAATTATTCCTCAACTCTTTGGCATCTTTTCTAATCACTAACCCCCCCCCCCCCACACACACACACACACACACACACACACACACCAGGGATGTTGTGGAGAAGAAGCATGAAAATGGGAACCACTTAGTACTGGCAGAGATGGTAATTTTCTACAAATGTTCATGAGATTACTCGAACCAGCTCATTTCTCCGAGGAGTGACATCACCAGAAGATGACAATCTCTTCTTCTTCACTCAAGAAATAACAAAGGAAGAAATGAAAAGTTGAAGCGCAACCAAAACCAAACTCAGCATGACACCAGCCATCGTACAGGGTGTTTAATGGACAGTTTGAACTTTAATGTTTCTCTTTGTTGCGGCGCAGAATCTATGTGGTGGAAATGATGAGGGTTTTTTTTTTGTTTTTTTTACAAAAAGTAAACAATTATGACCAAAAATGACTACAATCTCAACCAAAATGTAATTTTAATTAAATCTTTTTGGTGCAGTGAAATATGAGTGAAAAATCCCAAAATAGCTACAGCTGTTTGAGCAATGGGTGTTTTTACAATTTCAACCTAAGATCATGACTTTGAGGCTAATTCTATTCTTCACTTTGGGTCTCAATGTTGCATTGTGTCCAAAACGCTAAAGAAATGTGTTCAAAAGCAATGTTATTTGTTAAATCTTTATCATTTGATCAGTGTTTTGGTTGAATTGGAGCCTCTTGCATGCCAGTTTGAACCCACAGGCCTTATGTTTGAATCCCAATGTAATGGAGTTTATTGACCTTTTGGAGAATTAATACTGAATTGCATGGTCTGAAATATTAATTTCTGCAATATTGAGTAGTGCAGATTTTTAGCTTTGTGTCTAAGAGAGGGTCCTAAATCTGTTTGACTGTATGTGTATGTTTATACATCTGAAATACAAAAACAGAAAGAATTGATGATAAAGTCAATGCAAAGTCTGGTCACATGTCTCGTATGGTATTACTCTCTTTGAGATGAGTTGTTGCACTTATTGGCCACCATAATATTTCATGATTTGTTCATCCAAACACCTAAAACATTAAATTGTGCTCAACTTCAAAAGGTGATAAAAAGCTGTTTATGAATATGAAGGTGCCTCCTATAAGTGACTGACTCCTATTGTTCTACAAGATGAGGACACTTGTGCCACACGACCAAATATGGAATCATGGTTGTTCATATAGATGTTAATATTCCCAAAATATAAGAACTAATGAGGCACAATAACTGAGTTAAAGCTGCTTGTTTGAGGCAAAAAGGCTAAAACAGGAGCAGAGGTTTCTTTATTTTGAACCTAAACCACATCCATCAGCTGAATCAACATTTGGTACACCTATACATAGTCATGAATTCTGCAACTGTGATTGAGTTATCATTGTTAATTTGAAAGAAATGTGAAGAAAGGTGGAAGTTTCTGAACCCGCAGAGTTTTCACATCAACTCAGTACAAGACAAAACTACTAGCTGCAAATGCAAACAAACGCGGTGCTGATAGAGAGCCGTGTGTGTGAAACAAGTCGTATTCCTGTGGTTTTCCCCCAGCAGGATCACTGCAGACTGTATTAGTATCCACGCAGCGGGGCTAAACATCGCGCACAGCGCAGCCTCCTGGCTTCAGCACAGAGCTAGAGGACACTCTTTTGTCTTCGGTGCGAGGGAGAACACATATACACACTGGCAAAATGGCAGCCAGACAAACATACATTGCTTTTGGGAGTGTTGTTGCAGTATATTTCCTCCTCTCTCCTTCCCCTGTATGATATGTTTACCAAATACCTGCTTAGAATGCGGCGGCGGCTGCGCCGCGTGCTCCTTTCCAGTCCCCGAGGATGCTCGGCGGTAAATGGCGGTATTATTTGTCAGCTCTGGCAGTGTCTTGAGGCTGCTTCAGAGAGATACAAGGAGGCAACTGATAAGGAGAGCATCAGAAGGGCAGTTAATTGCCTCCAGTCTCCGGGAGCTGGGGAATATTTAAAATCTATGGGATTAAAGACAGATTAAAAACTGCAGAAGCAGTGGGCCCAATGGCGCTTAAAGATTGCAATCAGCAAGGGTAATGGCGGAGAAGAGGGAGGGGAGAAAGAAGGAGGGGAAGGAAAACAGTGAACGAATGCGGCGGCGGCTGCTGGGTGGAGGAGGCGAGGGTGAGGGATTGTGAAAAAAAAATGACAGATAGGAAATTCAGATCCGCTCCTAATGCCCAGGGTTCCATCTTGTAAGCACGATTCATCTACGTGTAAATCGTTTTTTTCCCCCGTCTTTTCGTTTTCTTTTGCTATTTTCCCCCCCCCCCCCTCATCCCAGGCCTGCTTTTGCTAGCGTTGCCGCTGCTTCCCTGGCGCTTTTTTGCTCGCCGCCCCCCTCTTATCAGTCCATCGGTGAATTAAAAGCGCTTCTCCCTGTGAGGATTAAGGAGGTTGATTGAAGACGGTACGAAAACTAGCTAATAAGTCGAAAATGTCAGAAGGGCACTCTATCGAAACTGTGTACTTTTTATAATAACGCTGACGAGAAAAAAGGGGGCAGTGGAGGGGAGGGGAGGGGGAGCGGGGCCGAGCGAGGAGGGGAAACGGTCATTTCAGATGTGGATAGATGGAAAGATTCACTAAAATTGAGGTTTTGTGCTCGTTCCCGACACACTTTTCCCGCACAAGCCTATAACAAACACAAAGAAAGGGCAAAAGCCGGCCGCCGCTGCCCTAATCTGAAGAGATTCCATAATTTATGATACATTGCGGTGTAGGAGAGGCGCTGTACTGCTATCATTAGCCGTATTAATGACATCCGCTGCTTATCGAGGGAATCTGAAGGCATCACAAATTACAGAAGAAAGAAAAACATGGACCACATACACTGATATGTCTCTGTTTGGGTTAAAGAGGACAAGATGTGCCGAATCCTGAATTGTTTTCCCACCTTATCAGGAGCCCGCTCACTTAATCCTGTTAATGACTACATGAGATACTTAAGGTATCATCTCCAAAATCAGCCATTCGCTTCACATATCAGCAAAAAATCTGTGGCACTTTTTTTTCTTCTTCTTTATAATCCGTTTTTTTTTCCCTTCCTCCTCTCTCTCTCTCTCTCTCTCTCTCTCTCTCTCTCTCTCTTACTGTCTGCAGTCTTTGGTTGAAAGATTAGCCTTATAAATTATGCATTGGTGGGTAGTGGGGGTAATCCGAGGCAGCGATAGAATCGCCAGTGTTGAAGGGGGCATCGGAGAGGCAGCGCCACCATCATAAATATGAAACAGATGTTGGGTGACATTTTAAAAAAGTGAATCCAATCCCCTCCTCTGCTGCGTCTGGTGTTTTATATGGCGAGAGGAACCTGACATCCAACGACTTCCCCTCTCCCTCTGTGTCACTCTCCCTTACTCACCGTTTTCTCTCTTTTTCACAATAATCCTGTGGAACCAGCGATGCATAGATTATACTCCGCCTTTATTCTAAATGTGCCTTATTGGTGCGATCGAGCCAAGGAGGAAGGAGAAAAAAAAAAGAAACCCTCTAAATGCCAGCTCCATCAACATCTGAAATGGCATCTAATCTACCCTGATTAAGGTCTATTTTAAACGATCCATTTAGGAAGAAGAAATTAAATGATGCTTTAAGAACGTACGAGGAATCCACGCGGGCGTGCTGAATGTGAGGGTTATGTAAATGCAAGATGTTTCTGATATGTGGAGATGTTGCGATTGCGTCTGAACGTTCAAAGGAGTGGAGATGAATATGGAGAGCCGCAGCCTCCACAATGCTCTCCTAATGTGTTTGGATGGGCGGCGGCGTGCGGGTGTGATTGTTCTGCAGCTGGCAGCGGCCCTGAGGACTCCTCGCCGGTGTCTTTCATGGCGGAATGAGAAAAGACGCCACAATGAAGATCGTCCTTCTCATCCCGCTTTGTCTCGTCTCCTCTGCCACTTCTCACAACGGCCTCAACTCCATTCTGCTGCTTCCCATAAAGGCCCCTGTTGTTGCAGCGCATTGTCAAGCATTGTTTGGTGCTAAAAAATGAAGATAATGCTTGTTGGAACAATGCTCCAGCCTTTGTTTTGCGTCTTTCTTTCATGGCGTTCGCCGTCTCTCGTGTTCAGACTGGAAGACACCAATCGGAGTGGTTCGGGGCTGTGGGTCACGTTCTCCTCCGTAACCTGCAAGAACCGTCAGCCTGCGTTGTGGACAGATATGCAACACGTCGCGGCACAGTGACAAATAACCAGATCTGAATCCAGGTGCAAAAACAGGCTCTCCAACAATTCAAATATGGAGAAATCAACACACCATCACTTTCTGCAGCCAAATGCAAAACATTTCTCCATTTCTGAGGCAATCATGTGCAGTCCAGATACACGAACGAGAGATTTAAAGAGTTGAATTCAGTCTTTAAAATATTTGAACATTTTACATCAACTGCTCAATGAATGTAGACAAAACTCTCATTTATTAACCACTTAGTTTCATGATTTATTTGAATGAATTGTATTGTTTTGGGGGTTTTGATAGTGGTTTTGATAGTAGCTGTGATTTGGTTGGTAAAGTGAGTCTCTCAATCAGAAGGTTGCAAGTTCAATTCTCCACCTGTACACATGCTGAAGCCTGCCATGCCGGACTGTGCGCCCGGCATGGCAGACTCCTCCGTTGGTGTGTGAATCTGTGTGTAACGGGTGAATGTGATTCACTGTGTGAAGTACTTTGGTACTGCTCAAGTAGTGGAAACACGCTGTACAAGAGTTTCTTTGTTATTTAATCACATCATGTATATTTTCATATGAAATTGTTTTATGTACTATTTGGGTTAGTATAAATAATATAATGCTTTATTCAAAATGACTGTGTTGCATTCAGTCTGTAAAACTGAAGCAGGTTGTATTGGGAATTTTTCGCGATTGAAACATGTTCAAGATCGCCAAGCGCATAGTAAGAAGTAATTCTCAAACATTCTACTGGATGTGTTGCTAAATGATCTTTTCCTTACAGTCAGATCAACCAATAAATGTAGTAAACTAATAAATATCAATTCTAACTCGAGTAAAACATTGTACACACAGAACTAATCCAAGTTTCCAAACAAACTCAGTGGTTAAATTGAAGTTTGTTTGTTTTTTTTTGTTTTTTTAATAATTGAATACATAGTAGGCTGATGATTCTAAATGTAACCAGTTTTCTAAAGAAATTCAACAAGAAATATTTATTATGGAGACATTTGAAACTCAAAAAGGTTCAAAAAAACATATCAAAACATGTGGGATTAGCATTAGTCTCAAAGCCACGCTGAACAGTGAGTTAGTAAAAACACCCAGTTGTTTCTGACATTTCCCTGGATTTTTTTGCATAGTTAAAATTAGCTTTATGTTTAGATTGAGTCATTTTTGGTTGTGATTGTTTGATTTGAAGAAAGAAAAGGTTATTCTGGCTCTATTTTTCTCTATGATGGCTCAGTCAGGATGAACGTGGCTCCTGAGGTAAAATGTCGGGAGAAAAGTTGAATATATATGAACAAGCTTAACTTCTAAAGATAAAAATCCTTAAAACTAAACATCCAGGACATCAGAGAAAAGTGTGAATAATATAGTCTGCTTTGAAGAATCTGATTAGACATAATCTGATCAGAGCTCATCACAAAATTAACTAAATATTAATAAATATGAATATATTAAATTGGAAAATATTCATGAGAAAAAAAAAGAATGGCGACTTGCATGGAAGCAACGGAGCCTGAAACTGAAGGGTGAAAGTAGCAAGTGTGAATGTGAACAGGTGATGGAGGAATGATGGAGGGATGATGGAGGAATGATAGAGTGGTAATGGAGTGGGGATGGAAGGATGAAGGATGGGTGATGGAGAGATGGTGGAAGAATGATAGAGGAATGATGGAGGTGTGATGGAGTGGTGATGAAGAAAGGATGGAGGGATGAAGGAGGGATAACAGAGGGGTGAGGGAGGGATGATGGAGGAAGGATGAAGGAGTGATGGAGTGGAGCTGGAAGGATGAAGGATAGATAGATAGATAGATAGACAATAACTTTAATCACCCCTGAAGGGAAATTGTTTTGTTGCAGCAATCTGGTACCTAGGAATGTTATAAAATACAATAGAATAGAATATAAAAGTAAAAAATTAAAATATGCAAATATACAAATATCTGGGTGGGACATAAAATATCTGGGTAGGACATAAAATATCTGGGTAGGACATAAATTTAGTAAAACACAGAATGGAACATGGGCACTTAGAAATAACCATGAGTAATTACTCACTCGTCTACCTCCGTCACAGCCTCAATATAATTATATTGAGGCTCTGACGGAGGTGGACGAGTTAAAAAGTCTTATTGCCGTGGGGAGGAAGGACTTCCTGTAGCGTTCCTTCGAGCAGCGGGGTTGAATCAGTCTGTTGCTGAAGCTGCTCTTCAGCTGGTCCAGTGTTTTGTGGAGGGGGGGGGGGGGGGGGGGGGGATTGTCCATGATTGCTAGCAGTTTTGCCAGCATCCTGTCCTCCACCACCAGGATGGGTGACGGAGGGACGATGGAGGCGTGATGTGGAATATCTAATCCCCCCACCCCTTCACCCCCCTCCTGTCACTCAAAACGGAATGAGGAGGTCTTATCTCTCTCGCACACGTGACCCCTAACCTGACCTCCCCCCTCCTCACTCTCACCTCCGCCGGCATACATCCATCCTTCCCGCCACTTTTCATCCTGTCCCTTAAAATATTTCCCTTTGCCGGCGCAAATATGAGAATGTTTGTAGTGAGAATTGACGGGTCGGGGGATTTCTCCTCCTTCTGGGCTGCGGTGAAGGTGCTTCCTGTGTCCTGCAGAGAAACGATAATCCACGAAGACTGGGGGGCCTCCACGCACTCGCTGGCAGAGCGGGATGCGTTCAAAGACATGTGGACTTCATTCGCTCGTTTCACTAAAATGGAGGGAAGAGAGGAGGTGTGGGTCTTTAAAGGGTCTTTATTTCAGGAAGCTGAACCTATTAATGTAAAACAAACAGCATCCAAATACATACATTTGAATAGGCTGCTCTCCCGTGGAACATCCAATAATATAGTAACAGCCAGTAAAGCAATTATTCTGCACATTTAATATTTAATAAAACCAATAATGTTTTAACTTCACAATGTCATATTATGTAATGAGCCACTGTCACTATAATATTTGGCCAAAAATCTAAATCCTTTTGAAATGTAATAATTGTAAGAATACATTAATATGAAGGTATTTGGTTTTTTTGTGCCATTTCTTATTGACAATAGGTATAGTGGGTGAGATCGGCTTATTCATTTAATCATTATCATTGCTATTTTACGACGTTAGAAATGTATTATTGGATTTATTTAAAATGGCTCTGTGATTGGTTGAACAGGATTATGCAAGATTCTGTGAAAACCTTCATCCAGCGTTTTAGTTGGAATAGAAGCAAACTGTTGTTGCATAGCGCGAATTACAGCGCGCTCCACAACGTCTTTGTACACCTGTGATGAGGAGTGTGTGTTCAAACACCTCACCTGAGGCTGCTGGGTCTGCAGCTCCCAGGCTCACGTTCCTCAGTGACAAGACAGTAAATCTGCAGGTCATCTGCAGTATCTCTCTCTCACACACACACACACACGCACACACACACACACACACACACACACACACAGGGCATGCCTAGTTCACAGCTAATTAGCTGCTGGGTCTGCAGGTTCACATTCACCACGTGTGACGTTCATCTCAGTGACGACTGTAGATTTTTAAGGTATAAATAATTTGCAATTTAATTTTGGTCACTTTTCACTATGATTCCATATGTGTATATCTATATACAATGTAAAATGTAAATACATACAGTATATCTAGACATACATACTTCTTTACATACACATAGAAATACATATAACACGAACACACACACACACGGTGGAGACACACACTCCTGCTTAACTGGTCTCAAGGAGATTCTGGTGTCTGTTCTTTCAAATTGGCCTGTTTCTTGTGTTCACCTTCATAAAGCCCACGTGAGGTTAATACCCCTTTTCTATTAGAAAAAAAAAAAAAAAAAAAAGTATAATCCTGTTTCTGACTCGTTCATGATATAAATTGTACTATGATTCAATGTTTAGGATTCAGGTATTTAACCCAATCATCTTTTTCTAAGGGCTTTCTACTTCTCACTGTCTTTGGTGATTTCATTGTATTGAGCAAACTGTTGTAATGTTTCACTCTATAAACTGGATTATTACTTTGTTTTATGCAAGTTATATTTTAATAAATCGTCTACAATAGTCATGAAACTAAAGCTACACTTCGTAATATAAGTGTTGTGAACAGACTTCAGTGCTCACCTGTGGAGATGGGGCGTGCCCCGTCAGCCAGCTGCCCTATCAGCAGTCAGGTAAGCACTCATCAGACCGGGGGGAGGAGACGCCATTAGCGACATGTCTCCAAACCCAGAACACCCCCCAGCCGGGGGCTCCACTCCGCCGCTTCGTGAACCCTGCAGGGTAAGTGGAGTCTGGCAGCAGGAAGACGAAGGCGGGGCCCAAATTACAGCTGAGGAAGCAGAGGTTAAGTCATCTGGCGTTGTGACTCTCACACGGACCTGAAATCAGACATTTCTACAGTTCTGTTCACTTTAAACCATTCCTGTTCTATCTGTGTGGTGCCCTCTCTATCCCTCCTCTGGTTCGCTCATGTACAATAGAGAAACCCCAAACAAAAGCGTCATCAGGTATGTAAAGTGTAACCGAATACTGGATATAAAACAGATAAATGGCATTATGGGGGAAAAAATGAGCCGAGGCTTCTAATTTACTCTTTGTTTTCAAAGTCCCAATCCATTCAGGTGCAGTACCCAACATCTCCTGTTGGAAACTGGATCAAGGTTCATGTTTTGTGGCTGAAATGATACGCCACCGCTGTTTCTTAGCAGAAGCCGACATATCCATCGCTCGAATCAACCCAGTGCTTTCAGATCACCTGATAGGAAGATGGCAGCGCCGGCATCTACAACAACAACCACAATTTGAATGGGAGTTTTGGGGGGGAAAAGCCAGACTTTCATTGATATAAGGATGCATAAGTTTCAGTGAAATGGAAGAGGCTGCTGGCTTCACACCATCTCAATGATGAAGGAAGAGAAAACCCAGAGAGTACAGCCATAGCATGGTGGAAAAATGCACGGGATGGTGGAGGAACACAGAGAGGTACTTGTACTCTTAGTACGGCTAATGTATGTCGAGCGGCGACGTTGTCTGCAGAGGAAACGCAGGATGTGATGTTGGCAGACAAGACTTAGAGAAAAGCAGCGATGAGGAGGAACACGGCTGAGCTGAAGAAATACAACTCTTGTGTTTGGATGCCTTTTCCTCACCATTAGCGGAATACTGAATGGAGTAATATTGAGTTATGCTGAACACACAGAACTTTGTATTGAATACTGAGCAGTACTGGAAACCAATAAGTAACCGTGTGTAACAATAAATGAAGAGTAGCTCTGAAACAAGAGTAGTTTTGACTATTGCATCTTGAATACACTGTAAATAGCTGTAGTTTAAACCCTGTAGCCTGTTTCTGTCATCTGTAAGACTGAGTACTGTTGAAGACTGAGTACTGTGTAAGACTGAGTACTGTGTAAGACTGAGTACTGTTGAAGACTGAGTACTGTGTAAGACTGAGTACTGTGTAAGACTGAGTACTGTTGAAGACTGAATACTGTTTAAGACTGAGTACTGTTTAAGACTGAGTACTGTGTAAGACTGAATACTGTGTAAGACTGAATAGCAGCACCGACAGATGAATATGAAATACAGTAAAATAGCAGTTCTGACAGCTCAGCTCAGTCCATCGTCACTTGTTTAGATTTTTTTCCCCAGATTGATGTTTAAAAGTTTACAAGTTTACAACATATTGCTTCTTACAGTACTTGGTGCAGTTTACCTGAAGTTAGTCCAAACTTTACATGCAGTTTTTTATTTATTTATTTTTTTTAGCACTTTTCTTGCTTGTTTTATGAATGTATGAAATTAAATAATTTACTGTAGTCATTAGATGAAGCACTGAGTCATTACATGGCCTCATTCATGGTGAGACATGAATTGTAGAGTTACCTCTTTTTATTTAAAAAAATAATTTGGGGAGTGACCTGCGTTTGCCAATTAAAACTAAATCAAATAAAAACATCTATTTCAAATAAAGCTTTATTTCATGAGATATTCATATCTCCTTAGTGAACTTTTGGTTTGACTGACTGATATCGCCTGAGTATATAATAAAAAAATCTGTCTTTTCTAAAATGCATAAAAATGGAGTTATGCGATTTTGCAAATTAACTCTTGTACATGTAAATAAAATTAATTCACTAGCACATTAAATATGAATGATATCCGGTTGAAATGATGACTCTGAAAACAAACGTTAAACCAAAATCGGGATTGAGGGAACGCCAGCTGTTATATCTGTCTGCTTTCGTTCGTCATTATTATAGTTAGGTAAAGTCATGCTCTCCGATAAAGACAATGCAGTTTTTGACAGCAGTGCAGAAGTTGGCACAACACCAACAAAATGTAAAGTGACAAACTTGGTGCAGATCCTTCTCGCCTGGTGGCTTTCGTTCAAACGGAGGTGAGGGGGGGACAAGATAGCACTAATGCAACAATCCCCGCTACCTCACTCGCTCAGTGTCATGCCATTCAGCAGTGTGTTGTTTTTTTTTTTCTTCAACAAATTGTCAGATTGTTTGAACGGTAGCGGAGTTATCCATCCCTCTGTGTGAATTATGAGCCGAACACTGAAACTCAGTGGGAGTTTTTTTTTTTTTTTTTCACTCTCCATTCTTCCCCCTCCCAGTAAAACAAACATTTGAAGGCTTTTGTGTTGCCTGTCTGTATTTTACCATTTCAAAACGTTGTCTTCTTACGGGTGATCTAAACTATAATCACCTTGACATCCGTCAAGCTCGGGCATGAAACAATGCTGCCCGGCTGCTCAGAACTGAACATCAATAAGCTTAGAGGCACGCTCGCCTTTCCCTGACGATTTACACTTTAATGCAAATAGCCGGCTTTGTACTCTCCATATGAAAGGTGTTATTAAATCTTATTTTGCATTATTCTGGGTTTGGGGGGGATAAATCTATCAAAGGGTTCAGAATTCAATAACTTCTTCCTTTTTTTTTCTTTCCCCTCGTTGTTTTTATTTATTCAAAATTTTAATTAAGTTTTGATTCCGAATGCGTTGGGGGGTAAATTGGCGGCGAGTGACAGGAGAGAAAAAGAAGAAATCCCTGTGAAGTTTTTCTCCCCTCCCCTCCAACAGCTCTACTCGCTGCGAGGAGCACTCCGGGACGGCGAGACGGACTTCTTGCCTGTTTTTCCGTGGGATTCGGTGCAGAACATTCGGGACGAGGCTTGGCCGGTTGGCAGGTGAGGCGTGCCGAGGACGGGGGCGGGATTTGACCAGCCTCAGGTCTCACCTCACCAGGTCGAATGGGGTCAGTCCCCTTCTGAATCCGGCTCATTTCAGATGTAGAGGTTTGGACTTGGACCAGAATCTCTTTTGTTCTCCCCGCCGGTCTTAAAACGTTTCTCATCCACACGATGAAACAATGTCATATACCAGGCCACATGGAGCAAAAACTGAGAAATCAACAAACTGTCGTCCGACATTGTTCTTGTTGTGTTCCATCGTGGAGAGGGTTATGGGGTTATCGGGTCAAGAGGGTAGATGATGACGTCGTCGTTCAGCTTCTCCATCCACACGTCAAAGCCGAGGCAGCATTTTCAAATTCCTCCATTCTGGAACACATTTTCTGCACGTAGTCCTGCTGATGACGACTCTGACATGTTTGTGGCAGGAAGAAAGAGACGGATGATATTTGGACCAGTGATCGTTTTCCTCCATTTACAAAACTAAGTTGCATGCAGGAGAAAGTTTGTGCTTCCTTGGTTTCACCAGAGAGCTTCGAAACTGATCGTGTTCACTTAAGTTATATCCCAGATTCAGGATCAGAACCTTGACCCAGTCACGTTTTATATGTTTGTGAGTGTAGAAGAGATCGTCACAAGTCCTCCTTGGCTTTTCTTCAGAACCCCGAAAGCCAGCTGATCCCCTCAAGACCCTGCATGACTAAGTGTAGTTAAAATTGTGGGCGGTGCAGAGTTGGGGGAGGGGCCAGACCACGGTTTAAGTAGCCTGGACCCCCCACCCTATCCCCTTCCACTGGTCCCTATTGTTGAATGAGGTATAGTGAGGTAAGGAAGGGGGGGGCTGAGAGGGAGAAGGTCTCCCCATCGCTATGACCTTGGCCCAGCTGGACCACCCCCCCGGGCCGCCCCACCTCACCCCCAAGTGGCCGGCCTGGAACTTGGGGACCAACACCCACCTCGACAAAGTACCGCAAGAGTCTAAGGCCCGCACGGCCCAGCACGAGCCTAGCTGGAAGCCAGCAGTTAAGGAACACAGCCCCCCCACACACCCTCACATACTCACGCAAGACGACACCCATACTTATATATAGAACGCACACACCCACACACACCCTCACACACACACATACACACACTCGCACACACCCACCCACACTCACATCCACCCCCCCCCCACACGCACACCCCCACACCCCCCAGACCATCTCCCATATGTACAGCCCTGGGGGTCACCTCCAGTCAGATGTCCATCCAAACCCGGAGCCCCAATGTCCCCCACCCCCCAGATCCAGGAGCGAGGCATAGCCGGAGCACGGCAGCGGGGGCCAACCCTGCCTCAGCCAGGGGAGGGGGGCAGAGGGAGGACCCACCCCCGGCGCCGCAGCAGGCACCCCCACCAGAAAGGGGAGGGCACCTAGCCCCCAAGGCCCCGAAGCCCCACTTTTAAAAATTTTTAAGAGTTTAATGTTTTGGTCAAGATTTGAAGACAGACAGAGAGACCGACAAACACACCACAGTCAATCAATCAATCAATCAATCAATCAATCAATCAATCAATCAATCAATCAATCTTTATTTATAAAGCACTTTTCATATATTTCCATGGAGCACAATCACACTCGCCCCATCCACCTCCCAAGAGACACGCCACACACACTCAAGCTGAAACAATGAGCACGATGCACACTGTGGGGGCACACTCATTACTGACAATAACAGCAATTCAGACTTTGTGACTCTTACAAGAGTTCACATTTGTGAACTTCAGATATAAATTCAGTGGCGGTAATGAACTGGAGACGTGTCAGTAACTCATCAGTCGCCGTGGGTTCTCTTGTCGTTTCCTCTGCGCTGCGAGGGCTTGACCTCGGCTGCCTGTGCGACTGTGCGGTGTGTGTGTGTGTGTGTGTGTGTGTGTGTGTGTGTGTGTGTTGCTGGGGCTGTTGGAGTTTGGTCTGAGTGGAGGTGTCAGATGTTGGCTGCGGTCTCTGAAAACAGCCCTAAAAGCCTTGTGCTTTCAATTAAAACATCCATCACGGATTACTCACACAAAAACATACCTTCAGCCTGCTAAGAGTGCTGCCTGTTACTTACAAAGGGCTTACAAATCCCACCTCACTGCCTCGGGCTATGGCATCTCACTAACACAGACACACACACTCACACACACACGCAGTCCTCTCCTACTTTTTCCTCCTCCTCTCCGCTCCATCCTCTCATTCTATGTGTAAAATAATGATCTGCTGAATGAAATGATATTTTTAACGTGATTAATGGCGGCGGGCGACGAGCCGGCCTCTCCGTGCAGGAATGTCGCTCGCTGTCAGACAAGCTGGGAAACGCTTTACAGACAAATACCCCCCCCCCAGCCCGCTTCGAGCCCGTAACCAAACTCCCCGACCCCGTGTGTGTGGCGGACATGCCCGCCATCGTGGCCGCCATGATTTTTTGCTCCTCATTCACAGGGGCTCGGGTGACCCCGGGCCCACAGGATGCCAATTCAAATAAAAACCCTGTTCAGGTAAGGAGGAGGAGGAGGGAGAGAAAAATGTCTTTCTGAAGAAGAAGAGAAGAAGGTTGAAGCAGCAATAGGTGGTGGTGGCTGAGGGGTGAGGTGGTGCTGAGTTCGCAGTAACCACATCCCCGCACCTCCTCCCCCTCCTCCTCCTCCTCACCCGAGCGCCCTTTCCTCCCATCTTCCTGTTCAGTGTATCATATTCATTTTCAGATAATTGTGCTCACAGGCTACTGTCGGGCTCGCAGATACACTCCCCGACTCAGCTTTGAGCGCCGACGACCGTCGATCTATTCTCCCCGCAAACCTCCTCAGATCAGCCCGTGTTTACATAGCATTACCATATATTAAGCCTTGCATTTTCATGCATAGTGTCCCTGTCGCAATTCTGACAGCAGAAGAGAGGGGAAGCAGCAAACCAGAGGCCCAAAGGGACGGAGGCAGAGCTCCCATTCCCCGCCATTGATATTCATTACAGTAGATCTACAGAGGCTGAATCTGCCTCCCGCCCCCTTGGGGACAGAAACACTTTATGTCCTTATCAGTGTTGGGAACAAGGATTTTCTCCTCAGCTAACAACAACACTGGCTGCAGCTACACTGGCTTTTCCCTCCGCCTGCGTTTCTTTAGGCCCCGGCAGTTAGCGCCGCTTGGAAATGTGTTTAATCTCTGCGAACACAGCCCACCTCCGCTGCAGATAAGGTGAGGTTGGGGCGTCTGCAGATGACCCGCACCTCTCCGACATCCGCGCACACATCACTATCCCCACATCGCTTTTCCATGTATACACTCTCTCCACACAACACTGCACATCTTGGAGCGAGAAAACCGACACCAATCTCCCGTGAATTTACCCGCAGCCTCCGCAGGACCAGGCAATCACATGTTGTGTTTGCGTGCTGGTACGTGTGTGGACTCTGGTTCGCTGTGCCCACGCTGACCTTTGGGGGGGGAAAAAAATCCAACGTTAACTGACCAGGCTGCCTGGTAGGACGCTTGTAGCTTAAATTTTGAAGCAGGATTAGTAATGAAAGCGGAGAGAATGAGCTCCAAACAACCTCAAACATTGTGTGCGTCGGCTTGTTTGTCTGCTTGAATCTATGAAATCCTTCAAAAACAGGCAAGAAACAGTCTTACGTGGTCAAAAAGACCTGGTTGAAGGAGCGCCGGAGTGTCAAATATTAGAGAAAAAACTATATTTCATATATGTATTTCAGTTGATGAATGGATAGATGAAAAGAATTAAACAAAGGATTAAAAACTTTAATTAAAACATTTTATTATAGCCCTTAAAACATCTCAAACGTGCAAATATTCATAAGATACTGTATCTTTAAGGTTCATGACTCAAGGTAAAATGATCAAGGATAAACTTAACCAAACTGAGCTTTTACTTTTGGGAGAAAATCTGAAATCTTGAAATACTTGGTTTTTTTTTCTCTTCCATTCAAATACACAACTTATGAAAGACAGATAAAGAAAGATGAATGCATTGCCAGAATCAAATATAAGATTAAATACACCAAACTGACACCAACATACTGTATCCACCAAAAACATACAGATGTTAGAAAATTCAATAAAGATTCAAATTCAAAGAAGTATGAATCAACGCTCACAACATGCATGTCAAGTAAAAACAGAATATGCAAACTATTTTAAAGAACAAATGATCCTTCAGACAGTCTGGATTGACGAATAGCGTAAAGTGTAAAGTGCAGACGACAGGTGGAGTTCACCTGCTGCTGACACCCGCTGGGGAGTGTGCCTGCCTGTGGTTTTGTGTGTGTGTGTGTGTGTGTGTGTGTGTGTGTGCGCAGTTTATCAGTTAAGCCCCAAACAGGGAAAGTTCATCCTCTGTATAGATCATATCAGAGAGTGTTGACAGCAGCGAGTCTTAGGTAAGCTGCTCTGTGAGCGCGTGACGAACGCCGCGACTTGGCTTTGTGTTGTTCTAGACAGATTTCACAATTAATCACCCTTCTGGCTGGAGATTCCACACATGCTGCAGCGGCTGCGGAGGCAGCGGGAGGCAGGGCCAGGGCATGACTGCTTACGAGCACCACTACTTTTCAGGCCGATGCGTGCCTTTTAAGTTCAGGTTGTTGTACATATAAAAGGCTGGGTCAAGTTCCCTTGTATAAGAAAACACTGATTCCTTCATTCTACTCTCTGCGTAACATATTTCTATCATAATCTGCAATATGGAGCCATTTAAAGGGACATTTGAGTATTTTTCTACAAATTGTTTCTTTCAGTCTCTGATTGTCGGATTGAAAAGTTGTGATAAACTGAGATAAGTGTTGCTTTTGCAGCATTTCTGGAATTTAACTTCTCAGAAGTACCAAATATGCTGGCTTCATGGCTGTGCAAACATAAACCTAGTGCACATTCTTATGTCAAACTGATCTATTCTGTTCCGTTTAAGGTACGTGTGTATTTGCCAACACCTCGTTATTTCATTGGACAAAAATATGCAAAGGTGTGTTGGATATAGTGACAAAATTCCATGACATTTTATAAAGATCTAAAGAGAAATAGATCTAACTGACAGAACGTTTGAAGCCAAAACATGTTAATTAAGCATATGCATTGGTTTTAAAGTACACCTCTGAGAAAGTTTTCATGAAGATATTAATTAAATCAGTTGGACAAAAAATCAATAAATGAATCGAAAATCTGAAGTATCAAGTGCAGGATTGCATTAAAATGGTTAAAACGCACGGTAAAAGTACACAAAAACAATTTATTGGCTGTCTTTGAATGTTTGATACCAAAAAAAAAAACAAGTGGCCAAAACGCTAGTGTACATTACCTGTACTGTAATTATTACTTCAATCCAGTGATTTAGAATGACACGCCTGAAAGGAAGAGTCCGTCCCTGCAACTAAGTTTGAAAGATTTTGAACACTCGAAGGACATTGGTTGAAAAAGTGGCACCGTTTTGGTAATTGATTTAGTTCATGTTTGGAGCCGGTAATATGGCTCGGTCTTAAATCACCTTTTTAATCTGATTGTTTTCAAAGGATCAAACTGCATGTTTGTTTTTTTTCTTGAATTAAACACCTCGCATTTCTTGAATGACTTGTTGTTTCAGGACACTTCCCTTCTCTTTGGGTCACGGTCACAATCACAATTACTGAACTGGATGCATCTGATTTCCTCTTAAAGCTCCATCACACAAAATGACAGTTATCTTCCCCCAACATAATGTGACAGCACAGTCTTTTGGGAAATTAAACGGCCCATATCAGCCAAACACATATTCATCCAAACAGGGAACATTTTTGAGTAATGATAGTTATTTGCAGGGGGGGGGTTAACGACGTGATGGCCGTTTTCCGCTCATTCCTCCATCCATACATCCATCTATCCATACCTGCAGGGGCCCGGGAGGAAACGAAAGACAGAGAGGAGAGTTGTTTTAAGAAGGAGGATCTCCACCTTTTTATTTGAAGGGAAGACACAAGCCTTATTATCTGCCCGTGACAGCCACAAATTACCGCTGGCTCCCCGGCTTGGCATCCACATCCACACGCATGAATGGACAGACACAAGCCTCTCTCTCTTTTTTACAAGGTTCTTCTCTGACTGTTTTATTTTTTTTACTCGCTCCATCCCTACCTGCTTTCATCAAGAACTCCGGTGTCACATCGGCTTTTATCGTCCGAGCTCAACCTGCGTCCAAGGTCGAGGGGTTTGATTTAGGTCTCGGTCATTCCGTGTGTTGAGAATCACGTTCAGGTTGGAGTTGCGAAGCTCGAGAGGCTCCAATTCAGAAAGAGGAGTTGATACAAATTTTTTCTGTAAGTGTAGGTAATCCAACACTGGTCAGGGCCCATTCTGGGCGGCCCTAATTGGCCCTAATGTCGGCCCAGGTCTGCACTGCTTTCATGGCTGTAATTAGGCTAATGGAGGGCGCCAGTGCCAGACTGTGAGCCGGACCGAGGGTCAGTAGCCAGCGGGCCGGAGGACTGCGGCCAGGCAGCCATGCGCCTAGGAGAACAAGGAGGCCTTTGGACGGGCGGGGAGAAGCTGAATGGACACTGCTAATGGTCGCAGGGACAGTGACACTGGTGAGGGACGCTGTTTTGGGGGGGGGGGGGGGGGGTGACAGACATGATGCAAACAACTTTTTGTTGGAATGTACTTATGAGTTGAGCCAATCAATACTGGAGAGAACAATTTCCACCTATGTTGACATTCTTGATCTTGCTTATACATATAAAGTGTAGCTGATTCACTGAAAATGCACGTTTTTGAAGACACTCCAACTCCATCTCCATGGAAACAGGGACAAATTCTACTACTGGTGGAACATGTGCACCACAGCTGTAGTAACGAGTCGTTGGACGCAAGCTCAGTAGATGGACATTAACAACAATACATGTAGTCTGCCATTGTTGTTGTTAAGAGACGACACGAGGTTAAAGGACAATAGGTGGGGCGATTACATCATAACTTTCAGTCAATATGTATGCAGTGTTTTCAAATTTCTCCACTCTGAAACCTGTTTTTTTTTTTTTTCAAATACTTTTTTAGGCTCAATGTGGATGATCTGATAAAAAACCATGTGGTTGCGTTGTGGTGTGGACGCGGCCTCAGTATATCAGGACTGAAGTGTGTGACATGATTTAAGACAAATGCAGGTAAGTGCAGGATATTGGTCCTCAGATGTTTTCCTAAATCAGTCCAAGTGTTAAGTCTGTGTGGACACGTTTTTTCTGCGTTGAAGAAAATATCTGGACCGATAATTAAATGGCAGAAATGTGCAGACACAGTCAAAGTGTTTTGTAATCTAAGAGGCTTAACACAGCGAGGCTTCATCGCTGTAACACCACTGCGATGCCTCAGTCCACCGCCGCCCAGATTTCATTTCAAGGGTTTCCGCTTAAAGTCTTACTTGCTTGAGGAGGGGGAAAAAAAAGACTACACTGCATATTTACCCCATCAAACATCCCCCTTAGTTTTCTCTCTGTGTTTTCTTGTTTTCCTTCTTTTTTTGTCTGAGTGCAATATCCAGTTTCAATTATCTTATCTGGCCCACCGCCCCGTAATGGCTCTTGTCTGTCGTTATCACTTTTATTGGTTCACCTGCCAATCCATATGGTGACGGACCTTCAGTGCTGGCTACTGAAGTCTGAAGGGGCAGAGGTTCTCACATGTACAAAGAAATCCTGATGTTAGGACCAAAGACATGTTGGAAACTTAATAATTTATATCCATGAAAGATGATAGACTTTTCCTTAATGACACAACTGTCATTGTGACTCGATGAACCACGAGGATTAAAGACCAGTTACCAAATCTGGATGTACTGAACCTCCATCTGCTCTAGATTTGTACTTTATGTCCAGTCAGCAGGCTGAAGGAGCTTTCCCGTCCAGAAAGTGCTAAGTCATCAAGAGTAATCAGATGTTTAATAATTTTCTGAGGACAATCATCCAATATGATTCAACATTCCTCTACTTTGAGGAATTCCTTTGAATCCCTGCTCGTGTCCAGATGTAATGGATCTGATAGTGAAGTACACACCTTTGCCAATTTTAACAATGAGGGATTGTTATTTTGAAATTGAAGATGCTTGTGTGGTCAAATACACCAAGCAGCCTTATCATTATGACCACTGACACTTCTGTTGTCATGGCACAATGATTTTTCTTTTCCAATTTTGTCTCATCTGGGGAACACAGCTTGTCTAATCCGTGAAGATCAC